>NC_082661.1:9587142-9889285 GCF_025265405.1 Mesoplodon densirostris
TTCCAGGGAAAGACGTCTGAGTTCAAGGTAATGTTCTCCTTCCGGACCACCTGACTGAGCCTGGTCATCATCATTTATCCCCACGGGGCTCTTTGATAGAAGCCTCTGCTTTGGACTGAGCTACGCTTTTTCTCTCAGTCCATTCAGTCCCTAGAGGGCAGCACAAGGACAGCGCCTCATGTCTCTCCTGAGGTCACAGGCCTAAGGCCGGTTCCAGACTCAGGGGACTTCCGGACTGTGACTCTCCCCTGGGCAGCAATCACGTTTCTTTTATGCCCAGGTGTTAATCTTCATCACAGGGAAGGGAGCAGAGATTCCTATTCTGCCCAAGTCTGAAGATGCTCAAATGCAGAGGCATAGCCCATCACTCCAAGAGGAGGCAAGCACGAAGGTAACCCCAACCCACCCAGGATACACCCAGGCTAGAGCGTCATGGTCGCAGGAAGAAGGCCAAGACCATCCCCGTTTTGGTAGCTTCTTGGCTCCCGGGTGGTTCTCCCTGGGTTCTGGCTGCGCCCCTGGAGATGACGGGACCGGGCCAGACAGAAGCAGTTCAGGCATTTTACACCCAACCCCTCGGGCCGGAGAGCCATCCATGGCCTGAGAGACCGGGAGAGGTACCAGCAGGATGGAGAGGCATCCAGAGCCCACACTGACCTCCTGGAGGAGAAGCTTTCCTGAGCATCTGGACCCGATCCCACCGGACACAGCTCACCAGTCCACTAAGATCGGACCTCAGACCTGGCCTCCAGAGACTCGTGCTTCACTCACAGGCACAAGGATATGGACGGCCACACCCTGAACCTCCTCCTGTCACATCCAAACCCCCAGTTTATCCAGAAGCAGAAAATAAGCCCCAGGGAGATGGATAGGATTATTTACCTGTTGGTGACGGAGCACGTGAGGTTAAAAGCGGCCAGGAGGCTGGAAGTGGCAACAAAGGGAAAGGTCAGAGTTAGACAGCACAGGAAGGAAGACTTGGCAAAACTTTTACGCAGCATGATGACACCAGTTCCACATCTGGAACCTGCCGCTTGCTCCCTGTGTTTGCTGAGCAAGCCTCCTGCTCAGCTAGCTCCTCTGGGACAACGGCCCTGTCTGAGGTCAGCCGGCTCCCTCCACCTCTCTAAGCCTGGCATGTTCTCCTTCCCATGAGAAAACCTTTGCCACCTCCCTTCCATGAGCCCTGTCCGCACTGGCACATCTGAGGGGTTGTCCAGAGGCAGAAGTGGACAGAAAAGTCAGGGGGTGAAGCTGGAGCCAATCACGGTCCCTGGCACCCAGAGCACTGCAGTCCCTTATGACCCTCCATCTCCTGGGCACTGTCCCTGCCACGTCCGGTTGCAGGTGTGGCTCTGTTGGATCTGAGGTGTGGCCCGGAGTGAGGGATGCAGGCACGCCTCCCTGCTCTCATGTCCCATCAACAGAAGGTCAGTGATTATCAACCTTCCTTCTCCCACAAAACTCTCCTCAGCTGGGATGTAACAGGGCCTAGAGTGGTGGAACTCATTCTTGGTTCTCTGAACCTGCAGGTGACAATCTCTGAGACAGTATGAAGGACAGGACGTGACAACTCAGATGGATCAATGGGAAGGTGGGAGCGTTGGAAACCCCATGTCTAGTGAAGAAGAATCAGCTGGGAGACTGAGCAGGGGAGGGGACAAGGATGTGTCCCTCCCAGGTTCTGCAAAGTACAGCGATTCCCCCAGAGGGGAGAAGAATGGGGGATGGGCAGGGAGTAAAGGGACATCCGGAGGAAGGTCGCCGGAGCCTCACTGGGCCAGGCGGTGGACTGGGGCTGAGCAGCTGCGAGAAAGACAAGGAAAGTCAGACACAAAGCACACAGGGGTCCCACTGGGATCCCAGGTGGAAGAAGCTCAGCCTTCGCACGTTGCTGAGGCTTTTCTTAGGGCCTCCGCGTGGAGAGTGTGTGCCCACCATCGACAACTCAGTCCACTGGGGCTCCTCGTCGTGTCTCACTGCCTGTGCCTGACCGCCTGGACCTGAGGGCTTACTTTCCTGGTTATGAAAGTCCCTGGTATGCCTGCGACCGGCCACCAGTGCGACTGGCCACCGGAGCTTCCGCCTTAACTCCCTGTGGGAACAGCAAGGATGAGCCCCAGCGGTTAGGGTAGGACCCCAAGTCCACCAGCCCAGCTGCAATGAGGGTGAGGCTCATCCAGGCACCCCAGAGTTTCTGCCTGGGGTCCAGCTCCTGCCCCAGTGTCCTAGCAGGCTCGGTACCAATCCACACAGCCACCCCCTCCCGTACGCCTCCGCCTTCTCAACTGTGTGCACCGCACTCACACGTGCACCTTTTACACTGGAACTCTGTTGACTGAGTCGGCTATGAGAGGACCCCAGTCTGTAAGCCATCAAGGGCACCTTTCCCTTTTGGTAATAGCATCCCCTAGACTCCGCCAGGGGCGTGGGACATGAAACAGCCCTGTTCTCCCGGCACACATAACTCTTGGTCTAGACAATGCTTTCGAGCAGAAACGACCACAGGACAGGGCTCCTTGTCACCCAAAGCTCTGGGGAGACACTGTGTAGCCACAGTGTCCTTAAATCTCTGAGCCAGACCCGAGGATCCTTGTGCTATGGCTCCTCTGGGAGCGTCTGCTCACTCTAGAGTGACCAGGGCAGGTACTGAGAGGTGGCGAACGTCCACTCGCCCCGCCTGGAGCTCCTGGTTGGAGTCTGTGGAGGTGAGTGGGGAGGGAGGGGACACCCCGGAGTCAAGTGGCTGCAGGACTCACCTGGCAGGAGCGTGGACTGGGGCCTGGCAGCTGGGAGAGAGAGAAGGCAGATCAGACACCTTGCACAGAAGGGGCACCACAGGGGCAAAGGGGGATGAGGACGGCACAAGAACACCGCCTCATGACTCTCTTGAGGTCACAGGCCTAAGGCCGGTTCCAGACTCACACCATTTTTAATGGCTACCATTCCCTGGGCAGTGGGTCACTTTGAACATGGCCATGAGTTAAACTTCATCACAGGGAAATGAACAGAGACTTTCCTTCCCCAAGCCCAGGCTGCCAGAATCTCAAGCTCTACTGACTGACCTCCCAGCTCTCCTCCTTGGGGTATCCCCAGGGGGGTTTACAGGACCTCTGATGTCCACAGGCTGAAGGGTCATTGTTCTTGTATAGTGAAAAGAAATAAATGTGGCCTCATATGGGCTCAGGAAAGGGCACAGAAGATGTGGCCCCCTCAGCAGGTATGCACCTGCCTCTGCAGGCTGTGCAGCCAGAGACCCAGGACCCTAGCCTGACCAGAGGTCAACATGCATTAGTGAGGACCACACGGTAGGCTCTGAGCATGGGCACTAAGGCCCTCTTGGAGACAGAACACCAAGCTCCTTCTTGGAGCTCCTTGGAGATACCTCTGCAGGTTGATTCCTCCCATCTCTCAGAGTCAAGGTCCATGGAAGGGACACCTTTTCAGGCCTGAGGCCTTGTTCAGAAGTCCCCACCCTTGAAAGCTGAGCACCCCCATCTCTTACAGCATCTGCACCTCTTCTGGATCAGAGATGGACCTCTGGGTGCAGAAAGGTAATGAGCCCACAGGGATCCCACATAACAAACTTTACCTTCTGCTGCACTTGCTGTTGAGGGTTCCTCCGTGACAAACAAAGCTACAGAGTGGAGAGAAGGAAAGGTCATTCGATGTTGGCTCTCCTCCGGGAGGGTTGACCCCCTGCACCTTGGCTCAGAAAAGGGGCTGGATGCAAAGATCTGGAAGCCCTGCCCACTGCCCAAAGGCTGTCTTCCTTCTGAAGCAGAACCCATCTCTCTGTCACTCTGTCGGCCCTCATTCAATGCTGGAGGCCACCAGGGACCTTCTTGGCTCCGGATATTCACCACCTCCTATGCTTCCACAATGTCCATCCAAAATATCACCCTTTGATGAACAGCCCAAATCTATCCACAAGATTAAACTTCAAATACCAACTGCCTATTTCTATGGCTCAAACGTAGTCTCGAATGACAATACCTACCATCACTGAGATATTCCTCAATGTGGTCCCAGCTAGGAGGAAAGGCAGGTTCCAAAGATGGAGCCCCAAATGTCAAAATAACCTGCTCCCAAGTGACTGCTTGGACAGACATGCTCTCTTGGGGAGCACACTCTCATGTGACAGCTGGATTATCATGGTCACATCCTGTGCATAGTGACATGTATGTACACACAGCAGTCCACATAGTAAATGCCAGAGGTTGCTCTAAAGATGGATACTTTGACTAGAAACACCCCTTTGGGGCACACAAGACGAGTGACATCCTTAGAGGCTTCTTTGTGGATTAAAGGACCCATTGGTGCTAGAAGGCCCCCCAGCACTCTGAGCTTAAAGGAGAAATGTTGGGATTTGCTAGGTTAAGTCAGGGAGAATTTCTCTTCTTCACTGAGGCTGTAAATAACCTTCATTTGTCATTTAATCACCGATAAAGAGAACACATTGGTTACTGCTTAGTTTGCTTTGGGTAGAGATTTAAGTTTTAAAGACCGAAACTCCCCAATCCTTCTTCCTTGCATTTAAAAGGATGAGAAGGTACCACTTAGGAAGGTGTTTGGTCATCCCAGGCCAGGGATGGCTGTGATGCTGTGCACAGGGTCGTGCACCCCAGGGGACGGCGCCAGCAAGCTCTGGGAGTGCCGAGACTAAAACCCACCTCCACCACTTCAGGCGACTTGCGTGAAGCTTTAGGACTTCAAGCAAGTCGCCTGCCCTCTCTGAAGCTCCATTTCTTTATCTGTGAGAAGGGACAGTGACACCTGCCCCCGAACATCAAGTAAGAGTAGAGCAGGTAAACTGCAGAGCGTCCCGGGTATGCGTCACGACACTGAGGACCTCGGGAGCCCTGTCCAGTGACGTCTGCGCTACCTGAGCGCCCGACTCCAGCGTGCTCCCCGTGGCCACGTTCACGGTCACACCACCTGCTGTAGGGCAACTGGGCGGGGCAGGGGCTGCTCCCTTCCCAAGCAGTGCACGGTGCCCGTGAGAATGTCCCCTGAGCCCTGACCAGGGTGGGTCCCACCAGGTGGGTCCCGGTGCATCCCACTCATGGCCGGCAGTGAACGGCCACAGCCGAGCTGCGGGCAAACAACGTCTGCATCCCGGCTGTCCCAGCTGTCGTCACACACGGTGTCCCAGCAGCCTTGGTACAGGAGCTCCACCTGGCCCTGACACTGGTCACCTCCATTCCCCGGCCACCCTGCGTGGACACGGTGGAAAGCCCTTGCTGTCACGCGCTCTGCCGCCCCGGCTTTCACCAGCCGGCACCCTCGGCCCTCCGTCCTCTGACCACTGTCCCCTCTCCTGGACCGACGTTTCTCCTCTCTCAGGACCCTATATATGGCGGCTCCCCCAGCGCCATCTCAGCCCTCTTCTCTTCCCCACCTGGAGGGCTTTCCAGGAAGAAGACCCCCAATTCCACCTCTCCAGCCCTGAGCAGCCCGGAGCAGCCCAGCCCCAAGCTCTGGACCAACGTTTTCAAATGGCCTCCTAGATCCCATCCCTTGCCCCGGCCGACCCCGGCCACACTGAGCACAGGCTCTTTCCTCCACCTGAACCAGCAGCGTCATCGCGCTCCGCATTAACTGTGTCGGAAATGTGAGCGTAATATTTGATCCCTCCTTCTCCCCATCCCTTATACCCAGCCTGTCTCCAAGGTCATGTTTCTGTTTTTACACCGCCATTTTGCGAGGTTAGGTCTTCCGTCCCTTGAGCCTGGCCTTCCCCAGGGGCCGGCCTATTCGTCTCCCTGCCCCTGCCCTTCCTGTCTCAAATCCATCCACACCCACAGACTCAACCAGCATTCCTGAGGTGCCTACTCTGTGCCAGTTCCTGTGCTGAGCTGATTCATCTGTCTCCCCCAGACAGGGCACCGTGTTCCTGCCTGCCATGGTCCTGTGCAATCACCCACGCTGATGACACAAGGAAAACAGGCAGCAGGTTTTGAGGGATCCAGCCCAGCGTCCTGACAACAGGAGCCTTGTCAGCGGTTAGTCTGAGGTTATGAGAAAGTTTGGGTCGGGGAGTGATCAGAGAGGTTGGAATGGGATGGAAGAGAAAGGGGCAGGTGGTGCTCATGGCCGTTGTCAGGGTAGGGGTCGGGGAAAGAGAGAGGAAAGGCCAAATGGACCATCTGTTGGGTTTTCCCAAGGTGCATTCTGGGCTCCCTTAGCCCCTCCTGCTGTCCCCTTCTGGTCACTCCTGTGAAAAGTCCCTGCAGAAGAGATCTCAGCCTCGGCCTGTGCCTTGCTGAAGGTCAATCACCAGAAAGCTGTCCCTCAAGTCCCTTCCAGGCCATTTCTGGACTCTCAGGGCATGCTCTGAAAGGGCAGGGATTGGCCTCAAAACAGCTAAGACCCAATGGCAGGGTCAGCTGCCCTAAGTGAGCACATGAAGGACCCTGACGTATCAAATTTGGCGCAAAGTGTGCGTATTCTCACTGAGCAGAGGAGAAGAGATGATACATTTAGAAAGAATCCTGGACAGAGGCAAAGGCACCTGTTCTGGGTTCAAATCTCTGCCCAGCCACTGACCCACCATGTGACCTTAGACAAAGAACTTGAGAAGTTACCTAACAATGCCCCGGTTTCCCCATCTGCACAAGGAAGGTGATGTTACTACTTCCCTCAAAGTGTTGTTGGAAAGACTTCATGATAATAGCACTTACTATGTGCATGAGTTGAGCACTTAGTATGCATCAGCCAGTCTTTTAAATGCTTTTTTATACATTAACTCATTTGGTGTATGAAAATAATTGGGGGCAGGGTACAAAGCAAATGCTTGGGAGATGTTAGCTATCTCTGATAGAACTGACAGTCATGGTGAGAAGAGGCACTGATTGTTTTTTCACCTCTGTCTCCTGACACCAAGCTGAAGGTAATCTCATGCAATGAATAACTGAGAGGCAGAGAGAAGAAGGAAGGTGAATAACAGACAAAACTGGCTGAACATGTGTCTGGGACACGCAGAGGATCTCTGAACCCTTGACCCCTCCCTCTCCATCCCTGCATTCTAAAGGGCAGGCACTTGCTCTGTGGCCAAGATAGCACTCAGCCTCAGGTAACCCTGGCCGACCCAGCCAGCGAGCAAAACCCCGGGAAGACAAATAAAGAAAAAATATCTTACCATCATCTGTGGTGTGGAGAACCCACAGATCTAGAAAGAAATCAAATTCATCTTAGGCGATTCTGCTGTTTGTAAATGATCTACAGTCACAGAAACTGGCTCGAAGTTCACCTCACAATCATGCCACGGGGTGCTGTGGTTCAATGTTGGGTTTCTGTGCCTGCAGCATTCTTGCTGAAAGTGTTTGGGGTTTTGCAATAGACCTTTAAAACAAGTGGGTTGGATCTGGGGTGTTCAGTAATATTAGATGTAATACAGTACATGTCTCCTTACCAGGCCCTCTAACACTAGTTACAGTCCCAGGATGTGATCTATGCTCAGGAAGCACCCAGCTTATTTCACGCTCTCAGGTACTATCTTTTCTGCCATACAGAATGAATCTATCTCAGTGAAGTTGAAGGATTCTGTGGATGGGAGCCTTGTCTGGGCCCTCTCCATGGACGAAGGGGAGGATGTCTGGCCTAAGGGGATGGTACGGAGGGACAGGGGAGCACAGAGTGGAGACTGTGCCCAACTGCTCACTGCTTGATGCGTCGGCTGGAGACCAAGCATGAGCATCCGGGAGATGTGCTCATGGATACATCTCTGGATTTGCCTCCATCATCTCCATGCAGATTTAGACGAGGACTTGGAAAGCAGACAAGGACCGAGTCTGACTGCAGCTGCCCACACACCAGCTCTTCACCCATTTGCCCCAAAACACAAACGGTGTTCTACCAGCAATGGCAGATGACACTTCTAAACTTTGTTGATCAGAAGACTTTTTTTTTCTAGAGCTTCAGAAAATGTATCAAAGGCACAGTTTGGGGAATGGGACCTAGAGATAACCTCCCATCAGCACACTACGCTGGTTAGCTACATGATATAAGGATGACTAAGCATGGGGAGGGGGGAGTATCTGACTGCAGGGGGAGGGTGGCTACTGTCAACCTAAGTCTGTATCTGTTCCCTCAAGTTCCTGGCAACAGTGCCAATGAATAACAGAATAACACTCTTCCTTCCTCCTCTGTCTGGCTAACTCCACCATCAGCCCCAGACCTCAGTTCACCTGCGACTTCCTCGGGGCTGCTCTCTCTGATGGCTTGACAATGTCTCTCTTGCTCTGGCCCTCTTGCTGCAGCACCCATCACAGCTGTAGTTGTAACTGTGTGCTCAGAGATTAATGTCTATCTTTCCATTGGACCCTGAGTCCCTGCAGGGACTTCTCCTGTTTAGAAGGATCCCTGGTAGGACCTCTTCTGGCCAAATGAGGTGGCATGGATGTCGAAGCCATGGTGAAAGATGTGTAAAAGTTCAATGTCAGCAATTCACTTATGGAAAAGTCTTTACATCAACAAGTCAGACTTATGATGTAGCCAATAACCATTTGGGAAAATGTTAAAAAACCTGCATTTACTTGACATTAAGCAAAATACAGACATTAAGAAAAAATAAGTTTAAAAACGTAGCCCTTAAAATATATACACGTATCTTCTGTCGCTTGCTTTGGAAATTTTTAACTAAGTCCCATAATTACATTGTAAACATGAAAACTTAATTCAGCCCTGGGCCATGCAGCATGCTTGCTCAAAGTGTGGTCTGCAGACCATCCTTAGTTTCGGTTATATAAAAATGCAGATTCCTGAGCACCACCCCAGACCAGCCAAATCCAAGTGTCTGGAGTGGGGAGGTGAACTCTAAGGACCTGCATTCAGCCAAATATCCTAGTTGATTCTGATGTGCACTGAAGTTTGAGGCAAAGGCAAATTAAAATTGAAGAAGAACCTAACTGGATAACCACATGGTCCATTTATGCTGTAGCTGAAAGAAGTTTCTATTGCCCTTGTATTTCCATAAAGGACACAAACCATATTCTTATGCAACCTTCATACCATTCATCAAAGTCCAGTGAGGCAGTGTTTATTCTTTAAGATATAAATAACTGTATAGAAGGATAAATAAATTTTAAACCAAATACAAGATGCTGTTTTCAAAGTACTTACCACTTGTTCTGGGAAGATCTGATTCAGAAACTATAAAGGAATAAAAGAAAAATCAGACGCATGCATGTTTCATGCACAGGGAACCCTAACCAAAAATCCACCTTTCAGCCATTGCTTTTCTTATAGTTGACTCTGAACTAAAGATGTAACAACTGCATGTAACTCAACATCAACAAATCTGGAATCTGTTTTTGAAATTTAATTCAAATTGAAAAGATTTCTTGAGACTCTAGTGCAATGAGAGGTCTAGGCTTGCTTCTGAAATGCCTCAAAAGTCCACACCTGTGTCATCTCTTCTCCTCCTTCACAGACACCCAAGGGTGCTGATTTTTAAAAGCTTAATCATGGCAGAAGATTTTGTACCTTTTCTAACCTGGGGACCTGGGGTCATATTCGAGTTTTATATGTGTCCTCTTAGTTAATCCTCGTACAACCCCATAGGGAAACTGAGGCTCGGGTAGGTGACCCAATCAACTGACTAGTAAGTGACGGGGCAGGATTTGTGCTCAAACAGTTGCTCTTAACCATTTCACTATTCTGCCTCCCAGTGTATGTATGTGCGTGTGTATATATATATATATATATATATATATATATTTTTTTTTTTTTTTTGGTACACGGGCCTCTCACTGTTGTGGCCTCTCCCGTTGCGGAGCACAGGCTCTGGATGCGCAGGCTCAGCGGCCATGGCTCACAGGCCTAGCTGCTCCGCGGCATGAGGGATCTTCCCAGACCGGGGCACAAACCCGTGTCCCCTGCATGGGCAGGCGGACTCTCAACCGCTGTGCCACCAGGGAAGCCCCCAGTATATATATTTTTAACGTTTGTATTATTTGGCCCAAATCATGGCCTGCAGTTTTGCACAGGCAGGTATGCTCATGCATGCACAGGACTAGAATAAAAGAGGAATTAGGGAACAGGAGAAGTTAGCCTTTAAAGCATTGACTGAGGCAGGGGTATTCATTATATCCCCAAGACCTGTTAACAATTCTAGAAAAGAAGAGAAATGTGATTGTATCCAGAGAGGCTCAGTTAGATGCTGCTGTCCCTGTCTGCCCCTGCTGCCCTGCTGTCTATAACCCCTGCTGGACACCCAGTGGGGCAGTCTGGGGGACAGAGACCTTAGGAAAGAAGTGTGGCTGGACAGAGACTTGCATGGAAACTTGGGGCCTATCTTATGGTCAGTATGACACCTCACAAGGAAGGAGCTATGGGTCCAAGTGGACTCCCTCAGAGGACCTGTCCTACATCTAAAACCCAGCAGGACTCTGCAGCAGTCCCTCCTGAGTTCTTGGGGGTGGCCTTGGGCACCACAATCACCCGGTTCCCGAGTTTGATAGAGTTACCAGAGCTGAGTGTCTGTGTCTCCCAAAAAGTAGTTTCTCTGGTGTCACTCACTGTTGAGGTTGCTGAAAATACAAGGAAAAATAGCCAAATGAGAGGTCTTCCAAAAACAAGAATTAAATCCGGACCCACCCTCCCACCAGCTAATTCAAGCAGGGGAGAAAGTTGCATTACTCTTTGCTTTGGAAGGTAGCTGGACCCATCGTTCATTAATTGATTCACTCAGGGAATATGGACCAGTCTCTGACCGCAAAGGGGGCACCGCACAGGACAGTAGGGACCCATCATAGAGGGTAAGGTGTAGTCCTCTGGAGCTCAGAGGCCACCTGGCAGCCAGACTTGCTAACCGGTAACTCTCCATCTTGGCCAATGAGGAACACAGTGGAAGGGGAATGGGAATCTCAAAAGGAGCAATTCCTGGGCTTGGGAGAAGGGCAGGAGGAATCCAGAGAGGAGAGGATATTTCAACAAGGCTTAGAAGAAGACATAGACATACATCAGGAAAAAACAGGGTGGAAGTCGAGTTGCCAGATGAAACACAGGATGCCCAGTTAAATTTGAATTTCAGATAAACAATGAATACTGCTTTAATATAAGTATGTCTGCAATATTACATGGGATATATGTATACTTAAGAAAAAAATTTATCTGAAATTCGAATTTAACTGGGTGCATTGTATTGTTATATGCAATATCCGGCTACTCTAGATGAAAGGCATCCCATACGTGGCAGTAGACTAGAAGTTGTCTTAACTACCCTATATGTAACCCACTAGCCAGATCCACTGAGGCTCTCCATCCTCTCTGTAAACCTACTAAACTCTAGGCTGGTATGCTAATATCTAGTACACTTGGCATCTTTCACTCCAACCAAGCTGTGTGATCGATTAAAGGCAGGTATGAGTCCTGAACCTGTTTATGCTGGTTGTACCTGGCCTTAGATTAAATATTAAGTAAATTGATCAAATATGGGTACAAAAAGAAAGATGTCTTAAAAAAAATAAGGCTGAATGCTTTGGAAATAAAATAAAATAAAGTTGCTAAAAGAAATCAAGTGGATTAAACAGCAAAAAGTAGAAGGATATGTAAAGCAATAGAACTTCTCCCCTCATACTGCTTTGCAAATGTCTTTCATTTCATGCTCTGCTTTAGAGAAACTAAAATTAGAAATTATAGATAATGCCAAATGGGCATCGTTTTTGGAAGAAAGACATTGCAGAATTGCAGAAGATCCCTACTGAGAGAAAAGCCTACAGCAACAAATTGGCAGATCAAAGTGTGTTTATATGTTTTAAGATAAAATAAAACATTTAAAATGTGTCTGTATCATATTTTATGATTACCCCATTTTAAACAACATTTTTGAAAAACCAACCAACTACCAGACCCAGTCACGTTAGAAAAGTGTTCCTTTAGAACAGTGGCTCTTAAAATGGTTCCATGAATCAGCAGCTCCAGCCAGCATGTGGGAATTTGTACAAAATGTACGTTTTTAGGCCTCCCCCAGCCTTAAGAATTTACCCTGGAGGTGGTGCCCAACAATATGTGTTTTTAACAGGCGTTCGAGGTGATTCTGATACACACTAAGGTTTGAAAAACGCTCGTGTCCTGCACCAAGAGCGTTTCGACACAGTGATAGGGAATAATTCATTCAACAATCATTTACTGGTACCTCCTGCATGCTAGACTCCAGGAAGCCGGGGGAATGTTGAGATTACATGATGCTGCCTCTGGTAATTGGCTCTAGTTGTCGAGACCTGCAGGTAAGCAATGACAGGACAGGGGACTGAGGGCTCTGATTGCTGGACGTCCAGGAGTCCGGCAGAAGATCACGTGAGATTTCCTGGAATGGGACCTGGACGTCCAAGGGGATGTGCGCCAGGCAGAGGGGAAGATATGGGTGAAAATGGGCTCCAAGGAAGTAAAGACATTATGAATAAACTTTCTTTTTGAAATAAACTCATGAGAATAAAACTACAAACTCTATGTGAAGCTTCTTGGCTGTCTCCTGGCAGATGAAGAGATGAATCAGGTTTCTGGATGGAAGGACTGAATATAGGAAAATCAGTCATTCTAAACTAATTCATAGGTTTGATATAATTTCCATCCAAAGGTTTTTCTTGGATTGATTGGTTCTTTAAAAAATGATTCTGAAGTTTATCAGGAAAAAATAAATAGGCTAAAAATGACTGATAAGTTCTTGAAAAAGAAAAAAATACTGATGGGGCAGGGGCAGGGGCAGGGGTAGGGGCAGTGAGAGTGGGGCTGGGAGGTCTTGTCCACCTATGAACCTGGGAGACTGGTGACTTAGGTTCAAATTCTAGCTCTGCTGCTTATTTGGTCTCTAAACTTGGGCAATTCATTAATTCTCACTCAGTCCTAGTTTCCTCATCTGCAAAAAGGTAGTTACACGAACCTACTTCACAAGGTTATTGTGAAGACAAAATCAGAAAAATATATCAAGTGCTTAATATAGTGTTTGCCATGTAGTCAGCATTCAAAAAATTATTATTAGCTCCAAAATATTCAAAATAAAGCTATAAAATTAAAACAAAGTTTAAAAATTTAAATAATTTAAAAATTATTTTAGATACCTATTTCACATCAGAAAGCAAAATAATTTTCAGAACAGAAGAACTAGATTTTTTAAAAACACACCAAAACAGGAAACTAATTAAATGTTTATCTGATTTCTGTGAAATTTCTAGGTGTTAAATCAACAGGAAATCAAAAAGGAAAATAGCAATAAATTTAATTTTGTAAAAATATAAAATATTTGTGTGGAAGAAAATCAAAATTAAAAGGCAAACAACAAACTGGGAAAATATTTGTCATCAGTGTAACGGACAAAGTATTAACATCCAAATTATAGAGAGAATTTATATAAATCAACAAAGATGATACTAGCTTTCACACACACAAAATAAATGGATAAACGATATAAACAGACGCTTCAAGGAAAAGGAATGTAAATGGCTTAAAAACATTCACCTTCACTGTAAGCAAAGAAATGCAAATTAAAATGACTGTACACCGTTTTTCACCCAACAATTCATCCAAGATTTTTGTGGTACGTGGGCCTCTCACTGTTGCGGCCTCTCCTGTTGTGGAGCACAGGCTCCGGACGCACAGGCTCAGCGGCCATGGCTCACGGGCCCAGCCGCTCCGCGGCATGTGGGATCTTCCCGGACCGGGGCATGAACCCACGTCCCCTGCATCAGCAGGTGGACTCTCAACCACTGCGCCACCAGGGAAGCCCCCAGCCAAGATTTTTGAATAATAATATTCAGATCCAGTGAAGGTGTAGAAAATTGCCACTCTTGTTTTTTTTACTGATTGGAGAAAGAATTGGTATACTGCTAGAAAATAATTTATCAATATGTTTTAAAAGTCTTAAAATGATCAACTCTTTGACTTAGTAATTCCACTTCTAAGAACCTAGCCAAAGGAAATCATAATTTACTTAATGTGGAGAAAGATGTATGAACAAACATCATCCTCACAGTATTAGCCATTATAATTACAGAAAGAACCTGAAAGAGGGTGGAAGAAATAGGGAGAGGTTGGTAAAAGGGTACAAACTTTCACTGATACCATGAATAAGTTCTCAGGATCTAATGTAAAACATGGGGACTATAGTTGATAACACTGTATTTATTGTACAATTGGAATTTGTTAAGAGGATAGAACTTAAATGCTCTCACCAAAATCAAAGATAAAAATGTGAGGAGATAGATATGTTCATTAACTAGGTGGGGGAGAACATTTTCACAATGCATATGCATATCAAATCACCACGAGGTACTCTTTAAATATCCTATAAATTTCTTGGTCAATTGTACCTCAATAAAGCTGAAATTAAAAAAAAAAAAAGGAAGGAGAAAACCTGAAAAAACTTCAGTCTCCAAAATCATGACTGCATGTTAAAATGTTCAGAATATAAACTATAGAAAGACTGTATATGAAAAGACATCACTTAGGGACTTCCCTGGTGGTCCAGTGGCTCAGACTCTGAGCTTCCAATGCAGGGGGGCACAGGGTTGATCCCTGGTCAGGGAACTAAGATCCCTCATGCCGCACAGTTGCGGCCAGAAAAAATGATATCACATAATTTGAAAGAAATACGTATTTTAACAAAGGCAATTTCGGGTGATAGGATGATGCGAGTTTTCACCTCTTCTCTGTTTTTCTCTAGCTCCTACATTTTCCACACTAACTATGCATTAAAAGCTGTGGTTTGAGGCTGAAGGCATGAGATGAGGTGGCAGGTAAGGTAGGAGGCAGATTCTTTTAGGTTCGCAGGGAACTGGGGTTGTAGCCTAAAAGAAAAAAACAAGGGTAAAAAGAAAAAGAAGATAAGGAAAAAATGAAGCTAAGGATAAAGCAGAGAGGGAGGAAGAGGAGAGAGAAAGAAGGAGGGGAGAGGGGTGAGGTAGGGAGGGGAGATGCTCATACCTTTTAGCAATTAGGACATTCTGGCATTAAGCTAATTAAGCTAGTATCTCATTTTATCTTCACAATAGCCTTTATGGTAGAATTATTACACAATCTGTTCTATAGAAGAGAAATCCAAGGCTTAGGGAAGGAAAACAACCCGTCAAAGGTCACACAGCTGTGACAGAGTGAAACTGATGCTGGAAGTCGAGTGCACTGATCCCAGAGCAAGTGTGCTCACATCTCAGCTCCACTGCTTCCCAAAATTCAAGTGAAAACACTGAGATTCCATTTCAACTTGTCAGAAAGCAAAACATTCTGAAATAATAATATTTAGTAATGGAGAGGCTGTGGTCAGTATTATTCCTGATACAGTGTCTGGCTCCCCATAAACTATACATAAGGGAAGAGAAATACTTCACAGGACCTGGCACAGGGCACAGAGGGGATGTCTCAGGGCACAAGCACCCTCTCTCCTGCCCTTCCATCACCATCAGTGGGAGCCTTTGTCAGGCTCTTGGTGATGCACTGTGTTGTACTAAGTAAGCAAGATGTGGTCCCTGCCCTCCAGGGACTCCCGGCATAGCAGGATCTCTAGAAAAATCCACAGATGATCTAGTGTAAGAGTTAAGATGTTATGGGAGAATAAGAATGGCAACCATAGGGTGACACACTGCGTGTGTGTGTGTGTGTGCATGTGTGTGTGTGTCGAGAGTACATGTCAGGGTTCCTGGATGGGACAGTGTCCATCGTATTTAAAAATAGCAGCTAGATTTAGCCAGGGGAGGGGAAGAATAAGACTGCGTTGCAGGTGGAGGGAACGGCGTGAACGCAGTCACCATGGCAAGAGGCAGCATTACTGCAGGGCCCAAGGTGGGCAGAACAGGTTGCTTTGTACGGTGAGACATCCTGCTACCAAGTAACCTGGAAAACAGGTAGAACAAATAAAATCATGGGGTGGAAAACAGCAGGGAACAAGTGGGAACTGAAACCCAGGTGGGGGTCTGGAGAGACACAGGAGGCTGGAGAGGATGGCCGGGCAGGAATGCAGGGTCCCGGTGTCAGACTGTGACACTTTGGGACTCGGTCCCGGGGCACGGCCTTGGACTTTATCTTCTTTCTGTAACATTCCGCACCTAGACTGGACTGAGTGACATAATGCCCGGGGGGACTTTTGCACAGTAAAGACGAGTTGCAGCCAAGAGAACTGGCGAGGGAGTAATTAGACATCTGTGAGGTCTGTTTAAGTGATAACAGAAGTGCCTCCCCCAGTCCAATGACACCCGCATAAGGACCTTGAAGTCCTTCCATTCCATTTCCTCCTTTTTTTCATGGTGTTAATCATTGCCAAAACCCCTGATAAACCGTGAAGAGGGGAAGTACAGGCATTAACACTTAGCTAGGAATTAGTTTGTAAGCAATTATTACTTTCTATTTTGCAAAACATTGACCTTGAAGAAATGGGGCCAAGGGAAGTTGAGTTAAAAGAAATTCTTTCACAATAACTTTACAGAATTATAGAAAAGTTGCAGAAAATACAGAGAGTTCCCATATACTCTTACCCAATTTTCCCTCATGCTAACATCTCACATGACTGAGGTACATTTGTCACAATTACCAAATCAACAATGGTACATTCCTACTAACTAAACTCCAGACTTTATTTGGATTTCACCAGTTTTTCCTTTTTCTAGGATCGAGTCCAAGATACCACTTTGCATTTAGGAAGTTATGTGAGGAAAATGCCTAGAAGAGTAACAGTGGATGGCACCCAGTCCCCCTCACACCCTCCAGGTGCCAGACACCGCGTGGGTGACCTCAGGTCTATACAACCCTGTGAATCTGGAACACAACCCCAATTTACCAGTGAAGAAAATGAGGCTTGCAGAGGCTCCAGAGCTGGTAAATGGCAGAACCAAAGACATTGCCAGGAGCAGCAGGCGTTCCATGGCCCCTAGAGCCCAGCACAAACCTGAGCTCACTGACTCCTTCTCAAGAATTTGTGCAGAGACCGGAACTGAGAAGAGTGTCTGCTGCATGGGTTCCCCCAGCACAAAGCTCCCCCGGGGGGCTCCAGCACTCCTCAGATCTCTGCAAGGAACAGTAGGGGTTAATGGGCCAAAGCCGCTACCCACTACCCGAATGCCAGCAGACCTCCTCCTGGTTCAAATCCCGGTCCACCGTCCGCAGCAACTGCTGACCTTGGACGGGACACAGAACCCTTCTGAGCCTCAGTTTCCTCATCTGCAATGCAGATACCTAACTCGTTAGCAGATTTAGAGAAGGGAAGATAGGTACCCTGTCTCACAGAGCAACTGGTACAGAGCCAGCACTTTGCAGAGGGTTAATTCTTATGTCTAAAATACAAATGCAGGCACACCTGTATGTGTGTGTCTGGGCATATGTGTGCACATAACATCATGTCAAACCACAGGTTCCTTCAAGCCACGCGTAGAAGCTGCCTTAAGCCCCTTTGTAGATAAGGACATGGCAATTTGCTCCCTGTCCTTTAGGGGCTGACATGAATCCCCTGTCACTTTTCAGAGCCAGTGCAAGTCCAGGGATTAACTTCATACTCGTAAAAGCTGGAGCTAAGAACACTGACTTCCATTTTCAAATATTTTGATGGAGGCACAATCTCCAGCCCTCAGATTGTCCAGAGCCAGTACCCCCTGAGGTCCTCCTGACAAGAAGGGAAGGTGGGTGTCAACTGTCAGCGTGTTCCTGGTCAGAGACAGAGAGCGAGAGAGACAGAGAGAAAAAAAGAGAGAACTAATAGACAGACTGGCTAATCGTCCTGTTCACTTAGCATCTTGGTAAAATGACATTGAGATTCAAGGTCTCACTGATTTGCCCAGGGCTCTTTCGTGTCCATTTTATCACGTGACACTCTAAGAACACAAAGATATGCTTGACTAACTAAGCTTCAGATCATTTCTCTAGGACTTCCCTGGTGGTGTGGTGGTTAAGAATCTGCCTGCCAATGCAGGGGACACGGGTTCGATCCCTGGTCCAGGAAGATCCCACATGCCGTGGAGCAACTAAGCCCGTGCGCCACAACTACTTAGCCTGCACTCTAGAGCCCGCGAACCACAACTACTGAGCCCACGTGCCACAACTACTGAAGCCCATGCACCTAGAGCCCGTGCTCCGCAACAAAAGAAGCCACCGCAGGGAGAAGCCCAAGCACTGCAACGAAGAATAACTCCTGCTTGCCACAACTAGAGAAAGCCCGTGCGCAGCGATGAAGACCCAACACAGCCAAAAATAAATAAATAATTTTTAAAAAAGAGAGAATTTAACCACATCTTATAAAAAAATATCATTTCTCTAAAGCAGTGACAGACACAAACTTGCAATCTTAATGATCATATCTGTGCTCAGCCACTTGATCTGATCTTGCTTGGTAAATATTAATTAATAAGCCAGACACACCTGCAGAAAGACGTCACATTATGAGCATTTCCAGGGCAATCTTTTCGGCCCATTTTCATCAGTACACAAACTAAGGGCTTAACCAATGATGACAAAGTTTTAGGGCCTCTTAATGGTGCACACTTTTCCTTAATTTCAGGAATTTTTCTAAGACCAATCAATCATTTCGTTAGTTGAGTGACTCACTGTAGACACTGACATAATGAATGACTTTTTCTAACTACAACCATGGCATTTCTCAGCCAGAAACAAAATAAAAATACTTGCAATTACAATGATTAGCAAAGAATTGCCCCCACCCTTGATAGAAAACTCCCCTTGAGATGGAAAGTCTAGCACCAAGAAACACATATAATTTGCCATGATTTGGAGTTAGAGCAGTGAAATTAACAAATGTAGTAATTAGATATAATACCTGTAGATAGAACTTGACCCAATAAAAGACATATTTCAAGGATGACTGTAGAGATCCCCATTTTCTGGGTTCTTCTCAATTTGAATAAAAATGCCTTGATATTTATAAGTTCCTTGCTATAAGGAGGCGTGTCTCCTGGGGTACTCTATTTCTACTGCTGCCATAAAGATAAAGGAAGTAAGTGACCTTTCTAACAATCGATGGTTAATCTGTGGGAACAATTTAGGCGTGTTAGATTGATTGTCATATGAACAGTCTGGCTATTCTCCAACTGCAAAAGCACTGACATTAGCGATGCAATTTCCACTTCCTTCTAGGTGAACCTCTAAGTCTCTCAAGTGCTCCCTGAATATAGGCTTGATTTTAAACTTGGAGAATGTGAATGAATTTGTGGGAAAACTGCTCCAAGGTTTGGGGCACAGCAGGATGTAGGTTGTTGAGCAAATACAGGACATGGTGCCAAAGGGGAAAAGCATCTCTTGGGGATGATTTGCCCTGGCAGGGAGGTCTCCCGTTGGCCCTTTGCCTTGGAGAAATGAGGATGGCGACAGTACAGACGTGACTGGAGAGCAGAAGACGTGAGTGTTACCCATGGATTCCACGGGCTTATATTAGCTTTAGCCATCACTTTCTGCCTCTAGCATGGATTCCATAACCCAGGAGCTGAGAACATGGGACCTCAAACTGAACCACCTCCAACCACTCACAATCTTTGATTTCTTGCCCTTGGCATTCACATTGTCTGACCTTTGGAGCTTGGCAAACACACCACACCTGCCCCCAACCTTGCCCGCAATCCCTCTCTTACATAGGTATCGCTTTGGGACCCCCAGTCTTTCTTTATCACCAGACTCTGGTTTTATCCCGACAATCTACCAAGAAGGTTTCTTGTCATTTATTTTTTATCAAAACTCTATTGGTGGTTGGTAACTCTTGGTTAGAAGCATATGGCTTTGTAGGACTTGCCTCTGTTATCGTGGCCTGAGTGAGCCATGTCCCACCTTTCAGCTGAGATGTGGAGGCTATGAGATGACACCTTGGCTTCCTTGCCACAGAGCTGTTAATCCCTAGTCTCCTGGTGCTTCGTTCTGGAAGGATACCAGGAGCCCGTGCCTTGTATCAGCCACCAAGCAGGATTTAGGGCTGGATGTCTGCATTAGGCTTCATCCAGATGAAAGTTACTTTCAACCTTGGATTTCTTTTTTAATCCTATAGCTCTTCCCATCGTTCCCAAGTTCCTCCTCTCCCCTTGATGAGAATAGGCAAATTTCCGCAGGATAACCTTACTCTTTTTCATTCTCCTACTTTCAGTCCAACAATTGATGAGAGTCGGGTGACAAGAGAACCAGGATACACATCTGCTAGGGAATGCCTAAGACCAGACAGCACCGTGGATTCCTCTTACGGGGGTTATGATTGTTTGGATCTTGAAGGGCTGGGCTGAGAATGATTGTGAAGTGCTGAGTTTGGGATCATCAAAAAAAGAGCGCTGTGATTGATTCGTAATGCCTGCCCTGAGCACAGCAGACAAAAATAGAGGTAGGAGTACGAAATATCCACGAGGGAGGAGGGGGTACAAAGTGTCCCTCCCCCACAGAAGCACACTGTCTTGTCTTAGAGACAGACCTGCATGGTGACAATGACAACAGGGCATGAGTATTAATACAAGTTGCTATGGGAGAATACAGGGAATAAAACATGTAAGTCAGATGGCAGAAGCAGTTTCTCTAAGGAAGTGAGACTTGAAGTATAAGCAGGGGTCATCGGGCAAACAAGGGTGGGAAGACCAGATGAGGAACAGGAGTGACCTTCGAGGACTGTGTGAGAGTGGAGTGGGTGGTAGGGATCCTGCCAGGAGACTGTGGAGGAAACCCCATCAATAGCTCAGCTCAGAGCAGAAAGAACAGCACCATTTCCTCATTTTTGTCATTGTGATGACCCTGTCCTTTCGCCCTTGTGGTTAGCGTAAAGATCCTAACACAACAAGGGCTTGTGAGCTTTTTGTTCAGAAGACACCAGGAAGAAGGAAGAGGAGGGAACCTACCTGTCATTTCAAAGCGAGCTGGAGAGGTGTGTCCAGGTGAAAAGGTGGGTGATGTCAGTGGAGCAGGAAGGCAGTGGGGTCCTGGATGTGAGGGAAGAACACAGTGGGGCCACAGGGCACCTGCCACCACAGTGTGGGTCCTTCATCACCAGGACCCCACCCTGTCCCAAGGCCCTTTGTGTCCCATGGCCTTTTATCAGACCCTGTTCAGAGTGGTCTTCCTCTCGTGTAGAGAGGAGGGTCCTGGAGAGACCCACCCCTCTCAGAGGGCCAACCTTTCTTTCCCCTGCCCACTGGTTAGAAGCATCTATGTCAACAGCCTGTCTGGGTAGAAGACCAGAGCTACAGAACTCCATTTCCTAATGAAACCTAACATTAAGAACAGTAGGAAGAAGGAAAAGCTCATTAAAGATCCAAGACTCTGCCCTCAGACCCCATTTCTCAAGGACCTTCCCTGGGTGATTATGGTCCTGATGACTACCTGCTCTTGAAAACTCCAGAAGGCAGAACCAAGCGCTGGACCTCAACCCGGGAGGCATGGCCTTCACTGGGGAGAATCCTCTATAGGGGTCCCTCATGGCTTTTTTTAAAGAGGCAGAACACTTTCCTAAATTGAAAGTCGTGGGGAAGCTCCAAATATGAACATTAACAAGTCAGTGGGACCGCTCTGAGTGTGGCAGGGGAGTCCCTGCCAGCTCAGCCGGTGCTACCAGCCCCTGTCCTCCTAGAGGGCAGCCTGTGGCAGAGCTGGGGGTTCCCTGATGGAGGCCAGCCCCTCCCTTTACAGACCAGGAACTGGAGGCTCAGAGAGGCTCCTGGGGTTGCCAGAGGCTCTGCCCTGATACTGAGCCGGGTCCCAAGTGGACGCCGTAGAGCAGGCACCTGCCCTCAGCTTGGGTTATCTAAGCCCCTTTCCCTAGAGGTTGGCTCTACATCCTGCCGGCCACCTGGGTCCTCCCACCCTGTGAGGTCTCTGATCTCTGAGGCCGGGAGCCCCGTGACGTGGGACAGACCTAGGTGGGAAGAATCGGGGGCTGTGGGCTCTCAGGCATCACCGTATGCTTCCAGGTACTGGGTCCCAGGAGTCTGTGTGACCATGGCTCCCCTTCGGGTGTCAGCTTGACCTCTAAAACCTAATTTTACTGTCGCTGAGTAGCCTGACATAATTGTTAGCCATTGTTACCATTGTAACAACCCTCTGGGCACTGTGTATGTGATACCTACAATGTTGCAACATCACTCAGCTTTGCCCTCAGAGAGCCTGTCTTCCCAACCAGGTTACCAGGGACCCGCACCCCACCCCAGCCCCCAGCCTGAGGACCAAGCTGAGTCTCATCCTTTCCTGCTGCTCCTCTGTACTTGGGAGCTTCAAGCCGATCAGGTGTTCAGTCGGCACTGGCTGTTGAAGGTGGCTGTCAAGAGCAGCACCACCCCCGGCCCCTGCCTTCCAGAGTAACCTACAGCCTCGAGCAGGGGACACTCCAGGGAGAGGAAGTGACACACAGAGCCAGGCCAGTGTCCAGGGCAGCAGAAACTGCCTCTCGTGAGAAGGATGGAGAGTGGAAGCCGGACACGGCTCTCTGCTCACCAGGGGGCAGTCCAACTGCAGAATCTTCCAGCAACAAACACAGCCCTCTAATGACCCTAGAAAATAGAAGGTTCACCATAGTCTTCTCATCTTTCTCAGAGCAATGCGGAAAGCCCTCACCATGGTTTACAAGGGCGTGCTCAACCAACCCCCATGACCTCTATCCCTGCAGCCCACTCTGGCAATCATCCAGCCCCAGGACCTTTGCACTTGCTGTTTTCTCTGCCTGGAAGACTTTTCCCCCAGAAATCTGTGAGTTCACCCCTCCCTTCCTTCAGGACTTTTCTGACATATCATCTCCTCCGGGCAGACTTTCCTGACCATCCCTCCCCAGCACTCCCTACCCACTCCACAGCCCTTCTCACCATCTGGCCTCCTTATATTTTACTTCTTTATTCTTTTGCCTGTCTGCCCACTAAAACTTAAGCTTCATGAGGCAGGAATTTGTGTCTGTTTTGTTTACTGCTGTATCCCCAGAATCTAGAACAATAGTTAGCACATAGTATGTACTCAGGAAATATGTGCAGAATGAGTTGACTGAATGAGTGTGGGCAGATCGGAAGAGGAGGACCAGGGCTCTTTACCCAGATGGTTTGAGTGAGTTCTACATTAACTGGGTGTCAACCACGTGCTGAGGATTATGTTATCCATACATCTGTTCAGTCAACAAATAAGTGCTGAGCGCCTACGATGTTCCAGGAACTGCTCTAGGTAATAGGGCTGAAGTTCAATGCCAGATAGACATGACCGCTGCCCTCCTGGGCTTTATAAACTAGGGCAACACAGACAATAGGCATGAGATAAATACGTAGGGAGAAACATTTCAGATTGGGATAAGAATTTTGAAGGAAATGAACAAGGTGATAGAATAGCAAGTATCTGTGGTAGGGAGGGCTATTTGGATAGGGTGGTCAAAATCTCACACTAGCTCAATAACTCCTTCAGAGATTCCTCATCTGAGGCTCAGAGAAGTTAAGTAACTTATGAAAGTCACACAGCTAGAAAGTGGCAGAGCCAGAGCTTGAACTGAAGTCTAACTCCAAAGCCTGGTATTTCTCCACTAGACCCCAAAGCCTTCCCCTTCCCCCAAGAAGACTGTGTTTCCATTCAAATGGCAGGCCTTGTGTCTAAGTGCCCCCCACCAAAGGATGCCTTGCTATTCAGAAACATTCACAGGAATGGGTAGAGAAGGAACACTGGCTCTGAGGTCATCAGAACAAGCACAGAATTTTTTGACATATGCCCCACGAAAGATGCTAAACGGCTTCTCCCTGAGAGAGTAAAGGGAGAATATCTTTAAAGGCAACACTAGATCTAGACCAACATGGTTGGAAGTAGTATAGGCAAAATTGCAGTGCCCAATAGGCTCACAGCAAAGTGGGAAAATAAAACATCAGAGATGTGACCATCCCCCTGGAGTTATTTAATCCTTAACACTTTCCCTTAAGGTACATGAGGTTGGTGGAGCCCAGCACACTGCCCTTCCAAGGGGGTTATTGCAACTGAGCAGGGAAGCCTCAAGCGTGGAGGTCTAACAGCAAAGCGAAGGAAGCGCAGGGCAGTGGGGGACAGTGGGGATGGCTGCTTCCGCGGGGCTGTAGACGGGATGGCAGCATCGTGGCGTGTTAGCCTTTTCAAGTTCAATTCGCCCCAGTGTGATCAGATTCTAGGAAGTCCAGCTACATTAGTTACACTCGCCAGACACTAATGGGTGAGCCAGGAGACCAATCCATTCATTTGCAATCGGAGTATCCTTTGACTAAAGAATTCTTCTGCTTGAGAGATCAGATTATATGCCAGTCGTTTGCTTGGGGAACAAAGAATAAGAGCAAGGAAACTGGCTAGTGTCCAAAAGAAACTCTTATCAAGATAATGGAGCCTGTCATTACCCAATTTGGGAAGTCTCCGCATAAAGAACCGTTTGGGCTTCCTCTAAACATTGTCACACTGTCTGCCCTTCCAAAGCCCTGACAATGGGGCCCCTGGTAAGTAAGAGACACAGGAGACTCAGATAGACCAGGTCCAACCAGAGCATGGGTGAACTTGGGCCACAGCCAGGTTGGTTCGTTTCATGATTTTTCATGTTCGATTCAGTTGCTTCAGAAGGGTGGCATTTGACCGTCTTTTTGTTAAATTAAGGGACTAGAGCTCAGTTACTTTAGGTGAAGTCTTGTGGTCCAAAGGGGCTCATGATGGGTCTACCGAAGGGTTTCCTGAGCTGCAGGAGAATCCATCAGCCCCAGCTCCTTCAACACCCTTACACATGACTGGGCAACAACATAGAGGGGAGAATGAAACAGAAACAGAAGTTACCACCCGTATGCATGACAATCTAGAAAGACTGAACCACCAGCTAAGCCAACCTGATTACATGTACCCAAATCACACCTGTCTTTGAGTCTAAAAATCAACTGTACCAGTCCTGGATGGTGGGGGTGGGTGGTGGGTTTTTACATGTGTAAAAACCATTATAATGTTCGAATCGACCGGAAACATAACAGGAGTGCAGTGGGAAAAGGCGCCACCAAAAGTGAATGGATCTAAGGGCATCTTAATTGCTGCTCAGGCGTGGGGTGGGCCTGAATGAGGAAGAATTCACTTCCCTCTGGATGAACCAGACCATACCTCAAGTACTAACCCAGGTTCGTCCGGCCAGTTGGTGCACTAAAACCACTGGTGCTCACAGTGTGGTCTCTGGACCACCAGCACCGGCATCACCTGGGCACCTGTTAGAACTGCAAAGTCTGGGGCTGCAGAGTGGGTCCCAGCAATCTGCGGGAGCTCCGAGGCTCACTCTGCACTACACAAACCTGCGGGGAACGCTGCCTGCGCGGCGGGCTCACTTGCCCAGCCGGGGACATCCAGGTGAGTAAAGCAGGGCCCTGAACTGCAGGGACAAAGCAGGGCCAGTGGTGGTGGGGAAGGAGATTTTAGAGATGATGGTAGCTGAAGTCAGGAATGTAAGCTGGGGGCCGACTGGCTGGCAAGGGCGTAGGGACAAAGGGGATGAGGGAGCCCAGGAAAACCAGTTCTGCTCCAAGTCTCTGGGCCTCCAGGTGAAAGAGGCACCACATGGGACAGGGAGCCCAGGAGGAAGGGTGGGCACTGGGGACAATGAACGCTTTGTCTCTTCTCTTCCCTCTTGACGGACTCTGATCCCTTGGCTTCATGGACCTGGGACACGCACTCACCCCAGTGCTTTCTCCCCAGTCCCTGCTTCCCCCGCCCTCTTCCAACTTCCCACTGGTCACCTCCACCTGCACAAAAGCTGAACCTGCACCTTCAGTCGATGCAGCCCTGGAGGGGGTGGGAGAGGGGCCCCGAGACAAGATACTACACTGAAGGACCAGCAGTAGGGCTGGCCGAGACTGAGCCACAGATAATAGCAGCCCAGACCCCTGGACGGCGGTGTCCTCTCCACCCAGCGTGGGGCGGGGAAAATGTTGGGAGGTTCCAAGGGTGGGGGTCTGGAAGGCGTGATGAAAAGGAGGAGTAAGGCTGGGGGTGAAGCAGATGAACCTGGGGGCCACCTGTGAAATGAGGTCTGGACCTGTCATCGTCCGTGAAGAGGCACGAAGAACAGGGAGGGTGGAGGCTCGTGGCCGGGAGTGGTGTCTGGCAGCAGCACATCAGGCTGAGGTTCTTCAAGCTGCTAAGGTCTGGTGTGGCCATGGGATAAAGGAAGGTCACTGGGCAGAAGGGGTCCAAGAACCGAGGCGCTGCTGGACTCTGCCCTTCAACGTGACCCCGACCTGCTGTTCCCAGACACTTGCTTTCACAGACCTATCAATTTTCAGATAAATGTTATTTGGGGTCATTTTTGTCCCCACAAGCCTGCCATGTTTTATTTGGTAAATGAAGATGTTTTGAAAGCCCAGTTTTCATCACCATTGTTTCATAAACGTATAGATGTTTAAACAAAAAGAATCGGGGATGACAGAAGATCAGATTCAAGGACCATCCTTCCTGAGACCTGTTTTCTCATTTTGCCACAGATCAGTCCCTTTTCATCCTGGTGGCGCTGTCCACACGTCAGCATCTGGGGGCCGGCGGTGAGGGCCAACGGCAGATGCCAGGGGAGCATCCCTGCCTGAGAGGGACCGAAGACGTCCAGTCTCCCCCGGACAGCCCCGCTTCTTACTTCCTATCCCAGAGCCATGATTGCTGGAGCATCCGTCCATTTACACCAGTGTCCTGGTTGGGATGAGTTGACATGGCCCCCGCGCCCTCCCACATCTGGCCCCTGCTCACTGGCCTCCAGCCCGGCTGGCCTTGCTTCCTGTCCTCAGCCACACCATGTGCCCTTTCCCCGCAGGATCTGGAACTCTCTGCTCACATCCTTCTCTCTCCTTCAACAGGGAGTATGGGCCTTTCAAGCCAGTGAAACAACACCAAAGCAGAAGAGGAAAGCCATGTGGGCATCACAGGAGGGGGGACACTGGTGGTAAATGATCCAGATTCAAACCCAGACTGACCATCCCCAATACTGTGGATCTTCACACGTCTCTGGACCCCAGAATTGGAGGGGAAATATGAGGGGAGCCCAGCTCTTAGCAGGAGCCCAGCAGGACCACCATCGGACCCTTGGGAAGGGCATCAGACCCAAGCCACCACTCTCAGTCTTGGAGATGAGGCCTGTGTCCAGCCTTTCATTCTGATTCTGAGGATAGAGGGCAGTGGTTCCAAACAGCAATCAAAGTGGACAGAGAAGAGCATCCTGAAGGACCTTATCACCCAAAAGGAAAGCTTTTTATTAAAAAAAGGAGGATCACCTGTTGCCCACATTGGCTGAAGAGCCCACTGTAGTCCCAAAGTGAGCTCAGGTGGCAGGGGTGGCCCCAGGGACCGGGAAGCCGTGGCCATGGCTGCTCGGCTCCTGAGAGCTGGTTCACATTGAGTTTGAGGCAGTGGTTCAAATCCACTTCTTTGTTCATGAACAACCCTCAAGTTAGGCTTCCTTTTGGCCTTGACAGGTGGTGTTGAAAACCACAGCACCTACTATAAAACTCCAAGGAAATTGGAACGAAAAAAGAGTCTTAAAAGGGTATAGGGCAATGACAAGCACCTAACACTCAGCCAAACCAAAGAAAACAAAAGTACCTTAAAAAGAGCACAGCCATAATGGAGTTCTTATGCACGGCCAGTGAAGAAGGCAACGTGATTGATGGCCTCCACAAAGCTCTCACTGGGTCTCAGCTAGTTCCTTGAGTGAGAAATGTTTCGTCCGTATTTCCTTCTTCCTTGTTACCACACAAGACTCAGAGAGCCAGTGCACATGTGTGTATGTGTATGTGTGTGCTGCACCCACGCATGGGCAGTATCCCCCAGGAGATGCCTGACCAACCATCTGGGTGGATTTAATGGAATGAAGCACATTTTTGCCGTAGCCTTTGATCAGGCTGAGAATTGACCACCAGGGAGTCCAGTCCAGGAGGGAGCTGACCTCAGGCCAAGAGAGCCAGCCTGGCTTTACCCAAGGCTGGGGGAGAGCTGCGTGACCTACCCCACCTCTGGGGTCACTTCTGAGCCATTGGTGGCCTGGGCTCTGAAGAGGAGCTCTGGACTGGTAGGCGAGCTGGTGCCTAACCCTTTCCTCTTGCCAAAAGTGCCAGGGCATAGGGAGGGCTTTAACCCTTTCTCATTCAGCCAAAAGACTTATTCAGAATTCTCTCTCCTCCTCTGGGCTTGCCTCACACATTCTCAGAAAACCGGATTAAGCCCTCTTGCCTCTCTCCACGAAGCCTTTTCTCTCCACACTCATGGAGTCAGTGGCCCCACTCACTCCCTGTCTTCCTCTGGCTCACATGCAACATTGGACGGGGCCTAATTATTCTGCATATCACAATCTGGGTCCTCCTTGTGAAACCAGGAACCACAGCTTCCACTCCCCAAGCACTGCATACCCAGCAAGATCTCAAACAGCAATTGAGGACAAGTTGCAAAAGCTGTCATGCTCTCAGCACCCTGTACTTGACCACAAAGCCTCACATATGCTCTTCAGGTGAGACTCAGCCCACTTCACAGATGAGGAAAATTGAGGCTCGCAGAGGTGAAGTACCTACTCCCACGATCAAGTTTAATAAGTGAGCAGAGTGGGGAGAGCTCAGGACACAAACCCACGACTACCTGACTCGGATCCTACAAGCTCCCTGATGATACTCTTCTTGGTTGAGATTCCCTGATGGGATGGGATATTTCTCCCATAGTTTGTGTGCACCTGCCTTGCTCCAAAACAGTTTGATGCGATTTTCAAAACCACATATGGTGTAATAGCAAGGAGAGAAATGTTTAACAAGACCATGAAAACTAATGGTAGGTTAGAAAACAAAGCCAGGGGAAATTTTCAACACAAAATTGAGAAATACCATAAGGTCTTCCACCGACGGACCTTAGTTGCTAGAGAGCAATTGGAATTGTGGCTCTAAGCTTCCTAGCAGCCAAAGCTAAGAAGGAAACAAGATCAGTACAAAAGTTAACTCATCTGTTGTTCTTTTTTTTTTTTTTTTTCTTTTTTTGTGGTACGCAGGCCTCTCACTGTTGTGGCCTCTCCCATCACAGAGCACAGGCTCCAGACGCGCAGGCTCAGCGGCCATGGCTCACCGGCCCAGCCGCTCTGCGGTATGTGGGATCTTCCCGGACCGGGGCACGAACCCGTGTCCCCTGCATCGGCAGGCGGACTCTCAACCACTGCGCCACCAGGGAAGCCCCCTCATCTGTTGTTCTTAGAGGCATTAGTTTTCTTGTTCCCAAGCCCTGAAAAAATGTCTCCCAAATGGCCTCACGGACAGATTACCTGGGTGAAACACGGCAGCTTTCAATTCATATTCCCACAGCCCTGGGGTGCCCTGGGGTGCCCTGGGTGTGATGCAGAGAAGGGCGAGGAAGCTAGCTGTGCTCCTGCACCCACCTCCTCCCCACCAACCTCAGCCCCAGCAGGGCAGAGATTACACTTGAATGCTACGGTGGCCTGTGAAGCCTAGAGATAGGCAGCTCCTGCGTGTCAATTCACGGCCATCAGGAATTTTGACTTTGACTTTATTAAAATCTTCCATCTTATCCTATTTTCTAGCACCCAGAACTCCCACGAGGCTTTCATTTTTCTACGCAAACAGACGCACAAGGATCTCAGTCCCGTGCAAGAAGCCCTGCATCTGGACCCCCTTGTCCCTTTCTCCTCTCCTCCTCCTCTTCACTGCTAGGAGCCCTCAGTGCCTTTCCTGAGCTGACAAACCCCCTTGGAGGTGGTTTTTCTCTTGACCTTATTATTCTCTCAAGAATTCTCCAGTAGAGCTTTTGTCTCTTCTCTCCTCGAAAGGAGGGAGAAGGGAAAAACACTCCACACTCAGCAGAGAGAGAAGGGCTGTGTCCCCCTCTTAAAATATACAGAATGTCCTTGATTATAATGTGGCGTGGATTATATAGAAGTCTTGTCCTGAGTTGATAACTATGTTGGAAGAGGAGGAAGGGAGAAACAGCACAGTAAAAGTGTCTCAACTGAGACAATTCCCGATTTCAGAACTGTTAAAAACCGAGCCCACAACGTGCATGTGTGAATCAACAAAACAGTTTGATTAGAAAAGGTTTTTTTCTGATAGCTCCTCGCAGTACAAAAAAGAGAGCTTAGACGTCATCTACTCAATGCCCCTAAGGGTTATATATCTTCCCTAAGTTTCCCGACCCCTCCCTGATCAAAGTTCTTTTCCGTTCCACCTGATGACTCTTTACAGATTTCTAATAAAACTAAGAACCTACAACTCCTTGATCACCACTGCCTCTCCAGTAGCAAACTGCAATGATAGCTTCAAGATAAGTGGAGATAAGAGAGCCAGAGTTTTTGAAGCTGGCTTCCTGGTTGAACCAGAAATACCTTGCCTCCCTTGTCCTGTGGCCCAAGGTGAGGAGGACCCTCCCTGGGGATGGAGCAACTTTCTCCAGGTCCTCCTGGAAGCTGTCCTCATAGAACCGTAGAAACTTACACAGGGCAGGGGCTCATTAAATTTCCCTTTTGTTTTTCAATAGGGCGACCTGCAGTGGGAAGCTGATGAGGTTGCTCCAGACTGATTCCAAAATCAGAGGCCACTGAGCTCTTCTGGTGAGGGCTTGGGGGGGCATGGAATCATCAGGGGTATCGGTTTAAAATACAGATGCCTGGGTCCCATGCCCTTGAGATTCTGATGCACTAAGTTTGGGGTTGGACCTGGAGATCTTTCTGCTTAAATTTCCCAGACGATTTTGATATACACCAAGGTGTGGGGACTGAGAGAGGCCAGCTCTGAGCAGGACCTCCTGGCTGCAAACACGGAAGGAAATTCACACTGGGGCAGTGGCAGATTCATTTGAGAACAGCAGAAAGGAGGTTTGGGCTGCAAGGAGGTGATTTCAAACAGCTTATGGAGGACTCTGCATTTAATTTTGAGGAGGAGAGTGGTGAGATGCGTCTTTTATAAAGACGGACAATAGAACAAGAAATGACAGTGTGTCTGTATCGGGATGCATGGAGGTGCACACACATTTATCGAGCACAGCCACACCCGTCATATTGTGCAGGAGGCTGGAAAACTACCAGGAAGAATAAAATAATCCCTGCCTGAAGAAACGAACAATCCAGCTGGACAGAAAAATCACTGGCTCATCAGAAAATAACAGATGGAAACTTTTCGGCCCCTCTAAGACCTTAGAGACCATAGAAGATTTTGACTTTAAGAAAAAAGCTTAGATGAACTCTAATTCCTTTAAAAGCTTGAATCTGGGGAACAGATAAGAGTCAGATCTCTAATAGGGAAAGATTTGTGAGATGGTACCTGGCAGTGCCTAGGCATGTGTAAGTTCAAATCTTCATCTACATTATGTATTCACTTTTTTTATAGCTAGAAAATCACTGGGTGTTTTGTTTGTTTGTTTGTTTGTTTGCAGTACACGGGCCTCTCAGTGTTGTGGCCTCTCCCGTTGTGGAGCACAGGCTCCGGACGCGCAGGCTCAGCGGCCATGGCCCATGGGCCCAGCCGCTCTGTGGCATGTGGGATCTTCCCGGACCGGGGCACGAACCCATGTCCCCTGCATCGGCAGGCAGACTCTCAACCACTGTGCCACCAGGGAAGCCCTCACTGGGTGTTTTGAATTATTATTTGCATAAATATTTTTTATTTAGAGGTAAAAATGAAATCACCAGCAGTACACAAGCCATCTGTGCTGTGTCTGGTGGGTGAATGCACCAGGTGGCCTGTGAAGTCAGCTTCCATGGATTTGAGGGATGCAAGGAGACTTAGAGCAGTTTAAGGCTTCAGCTGGACCTTGTGGGTGCTGTCAAAATCCTTGACATTGCTGGGAGATGTGTCCCCAGATCTTGTAAGTGTCTGATCACAAACTGCTTTAGAAAATTCTAATGTATTGACAGAACAGCAGCCAGAGGGAGTTGAAATAAGCTGTAATTTGAGTCATGAATTACCATTTGTGCTTAGATTTAAAACAGTCTCATTGACAAATTGCTGCAACAAGCTATCAAAATTTTATTTCCAGGGCTTCCCTGGTGGCACAGTGGTTGAGGGTCCGCCTGCCGATGCAGGGGACACGGGTTCATGCCCCGGTCCGGGAAGATCCCACATGCCGCGGAGCGGCTGGGTCCGTGAGCCATGGCCGCTGAGCCTGTGCGTCCAGAGGCTGTGCTCTGCAACAGGAGAGGCCACAACAGTGAGAGGCCCGCGTACCGCAAAAAAAAAAAAAAAAAAAAAAAAAAAAAAAAAAAAATTTAATTTCCAGGTCCTATACAATTTTGTAATGGAAGTGCAACTTTTTTTAAAAAAGGGTAAAATGTTTCATTTTATGAAAAAGGGCAAAATATATGAAAATAAACTCTTTCACTTTACATTTGTATAAATGCATCTTCCAAATAAATGTTTTTTAAGAAGAAGAATATGTTTGTATCTTTATCACAAGCCATGGTGATAACTGCTTCACAATTTTCAGATGGAATAAACACCACATTAATTTTTCTTAATCCAATCAAGTCCTGCCACAAGCCTCCCATTCACCAATTTATTTATTTATTTATTTTTGGCTGTGCTGCACAGCTTGTTCCAGAATCTTGGTTCCCCGACCAGGGATTGAACCCAGGCCCCAGCAGTGGAAGCTTGAACTCTTAACCACTGGACTGCCAAGGAAGTACCCCATTCACCAATGCTGATGAGAAGGCCAACACCCATCATTCCTCAGGGATTCTCCTGCCTTCTAGGGTGGTACTGAGCTCCCAGGTTCTTCCTGGGTGGTCTCAAGTCCCCACCACCCCGCTCCACCTCTCATCCCCACCCTTCGGTTGACTGATACTAGGTTAATCCTGATCCTCCTCAGCCATCCATCACTATAACTTTGTAGAAGCAAGTCTTGCTTGACCTGCATCCTGCCCAGGCCAGCTGGCTTACTCAGGGGTGGGTGACCCTAGTGTCCAAGCCCCTGGGCTTAGTGCCCAGGCCCCCAGGCTGGCAGCCCCAAAGCTCTGGTTTGTGATTTTAAGCAACCACGGTGCTCTACAGCGCTTCTGAGGAACACCAGCCTAAGTTTTCTTTCTGGAACAGGGGGCGATACTAAATTTTTAAGGGACAAAAACAAAAAATAAATTTGTGTTTCGATTACACCATGGACTGCGTTTTTTCAGCGTATCAATTACATAAGCAAATTTCTAAAGGACAAGTACGATTTTTAAAATAAGTTACAAAATAATAAAATGAATGGCTTCCTATCATAACACAGACTCCTACCTATTCCCCTAAAAGATTTAGGAGTCTCGAAATGGCCCCGGAAGGATTTTAAGTATATTTTCTTTACACAAAAGAGATGTCCTTGAAACTTCATGAGTAACATTGTGTGAATGGAACTTTATTTGTATGGAAAGTAGGGAAACTGGCCTTTTAAAGGAATCCATCAGGACCCTACTTGTACATTGAAAAATCATTTGCTAGTGATTTGGGGGTAAATCAGGCTTCTGAAGCATCAGCTCGCTCAAAGGTTTAGTTTACTTTACTTTTCTAGGTTAATTAAACTCTTCTTTCCATTTTGCCTGAGAAACGGAAATTCAAAAGGCAAATCAGCTGTCCTGATAACAGGAGAGCAGGAGCACCCAGTCTTAAACCCACAGGAAGGCATGGCCCCTTCACCTAAGTCTTTAGGACCCCTTGGCTTCCCTGTTTGGAAACCACCCACCTGCAGTTTCAGGTCCCCTTAAGTCGCAGGATCCCAGCACCAGCAAGGACCTCAGCGAACATTCACATCCAATTCTTCTCCTGCCCCTGTTTTAGAGATGAGAAAACAGAGTTCCAGGGAAGTCAAAGCACACATCCAAATTCAAAGGAGTGGGTCCAACCCCTCCTGCTTCCCACTGGTCACCCTGCCTCTGGGAAGTCCCCCCTCGGAAGCGGCTGCTGCAGGCTGCACAGAGCTGCTTGCCCTCCAGACCGTTCAGCTGGGGGACGTGTGTGACGGGAAGGACAGGCCGCACAAGGCCACTGTGGGGAAAAGGGAAACATCTCACCCAGCTTCCGAGCTGTGCAGGGGCCACTCAGGTAAGTGTCCTCCAGAAGGACTGAGCCGCCCTATCAGTGAGAAGCCCCCGCAGCCCCCGCCATGCCCCAGAAGCCCCAGGACAAGGGGCAGGTCATCTGAGTGCTCTTTGTGTGGCAGTGACTACAGCAAAGGTTGCACAGGAGTGGGGGACAGCTTCCTGTGCCCACTGCCAGCACAGACTTCCCAACTGCCCTCTGTCACCTCAGTCAGCGTCCACGGCCTGTCCTTCCACATGGCGGGGCCTCAGTCTTCTCCGACCTCTTCCTAGTCTGTCTTCCTTTCTTTTTGACCTGCTCTTCCGGAGCCAGACAGAGGGTTCCCTAGCCTCCCCTTTGCCTGCTGGCTTCCGGGGCCTTCACCCTCACCCTCTCACCACCTGATTCCTTGTCTGGGCAGCCTCATCTCAGAATTCAAGCATGGTCCTGCCAAAGAGCCAGGCCTGAGACCGCCCACCCCACTGGTGCCTGCCTGTCTCCATCCTGATTATTGTCCTGTTGCCCTGTGCCTGGAACAGGCATCCTTCCCCACGTGGCTCTTTCACAGCCTTCCTATTCCTGTCCCACTCTGTTTTTCTTCGCCTCGCGCGGTGTCCACAGTGTTTTCGCCATCTGTCATCATGAGCTCAGGAACTAACGCTTAAAGCTTCAGGGTGTACATTTCAGGGGCCTCTGTCAGGTCACCGGGCTAGGGCTTGCCAGCCACACCGTGTTCATCACAGAACACATATGCGTAATATCTGGGGATCTTTGGACAAGAAGTGTTTCACTAAGAAGCCAACATATCCGCACCACAGTCTTCAGGTTAGAATATCTCTTTGAACCAACCCCAGATGGCGAAACTTTCTTGCTTTGAAAAAATTCAGAAAACAAGGCTCCACTACTCTCAGCCACCTTATTTAGTGGGAAATAAAACACAAGTCATGAGAATAAATGTTGTTAAACACTGTCTAAAATAAGGAAGTGTCCCTTTGTTCCAGTCCTGCTAGGGCAAGGTTCCCTCTGCCTTCCTCTGAGACCAGCAGAAACAGGAATGGGATGGAATGGCCTGTGTCAGCCTGGCTGAGAAGCACCCTTGCCCTAAATAAGCATGTGTGCACAGGTGCACAGGCAAACACAGGCAAAGGAGAAAAAGAGATTCAGCTGGATATTAAATTAAACCTGTCATTCAGAATTTTTTCAAAATTCATTTTGTGCATTATAGATGGCATCTTTTCTCAGGTCCACATGTTATATGAATTTCTCCTACCACCTAGAATATTTCATGGTTCCTTTCCTTGTTCTAATTGGGCCACTTCTGGATTGTAGGAATTGTGCTGACAGTGCTTGTGCCATACACAAGCCATCACAGTGTCTGTGACTAGAAAGGACAGGCCCTCTTTTTTCTGTTCCAATTCAAAAAAATCAGGGGAGGACTCTGATTGGCCTAATTTAAGTTCAGTGCTCACCCCTGAACCAATGAGCAAAGGCCAGTTGCTGGAGTCTCTAAGAACATGGCAACTCCTGCTCCAGTGGATGAAGCAGTTTCCCAAAGCAAAAGGAAAGCTACCCTCAAAAGAATCGAAGACAAAAGACTCAAGACAATAGACATCCAAAATAAAGTATTTGTAAGTCTGTACATAGGTGTAGTGAGCTCTGACAACACCACTGCCTGAAGACACATTTAAACATAATAAATACATTGAACGGAAGGTAACAAAATGCCAATAGCTATTACATTAAGATGGTAGATGGTAGAAACTGAATACCTTTATATTTTTCTAAAAAAAGTTAGAATTATGTATTAAGTTTAGACATTTAGGGGTAAGAATAAAATAAGAAATGCAGAATTTATAGCTTCCACATCAGCAAAGGAGGAAAAGGGAACATGAAAAAGTTTCATCAATCTAATCGAAGGAAGGACTGCAAAAAAATGCAAACAAAAAGGATGGGAAGCACAAATCATAAAAGAAGATGTTTAAAATAAGTTTAAATATATGAGAAATCACAATAAATGTAGATCATGCTTACTCTTTAAAAGAAACAAACTATCCATTCATATTTTTTTAACTAAGCTATATTCTGTCTATAAATTCATGCCTAAAACAAAATGACACAGAAATATTGAGGAAAGATATACTGTATAAGTACTAAACCATAGTTTGCATAATGGTATTAATTTATAGTAAAGTATGATATGACTTACCAAAAATCATTAATATAGATAAGGAAGAATGCTACATAGTAATAAAAGAAACATTCCACCAAAATTTGATTGCATCTACCAAAATAATCTGGAAACATATTAAGCAAAAACTGAGGATCTTAGCAGGTTTTTCTCAGACACTTACAGATCAAGCAGGCATAACATTGTTAAGAATACAGAAGAGTTGTTTTTAAAAAAAATGGGGCTATTAGTCACCAAGCCTTGATTAAAATCCAACCACTAATGCAATTTCAGGTAAATCATAAAAGGCAGAAGTTTTCACTCCGTGATTCTCAGTTCCCTTTCTCTTAACAGCCTGAAAATAATTTATCAGTGAATAACATGACTGAAAAATGATGGTTATTGGAAAATGATCATTTAATCATTAACCTAATACAAGACACATTTATAAAACCTGCCACAGGGCTTCCCTGGTGGCGCAGTGGTTGAGAGTCCGCCTGATGATGAAGGGGACACGGGTTCGTGCCTCGGTCCGGGAAGATCCCACATGCCGCGGAGCGGCTGGGCCCGTGAGCCATGGTCATTGAGCCTGCACATCCGGAGCCTGTGCTCCACAACGGGAGAGGCCACAACAGTGAGAGGCCCGTGTACCGCAAAAAAAAAAAAAAAAAAAAAAAAACTTGCCACAGGGTAACAATTTAATAAAAGCAAGAGCAAGCCAGTCCTTGACTTTTTATCCTTTCATCACTTTGAAAAAAATGGCATCAAGCTGAAAGAGCAAGAAGACCACCAATATCTCCTGTTGCTCTCTGCCATAAGACCTGCTACCTATTGACCAATGGCCTGGTCACCATTCAGGAACTCTTTCTATAGCAGTGCTTCCCATCTAGATTTTGGCAGGAACTTGAAAAATAAAAGACTCAAAACAACACTAAAGATTACAACAGGATTTCCATGCCATCTATAAAAGCATTCACAGTTAATGTGATATTCACTTGGCTGTTTTTTACCACCATATCTCCGTTTGATCAAGAATGTTTGTTGCCCTGACTGTATTCTCTTAAATACTCACGTCCACATCTGTCTCTGACTCAATTTCATGCTAAGCCTCATGACTCTTTGGGGAAAGAGCTACCTCGCTTCAAATGCCTGCTTAGTTCAACGAGCCTATGATCAATACCACCTAACAAAATAAATCTTTTATTAAAACAAAAGTACATTTTAAATGTTTATCTGACTCTTATCCAAGGGTTCATAACCTGTTGAGGTTCCACTCGAGAACCACAGTTCTAGGGTCTTATTATCCTGACATCCTAGAAGTTTTCCTTTATAACATTTTGCTTTCATTTAAGTCCAGTTCCAGGAAGGGGGAAAAAAATGAAAAAAACTTGCATAATCCATTCAATAAGAATTTGCAGAAAGCCGGCTCCATGTCAGTTCCTGGGCCAGGTGTTGGGCTTCAAAATGAGTAATACAAGGTCCCTGCTCTTAAAGTGCTTCTGAAACAATGGGGAGAACTATAAAGCAGATAGTAACCGTCCAGTGTGATATCGTAACTAAGGAAGCTCTGGGGGCACCAAGGAGGGGCCTCTTGCTTGGGGACTGGCAGAGTGAGAGCATTAGTCACTAAGGCCACGCTCCAGCCAAGTCATGAAACAAAGTAGGTAGTAAGGAAGCAGAGGCGGGAAGGGAGGGTGGGGAGGGTTTTGTGGACAAGAGGATTAGCACGTACAAGGCCATGAAGATACGAGAAAGTACTGGCACACTGGGAGAATTGCCAGGGAAGCATAGAGTGGGAGGAGGAGGCACCTGGTGAGAGATGGGGGGCCTTGTGTGAGCCCCTGAACGAGGAGACAGGGTGCATTCGTGGCTGTAGAAGGGGGCTTGGTTTCATCTCGACAGCAATTTCTCATGGATCTAGAGGCCTGATATACCCACCTCTTTGCTGTAGCTTCTTTGGGTTTGAATCAATTCTTTAGCCTTTTGACCTGTTTCCAGCTGCCATCAGATACATCTAGAAGCCTTCAATGCCCACTGTCTACAGGACAGACTTCCAAGTTTGACATTCAAGGGCCTGCACCACCTCCATCCAATCTACCTGCTTCTGCACACACTCTCTCCTCCCGACCAACCATGTCCTAGTAACAGAGCTTACCCTCTTCCAACTCTTCTCATTTGCTTACAACGGCCAGCCCTCCTGCAAACTTATTTATCCTCTAAGACCCACCTCAGAGCCTGAGAATATGTCTGGCATTTCATACATGCCATCTGGCATTGTCAAATTTCTCATAAGTTTATTTCTCATCTCCCGAGCTAAACTGTGAGCTCCTAGAGGCAGGGGATGTGCTCATAAAGGCACAATGTACGTTTTAAAAAGTGGATTGGATTAACATGGGTCAGAACTTGAGCTTTGTGCAATTGTTGTTAAAAGGAAGATTCAAGGTTAGGGAATGTTAAAGCCTAGCACCAGAGACAGTTTTACTTAACAGAGTGCAGGAGAGTGGACAAGGACCTATGTTCTCACTATGAGATTCAGACGATTTCACCATGGTTCCTGTACTGCCAAGGTTATCTCCTGACCACCAGTCATATCAGCAACCACTGACATCCATAAAGGTCTGAATTACTAAACAGCAAGATATGGAGGATATTTAGCTCTGAAAGTGGCAACGTAAATCTATGAGGGGAATTTCCCCTTTTACTCTATAAACTTTGGCTTTGTTTGACCCTATTGTTCATACATAAGATATAGTCAAAATAAAAACAGCTATTAACGGGGTTTTTTTTTAGTGCCAAATAACCAGAAAGCTTACAAAAAAATAATGTCATATTTGGATATTGTGTTCTTGGCCAAGAAATCAACAACAAATTAATCATGGATTTAGCAAATCCTAGTAAAGAAAAGTTGATCATAATAACTGTGAAGGGGGAATTCGCTGGCGGTCCAGTGGTTAGGACTCTGCGTTTCCACTGAGGGGGCACAGGTTTGATCCCCTGGTCAGGGAAATAGGATCCCAGATGCCACTCAGCACAGCCAAAAAAATAAAATCTTAAAGGTTTCCATAAATTATGGGGAATTCCCAGGTGGCCTAGTGGTTAGGATTCCAGGCTTTCACTGCCAGGGCCGGGGTTCAATCCCTGGCCTGGGAACTGAGATTCCACAAGCTGTGCAGCATGGCAAAAAAAAAAAAAAAAAAAAAAAAAGAAGAAGGAAGCATTTTAATTAGCATTAACTGTGTCAGCCTTGTTAGATTTATAAGGACTTTGAGAAAGATGTACTGGATGCCTCCATGCTCTATATGAACCTCTGATTTTTCCCTCAATACCTTTTTCTACAGCAAGTAGAGAAGTCAAAGATCATTCCGTGAATCTTAAGTCCTTCAAACAGACCCATAGAAGCACTTCTATTGGTTGATGGCAGAGTTTCTGCCCAGAACAGCAGTTTGAGAATCAGGAATCATCATTTATTCCACAAATATTTATTGCATCTACTGTGTGCCAGGCACTGTACAGTGAGCAAAGAACACAGGAGGCCTGCCTTCCTGGGGCTTCCAGACTAGAGGAGGAACCATAAGCAATCAAACATGTAGGTAAAGAGGGACTAAAATAACGTTCTCCCCTTTATCCACTCCTATTTTATTTGAGTCCCCCAACTAATTTATTTGGATGCATTTAACGACCACCAACGAAGAACAGTGTAGTAATCTGTTCTTGATTTGCCTCATCCTTTCCCATAAGGCGTTTATTGAGCTTGCTTGCTTGAACTTGACCACAGAAATACTTCTCACTTGAGTTGAGTCAAAAAGGCAATTCTCTTTAGTACAAGTATTCTAATTTGAGCATCCAGACCTTTCCCTGGGAAAGACAGCTGAGGAGCTCCCTCCACTGAGGACCCAGATTCTGACTTTGGCAGAATTTGTGATTCAAGGAAGAAGACTGGGGTCAGCCCACTGGACCCTCAGCTTCAAAAGAGTCAAGGGCTGGTGAAAAGTAGTAACTGCCAGTGAGGTTTTGAATCCCACCAGACTGCAAGCATGGTGCGTTGTAAGTGCTCCATAATCCATTTATGATTAATTTCTTTTGAGCCAGGGGCTCCCAAACCTGGTCCCATGGACATATGGGCTTGAGAGGCCTATGAACATTTAAAGTACAGGGGTGTGTGCATCTTCCTAGTTATAGAGTCCATGGCTTTCATCTAATTCTCAGAAGAGTCTGAGCTTTAGAAGTTGATGTTCTCATCTAACGAACCATTATGAGCGGAGGTCCAAAGTGCAGGAAGAAGAGCAATGAATTCAAGTTCTGCCGTCAAGATAGTTCATAGGAGGGCACCCAAACCGCTCTGGAAGACCAGACAATGATGACAGAGAGAAGCTTTACTAGCATTGTGCTGCAGTATTTCGTTTATCCGCCCATAGTTTATGAGACAAGTACCAATGTTATCATACCCACTTTACGGATGAGTAAACTGAGGCTTGGGAAAGTTAAGTAAGTAGACTCTTATCACAAATAATAAGTGACAGTGCTTGGATTCAATCCCAGGTCTAAGTCTAAGTGGTTTCCAGCCTGTGTGCTTAACCACTAGCTTGTATTTGCTCTTCCCAAGGTCAGAAGCACTTGCCGTCTCCTATGGGAACACAAGAGCACTACGATTACAAAGAGCCTCTAGCTGTCCCCTTTGCCAATAAAATCAAGTCGAAAGCCTGGTACCAGTAGGCCCCAAAGGTGTCTCCAGCAAAATGTGAATTTAAAAAAAAGAAAGGGAATCCAGACAGGTTCCCAAGACTTCACAGTGCTCAGAGCTCGGACTCAGGTGAACGCATTTCAAAGAGCCATTGTGCATGTTAATTACAGGTAAACAGGTGGACATAATAGTCTCTGTTGACTCTTTTCAGGTCTAGTCATTTCCTTTGGTCTGCTCAAGGGTGAAAAACTCAAGTTCACCATCCCCTGTCAAGATCTAAAGCTTATAATTCAACTGAATTCAACCATAATCTAACCCAGCACCTATCACTTACAAGTCAACAAGCCCCAGGCAACTGTGGGCAGGAAGGTGGTCACAGAGATGAATGACATTTCATATGTCCCTCCTGGCAAAAAAATAAGGATGCAGGATACATTTTATGTAATCTATACAGCCCTAAAAATTAGGCACAAATCTATGGAGTCGGATTGAAGAATGGTGGCAATGATGAAGGTCACCTCCATTTAACAAGGACCAACATGGCGCTGGCACGTTATACACAGTGTCCCAAAGCACTACAACAATTCTAGGAGGTAAGTTTTATCGGCCCATTTTAGAGCTGCAGTAAAGTGAAGAATATTGCCCAGTGGCGCTACAATAATAGCTTACTAATTGGCTGAGTGAGAGCTTGAACCCAGTTCTGTTTGCCTCCAGAGCCCTGCCTACTTCCAACCAGCTCGTTCTGCAAACCTTTTGCTGTAACGTGAATACCCTCTGGTTTATCTGTTTTATGTACTTGGTCTTCCAAAAGCATATTCAAAATAGTAATTTTTAAAACACAGTGTAATTCTAGGTTTTAGCACCACACAACATAGATCCGTGATCTAGGAAGAGTTAAGAGCTTCATGCTGACCTTTCCTTTTCAACATTATTTTAAGAAGTCTTCCATTCACAGTTACCCATTCACTGGATCATGAGCAATTCACATCTTCCACCCCAAGCCCAGGGCTGGTGTTCTAGAAGCCCTTCTCCTGGGGAGCTGCCTAAAACTAGGTGATCTGGTTTCCTTCCCATGAAAATGGGCTTGAGACACCTACCTAATATCCAACATTATCCAGTGTGTTCATCTTCACACTTCAGTTAATCATTTTCAGTGTTTTGTCACAGTTTAGACCATGCAAGTAATGCACAGCACAAAAATAATCTGCCAGAAAGATTAGTTGTCACTGTTCCAGTATGTTATAAAACTACCAAATTGCTGACGTAAGTTATCAGTCACTTAGATAGTGAGAAAACACCATGTCCCAAGAGTGGCTTTATTTTATGAATAACTTTGATTTCCCAAAGTTTTCCAGGCAAAAAGTCCAGCTTCCTCTATTTGTCAAATGTCAGGGTCCTAAGAGCCATATATCATACTATAAAGTAGCATACTGATAACATGAGTTAACAGGTGGAATAATACATGTTAATTTAGGGAAACTGATGTCTGCTGGACATGCCATAAAATGCTTACTGTTGTTACTCCTAATAATTGTTTTTTGGGTTTGTTTGTTTTGTTTTGTTTGTTTGTTTTTCGGTCACACGGCATGTGAGTTCTTAGTTCCCTGACCAGGGACTGAACCTACACCCCCTGCACTGGAAGCGTAGAATCTTAACCTCTGGACCGCCAGGGAAATCCGTTTACTCCTAATCATTGTTACTAGAGGGCAATTAGGAGATAGCTTTTATCCAGACTGTTCTGTATTCTCTAGAAATCTTACAGGAAAATCAATCATAAGAATTAATTGGTTCAGCCCAGGTGTACTAAGGCCCCAAACTTCATGCTAATTAAGTTCATAAAACTGCTAAGATTGTTAATCTTTTGAAAAACTTTGGTCCAATAAACAGAAAAGTCACACTGTTCTCAAATCTTAGGTAACATCAGAATCAAGGGGTCTGGGAGGGGGTAAGGAATCTTAATATTGGCTCAGGTAATTCTGATACAGGTGATCTTTGAGATTGCACGTTAAAAGGATGTAGCTGACCATCTGGGTACAGGGCATCCCCTCCCCTGGCAGGATGCCTATCAGCAATGCCCTGGGGCTGACCCACACCCTGGTGTAAGGAACAGTAACGCTAATAGTTCCCGGTCCTTGTTTTTCCTTATTCTTTTCAGAGGCGAGGGCTTGGGTCTAAGGATAAAGGCCATTTTAACCCCTGGGAAGGTGGCTAATTTGTTTAGTTGGCAAGTGACTGTAAATCATAGAGGCAGATATGCTCCAAGCAGCTTACCAAGTCCCTGCTCTCTCTCAGAAACTCCTACCCCCTTGGCCGCAGTGCCTTCACTTAATCCCTCCCTCCATCCTCTCACCAATTCTCTCCCTCCTTCATGTCCCCTGGGCTCCAGTACCTCCCCTTCTCCTGGTTCTTTGTCTTTAAGTTTAAAGAAATGTTTAGCTTCACGGCTGTTCATTTAAAAATCAGAGAACTCCTATTTTAATTTCACTTACAAAAGTTGACCCAGTTTAATTGTGTTTTCATTTGTATGTTGTTTTCTTTGTATGATGGGGCCCCTCAGTCACTAGCTAATTATTACTCATTTCTTTTGAGCTGGGACCTCTAAAAACACAAAGATTTTAGATGTGCTTTTCTTGAGGGAAGAGAGTTGTTTTACTCATGCCTGCATTGCTTTCCACAGAGACAATACTCTCAGAAATAGAACAAGTGCTCAAAATATAGCTACTGAATTAAGTCAGTCCAGGCTTCAGAAACTTACATCCTGGCTGGGGGTGTGGACATAAGTGCAGGGGAAAAAATCATGACATGGACCGTATTAGTTTCTTATTGCTTGTGGAACAAATTACCTCAAACTGGGTAGTTTAAAACAACACAAATTTATTTTCTTACAGTTCTGGAAGGCAAAAGTACAAAACAAAATAGGTCTTTTGGGCTAAAATCAAGGTTTTAGCTGGGCCATGTCCCTTCTAGAGGCTCCAGGGGATAATCATTTCCTTGTCTTTTCTAGTTTCTAGAGGTGCACGTATTCCTTGATTCATGGTCTCTTCCTCCATCTTCAAAGCACATCACTGCAACCTCTGCTCCTGTGGTCACATCTGCTTTCTCTCCTTCTGACCCTCCTGCCTCCCTCTTATAAGGACCCTTGTGATGACCCTGGGCCCACCCAGATAGTCCAAAATAATCTCCAGAGCCCAAGATCCTTGATTTAATCACACCTGCAAAGTCCCTTCTGCCATGTCAGGCGATACAGTGGCAGGTTTCAGGGATTAGGATGAGGACGTGGGGGCATTATTCAGCCTACCTCAGACAAGCGCAGACCTAGGAATCCAGGAAACAGTGTTGGGGGAGGGAGACCCCTTAGGTGGGATGAGTAGGGGTTGGCTTTCTATTAGAAAAGGCTTTCCAGCTGAGCTGTGAACGGTAGGTAAAGGCGGTTGGTAAGAGCATAAGTTTTGAAGTGAAGCAAACCCAAAGCCTCGGTTTCCTTCTATGTAGGTTAATAGAATGTCTATTCCATAGGGCTATGGGAGGATTAAATAAGATAATGTATGTAATGTGCCTGGCAACGTGGTGAGCCTGCCGCGTGACTAATATGTAAGCCATAGAAAGAGGATTTTGGAAACAGCAGAGATGAAGTCCACCTCAACTGCTCATTACAGACTATTCCCCCTCAAGGCTGGAAGGACACAGAAAAAGAGAAATTGTCAGTGAAAACTGTAGTGTCCTAGGAGTGACCAAGAAAACATCTTACAGAGCCACTCTCCTTCCCAGAGTTTATAAGTTCCACATCTAGCTGTCAAGATCTCTTGCCAAATTACTTGGCCATTTCCATCCAGAATAAAAAGAGGTTAGGGGTGTGGCCAAGCCAAAGGAAATGCACTTGGCTCCAAACCGTTCCCATAGTGACGCAGCCGCCACCTTGGGCTGTGGCAGGTGCTGGCTCCAGTCCTTACCCACTGCCAGGGAAATGCTCCCTTCTCAGGTTTCCTTTTAAAACATGGACTTGCTTTGATGAGAAAAAGAAGTCTGAAAGGGACTGTTGGTGATGATCCCAGTGGTGGGTGGCTGACTCCATGCCGCTTGGCAATTGCCTCTTCAATGTGCAGTGCTGGTGAGTTTGGGGTTTGTTGCAACCAGGAGGATGGGGCAGGGGAGCTCGCATTCTCCTTCTCTACGTGTCAGACCCTCTGCTCATGGAAGGAATAGGACCACAGGAACAGGAAAGTCACAGACGGGTACCCAGCATCCTCTGGATGCACCATGGACGTGGCATCAGAACATGGGAGGGAAATTGGAAAGCACAGGCAGCACCTTAGGAAGGGCCGAGACACCCGATGTCAAGCGTCTGTGCATCCTCACGCCTTCAGCTTTATGGAGTGACCCAGGGCTCCAATATTTAAATATAAAGCGCTCACATCCCTTGTCACCTACTGAGAGCATCAGCACAGCTCCCATGTTTCTGTAACTCATACTGGAAATCACCACTGGTGCCTGCTTCCTGCACCCACTGAGCTCAGCGACCGGTCTCACCAGGGTCTTACCACCTCATCCGTTTGCTCCTCTCTGCCCAGCATTGACCTAAAGTTTCATCAGCAAAACTTTACCCACGGGGCTTCCCTGGTGGCGCAGTGTTTGAGAGTCCGCCTGCCGATGCAGGGGACACGGGTTCGTGCCCCGGTCCGGGAGGATCCCACATGCCGCGGAGCGGCTGGGCCCGTGAGCCATGGCCGCTGAGCCTGCGCGTCCGGAGCCTGTGCTCTGCGGTGGGAGAGGCCACAGCGGTGAGAGGTCCGCGTACCGCAACAACAACAACAAAAAACAACTTTACCCACGTCTGGGGACAATGAAAGGGGTTTACAGAAGAGCTAGAGCTTCAAGTATAAGCACCTCCGTCAGCTCTCCTCACCCCCAGGAATTTCTCACTGGCTTCCCGTCAAGATCTGTGCCTCTTTGCCCCTCTGCCCTCGGTTTTTCTGGGCTTGCTAACCTCTCTCTGAAGGCTGCCCAGGAAAGACCCAAATTCCTCTTGTCATCTTTGACAAAGCAGCCATCTCCTTCTGCTTTTCTCCTTCTAGATCAGGAGTTTCGCCTGAGTTGGAGCCTTCACTTTTTCAATCCCAAAGGCCTCCAAATTCTCCCCCAAAACAAAGAACCACCTGCTGTGGTGTGAGTGATGCCATTGCCCTGGGGCTGCATGGCAGCTGCAGACAGCTCTAGGTTTAAAGAGCAGTGTCCCCTCTCTCTGCCAGAGCTGTAAAACCACACTGACTCTGAGTGGCCTTAAAGCGCTGTACCCACCCCGGAGAACCAGCACGATGCTGCCTTCCAGTGTGAAGGGTGCCTCCTGGAAGCAGAGAATCGCGTCTCATAGACCCTGGAGTCAGAAAAGACCTGGAATCAACTTCCTGCTCTTATTAGCTGAGCATCTGGGACAAGCTAGTTAGTGAGCAAAACCTCACTTTGCTCATCTCTGAAATAGGGCCATAACACCTATGCTGCAGGGTGTTCTAAGGACCAAATATGAGAGTCAACACACTTCTTTTTATCTTTTAATTGAAGTATAGTTGATGTATAGTATTATATAAGTTACAGGAGTACAATATAGTGAGTCACAATTTTTAAAGGTTATACTCATTTATAGTTGTTATAAAATATTGCCTATATTCCGTGTGTTATATGTATCCTTGTAGCTTATTTATCTTCTATGTAGTAGTTTGTACCTCTTAAACTCCTACCCCAATATTGCCCCTCCTCTCCCCTCCCCACTGGTAACCACTAATTTGTTTTCTATATCTGTAAGTCTGTTTCTTTTTTGTTATATTCACTAGTTTGTTTTCTTTTTTAGATTCCACATATAAGTTATATCATACAGTATGTGTCTTTCTCTGCCTGACTTATTTCACTTAGCACAGTGCCCTCCAAGTCCATCTGTGCAAATGACAAAATTTCATTCTTTTTTATGGCTGAGTAGTATTCCATTGTCTATATACACCACAGCTTCTTGATCCATTCATCTGGTGATGGACACTTAGGTTGTTTCCATATCTTGGCAACTGTAAATAATGCTGCTATGAACATTGAGGTGCATGTATCTTTTTGAATGAGTTTTTTGGTGTTTCTTTGTTTTTTGAATAAATATCCAAGGGTGGAATTGCTGGGTCATATGGTATTTTTATATTTTCCATTTTCTGAGAAACCTCCATACTGTTTTCAACAGTGACTGCACCAATTTACATGCCCACCGACAGTGTAGAGAGTTCCCTTTTGTCCACATCCTCACCAACATTGAGAGTCAACACACTTCTATCTTCAACTAATGGTAGCCATTTCTGTCATTATTATTATTGCTTGGCAAAAACTCTTTAATCCCTTTTTAATTTTTATTTTTTGCAGGTTTTTAATCCATTAAAAAATTTTTTATCCTCTCAAAACTCTATGAAACAGCATCCATGCGTGCGCACACACACACACATACACACACAGAATTAAAGGTTCACCTGGCTGAGCTGACCTAGCTAATAAGGGCTGAGCGTGGAGCAGAACCAAGGTGCCCCACCTCCTCCCCTGCAAAGCTGCTCCTTGGCGCTGCCTAAAATCAAAAGTCTCCAAGCTGACACACTGGGTGGCTAGAGGTGAGACAGGGAGGAGAGTGGACTTCCTCCTCAGGTTACTCAATTTTTCCAGCAACTGGGTGTTGCTGATGTGCACGCTGACCCGGACCTCAGCCCAGTTCCTGAAGCCTTGGGCTGCACAATTCTCCTGGCTGCATCAACTGCAAGAATAGTTACAAGCACACGTGTTTCCCAGCTGGGAGCTGATTTTTTTTCTCTCTGGACCAGATGAAGTGGTGGAATGCGGTCCCTAACAAAGTCCAGATTGAGCCTTTTAACAGGGAGTTTCCCCTCCGCTCCTACGTTTTACTGATTCCAGGGTCATGCCCTACTGCCTTCCAAGGCAATAGGGGTAGCTTAGGATAAAAACACAGTACAGTGGTGGACATTCAAGGACTCTCGAATAGACAATAAATGCTGGAGAGGGTGTGGAGAAAAGGGAACACTCTTGCACTGCTGGTGGGAATGTGAATTGGTACAGACACTATGGAGAACAGTATGGAGGTTCCTTAAAAAACTACAAATAGAACTACCATATGACCCAGCAATCCCACTACTGGGCATATACCCTGAGAAAACCATAATTCAAAAAGAGTCATGTACCAAAATGTTCATTGCAGCTTTATTTACAATAGCCAGGAGATGGAGACAACCTAAGTGTCCATCATCGGATGAATGGATAAAGAAGATGTGGCACATATATACAATGGAATATTACTCAGCCATAAAAAGAAATGAAATTGAGCTATTTGTAATGAGGTGGATGGACCTAGAGTCTGTCATACAGAGTGAAGTAAGTCAGAAAGAGAAAGACAAATACCGTATGCTAACACATATATATGGAATTTAAGAAAAAAAAATGTCATGAAGAACCTAGGGGTAAGACAGGAATAAAGACACAGACCTACTAGAGAATGGACTTGAGGATACGGGGAGGGGGAAGGGTAAGCTGGGACAAAGTGAGAGAGTCGCATGGACATATATACACTACCAAACGTAAAACAGATAGCTAGTGGGAAGCAGCCACAAAGCACAGGGAGATAAGCTTGGTGCTTTGTGACCACCTAGAGGGGTGGCATAGGGAGGGTGGGAGGGAGATGCAAGAGGGAAGAGATATGGGAACATATGTATATGTATAACTGATTCACTTTGTTATAAAGCAGAAACTATCACACCACTGTAAAGCAATTATACTCCAATAAAGATGTAAAAAAAAAAAAACACCAAAAAAACTCTCGAATAGAGGCCACAGGGAGAGGGGATGAGGGAGCGGATGTGGTTCGACAGCAGGTCACATGGCTGCTTCTGGTAATAGAGTCAACTTGGCTTCCAGTTTGCATGAATCAAGTCTCTTGGTTGCCAGAAACAGAAAGTAACTGGAAGCAGCTCACACGAAAAGGAAGATTCTTTATGCGTCCGGGGTGTCTTATGGTCTCCAAGGTCCAGGACACAGCAGGCCCCCAGGAGGGGATGGGAAGCAGGGGCTCAGGCTGCTTGGGACGCTCTCCTTCCCTCGTCACTGCTCCATCAGAGCTCTCTCACTGGCCTCTTGCTTCATTCCGTCCTCCCCTTCTCTCTGCTTGGATTTTCTCTGCTTACCAAGGAAATCTCTGGCTGCCAGCAACTCTCTAATTTGCATCTGCTCCGTTAAAGAGACCCACAACCTTAACCCAGAATCTCTTCGTTTCAACCTAAAAAGCCAACAAATTGGAAAGCAGAGCGTGACACTGCATTTGTATGGCAATTTAGAGAAGGCCGAATCAATTGCCTAAAATAAAGAATGCGTGTCCTCAGCAATGAACATCAGGGGACTTGGGAGGGAGGGTTGTGGAAGGCTTAACCACTTCTCAGAGCTTCCAGGGCCCTGGTCCCTTCACTGTGCCAGGAGGCTGCTTGGATGCCAATTGCACTTTCCATGTGAATTGGGTGAAGAGATAGTTCCAAGAAAAGTTGTGGATGGGGGAGGGCCCTGAGCAGAAAAAACAATAGATGCTCAGTACAAAGTTGTTTATACTTAAGGCAAAAAGCATCCAGAGAGTGTACGCCATCCTCGTTTCTGGCATACACTGCAGTCCCAAACATTTCAGCAGAAACTCAGCTCACCAGGAATCTCTCATCTGAGACTGGAAACAGGAACACATTCAGAGGATGACCAGGATGGCGAAGGGATGGAAGAATGCGTCCCAGGAAGGCTGCATCTCCTTCTTAAATTCTGGGTGGTTAGCCTAGACGATGAAAGAAGTAAGGATGGGCATAGCTGCTGCCCTTAAATGTGCAATGTGCTGGGGTTCACGGAGGGGTGGGATGGCCTGTATGACCCCTTCAGGCAGAACTGGGGCAAAAAAGTAGAACTTAGCAAGACACAGATATCTGACCCGATTTAAGATAGAGCTGCCCTTTAGGGTTTGGAAGGAATGGACAGTTCATGGTGGTAACTTGTGAAGGAAGCTGGGTTAGAGGACTCATGAAATTCTTTCCAGTCTTAGAGAGGAGCCCCCAGGGCTGACCCTGTTCACTGGGCCACAAGCCCTCCTTTTATGAGGCCAACCAGAAAGGTTGCCTTCGCTGGACATTGGGGAAGATACTGGACACAGTGTGTCCTGCAACAGGACTCATCCTGGGGGCTGGAAAACCACTCCCTGTAGGTCTTAAGAAGATTCTGTGGCCAGGGGCCATGTGAGATGCCTTCACCTGTGTCCCCTCACATAGGCTCCACAATGTGTGAGAAAGGTATAATGATTCCCACTTTACAGACCAAGACACTGAACCTTTTCACCATAAAGGTCCATCAATCAGGAAACAGAAAACTTAATCCTGGCATATTCATATGATGGAGTACTACAATGGAGAAATAGATGCAGAAATAGATATAGATATACATATAGATATACATATAGATATACATATACATATACATATACATATACATATAGATAAACATATACATATAGATATAGACCTATCATGACAGGATAAATCTCAAAAAGCAAAGTTGTATAAAAACGGTTATAGAAAAATACACACTATGATACCGCTAATGAAATTCTAAAAGCCTGATGAAACAGTATATGTTGCCCATAGATATATATGCAATATACAAATGTATGAAAAAGTGACACATCAAATTAATAACAACAGTTGCCCCTGGGGTGAGGAGGCAGGAAGGATGGGATTGGGCGAAGGTGGTCCGAGGGAAGTTCCAATGTGTTTGTAAGGCATTTCCTTTTTATTTGTAAAAAAGCAAACATAGCAAAGCGGGAGCAGTTATTAAACCTGGTTCAATGGAAGATGGGTGCTTGCTATACTGAGAGACAGAGACAGGAACAAACTGAGGCCCCAAGAGACTAAATAACTTCCAACATCGCCTGGGACATGGCCTGAAATGCACTTTCCAGGCTGTGCACCCAGCAGCGGGTGGATTCTGACCCACTTCTGCTCAGTCCCCGCCTCTGCCTCACGTTGGGCTGGAACCATCATGCTTGACGGCCCCCCTGTCTCCCCCCTATTCATTGTCCGGAACCCCAGCAGCCTCAACCTTTAACAATAGGGAAGCCTCAAAAGGTCCAGAGTGTGAATCGCTCGCTCAGCATCTCTGCAAGGAGTAAGTAACTCACATCAGAGCCTGAGAAAACATGAGTGATGGGAGAGGCCTGGAGGCCCGTGGGTGTGGGAACAGAGGAGGGCAGAAACGGCTGTAAATGAATGTTCTCAGCCTGACAATTTGCCACCCTGGAGAAGACCGACTTATCATCTCCATTCCCAGTATTTCTTGCTGGGAGGAAGAGGGCCCAGCACAAGGTGGAAACAGATCTGATCTCCCAGGCAGGGTTTCTCAGCTACAGGGCCTGTTAGCATGCAGGTTCCCAGGCTCAGCTCTGGGTGGGTCTGGGGGTCAGGAATCCAGGGTGGAGGGGATCCTCAGACCAGGTGTGTCCCTGTGAACAGACACACAGCAGTTTACACCAGGTCACAGCCCAGTGCCACTGGGGACACTAAGTCCTGCTGATCTTCAAAAATGGGAGAGATGCTTAGAAGTAAAGAGAACTATGACCAGAGGAGATAAATACAGCAGGAGAGGAAACCAGCTACCCAAACTGAAGATCAGAGAGGCATTCCCAGTGGTACTCCCCTGCCCCTTAGGTCTAACTGTCCCAGATTTCAAAGTACGGGAAGCCAGAGGCGGCAGGATGCTTCCCATTGGCCAGGAGGGACACAGCAAATGCCTGAGAGCGTGGAGGACATTTCTCTACTGCAGCTCATTTTTTCATTATTCCTCAGCTGTTCCTTTCCTACTCCTGGCCCCACTGGAGAGGCTGTACGTAAGGTCCTTGCTGTCAGGGGGCTTGTATTCATACTTTAGCAGGAGAAACAAATAATAAACACGCAGACAAGTCAATGAGATCGGCGTGTGCGCACACAGAAGAGAAGGGGGCTGCTGTGTCTGGACCACAGAAGGGAACCGGTGGGGTCAGAGCTGCTCCCCTAGGCCTGGCGATGCTGCCCAGTCATGGCTGGGGGAAGCTGCCCACTCCTGCCCGCAGGCTCGCCAGCTGGTCCTCCCGGTTGCTTCCTCCAGGCACCCTTCCTTTTCACAGCCAAGTCCTCTGACACCTCCCTGGACTTTCATGAGGCCAGCTCACCCCCTAGTGGACACACCTACCCCGTCATCCCAGCCGTGATGTTGAATGGGACCTTTTCTCCTCTCCCAGCCGAGTAATGAATAGTTTAGGGGTCTGGAGCTCAGATGTGATATGCCTGCTTCATAGGAGGTTATAAAATGATCCGGCAGGAGGAGAGGAACCCTGTGTGAGCAGGGACCAGGTGGTCCCAGACCTAGTAGCCCAACACTCCTAAAGGGGCTTGGCGGGGGCATTCAAGGAGGGAAGAGAGCACAGGAGCCGGGCAGGGGCACCTGGGGCGGGTAGACAATGCAAGAAGCCAAAGGCACTGCCCGAGAGCCCAGGAGGGAGGTGATGGTGGCTTCACGGAGTAGAGGCAGCCGTGGTCATCAAAAGCCTCCTCGGCCCTGACTGGGCTCCAGGGGACTTTGTCACAAGGACAGGTGACTGCCACAGGAGAGGGGTGGCACCCAGGGGGTAGAAACGCACACAGAAGCGGTCTGCCTGGCGCACGTCACAGAGCCCCCAGCACAAGACACAGCGTCCCCCCTGCCCCCGGCCTCATTAGCCAAGAACAGACTTTCTTCCATCAGAACATGTGTTTCTGTCGCAGACAAAGGACGCGTCGGGAAGCCCTGGCAGAGCAGGTTGCAAGGAACCGGGCTTGGAGCTACGTGGGAGCCATGTGGGGGCCGGAGATGGGTCAAGTGAAAATTATACCTCACTGGAAATGTGGGTCTTCAGTTACAAATGTCACTGGGCAGCATCAGCCGAAGGGGATAATGGCCGAGTGGTTAAGGGAGGGCTTGAAGCTCATGCAGCTCAACATCAAAAAAACAAGCAACCAGGCTTCCCTGGTGGTGCAGTGGTTGAGAGTCCACCTGCCGATGCAGGGGACACTGCCCCGGTCTGAGCCATGGCCGCTGAGCCTGTGCGTCCAGAGCCTGTGCTCCGCAATGGGAGAGGTCACAACAGTGAGAGGCCCATGTACCGCAAAACAAAAAAAAAAACCCAATCCAAAAATGGGCAGAAGACCTAAATAGACATTTCTCCAAAGAAGATATACAGATTGCCAACAAACACATGAAAGAATGCTCAACAACATTAACCATTAGAGAAATGCAAATCAAAACTACAATGAGGTATCACCTCACACCGGTCAGAATGGCCATCATCAAAAAATCTACAAACAATAAATGCTGGAGAGGGTGTGGAGAAAAGGGAACCCTCTTGCACTGTTGGTGGGAATGTAAATTGGTACAGCCACTATGGAGAACAGTATGGAGGTTCCTTAAAAAACTAAAAATAGGGCTTCCCTGGTGGCGCAGTGGTTGGGAGTCCACCTGCAGATGCAGGGGACACGGGTTCGTGCCCCAGTCTGGGAAGATCCCACATGCCGCGGAGTGGCTGGGCCTGTGAGCCATGGCCGCTGAGCCTGCGCGTCCGGAGCCTGTTCTCCGCAGTGGGAGAGGCCACAACAGTGAGAGGCCCGCGTACCGCAAAAAAAAAAAAAAAAAAACTCAAAATAGAACTACCATACGACCCAGCAATCCCACTACTGGGCATATACCCTGAGAAAACCATAATTCAAAAAGAGTCATGTACCAAAATGTTCATTGCAGCTCTATTTACAATAGCCAGGACATGGAAGCAACCTAAGTAATGGATAAAGAAGATGTGGCACATATATACAATGGAATATTACTCAGCCATAAAAAGAAACGAAATTGAGTTATTTGTAGTGAGGTGGATGGACCTAGAGTCTGTCATACAGAGTGAAGTAAGCCAGAAAGAGAAAAACAAATACCGTATGCGAACACATATATATGGAATCTAAAAAAAAAAAAAAAAAAAGGTCATGAAGAACCTCGGGGCAAGACGGGAATAAAGACGCAGACCTACTAGAGAATGGACTTGAGGATATGGGGTGGGGGAAGGGTAAACTGGGACAAAGTGAGAGAGTGGCATGGACATATGTAAAATAGTTGTAGTAAACACTACCAAATGTAAAATAGATAGCAGTGGGAAGCTGCTGCATAACACAGGGAAATCAGCTCGGTGCTTTGTGACCACTTAGAGGGGTAGGATAGGGAGGGTGGAAGGGAGGGAGACACAAGAGGGAAGAGATATGGGGACATAAGCATATGTATAACTGATTCATTTTGTTATAAAGCAGAAACTAACACACCATTGTAAAGCAATTATACTCCAATAAAGATGTTAAAAAAAAAAAAAGAGAGAGAGAGAGGGCTTGAAGCCAGGCACTTGAGTTCCAATGAAGCAAGTTTACCTTCCTTCTTGCTGTGTGACTTCAGGCTGGTTACTTAACTGCTCTGTGCCTCACTATCCTCATCAGTAAAATGGAGATCCTACAATGGTGGTGGAGGAGGAAGAGGAGATGGGGTGAAAGAGGATCAGGCAGTTCATGTACAAAAGCTTACCTGACCCAGTGAGACACATGTAAGAATATTATTATCATAAAGCATCTGAACCACTTTTCATTTTTATTTTTTTAACTAATAATGCATTTGTTAGTGTTTATTTCATTTGATGTTTGCTGATTCTTGGCAGGCACCACACGGAGGCAACTTTTAAAGTTCTAAATAAAACAACTGCCTAATGGCAGGAAGGCCTCTGCTCTCTGCATATGCACCACCCACATTTTGATGGAAACGCCAGAGGACCATTGGCTCCGGGTGGGAGCCAGCGCGGACAGCAGCGAGTCAGCCCAGCTGGGCCCCAGAAGCAGGACACAGATGAGTTTGGAGGCCCAGGTAGCCAGGCCCAAGGTCTCTTGCAAAGACCGTGGCCCTTCTGATGTGGGCTTCCAACACGCGGGCACTGTTTAATTCCAGGAACGGGCCTTGTGCTTGGCAGGCAGACTCCTTCCTGTGAGCTGTGGCTCAGTGCATCCTGGGGGTGTGGGGGGATACATGCTCAGAAATGTCATCAATAACACTTGTTTCAAAACAGGGGTGGCTTTTCAAGTGAGTATCCTGATGGTCCACTCATATCCAGGTAGCCAACAGTCACATCCCATAGGCCAATTCTGGTGACAGTTCTTTAGAAGCACGTGGGGTCCCTGCAGGAGAGGTGGGCAGTGGCATGTGAACATGGCTCTGGAGAGCTACAGAAAGCACTGTGGAGCGGGTGAGACGCGGCAGCCAGGTGGACAGGCAGTGGGGAAGAGGAAACGTTCCAGAGGGGAGGGGCAGTGTGAGAGCAGGCCGCCCGCTGCGGCCCGCCTGTCAGTTACATCATCAGAATGGCTCAGAGTGAACCCCCAACATCAGTTCTTTTTTAAAACACCTTTGCGCTGAGTCTTACAACCGGCTCAGCCCGGAGGACCCAGTAGCAATCTATTTGCCGTCGTGGCACAAAGCCACCCTGGCAGGGGGCTTCCCTGGTGGCGCAGTGGTTGAGAGTCCGCCTGCCGATGCAGGGGACACGGGTTTGTGCCCCGTCTGGGAAGATCCCACGTGCCGTGGAGTGGCTGGGCCCGTGAGCCATGGCCACTGAGCCTGTGCGTCCGGAGCCTGTGCTTCGCAACGGGAGAGGCCACAACAGTGAGAGGCCCACGTACCGCAAAAAAAAAAAAAAAAAAAAGCCACCCTGGTGCTACCATACCCCTGACCTACCTATAACCACCTTCAGAGGAGAAGGCAGCTTTCGTCATAACCCGGAACCCGCACCGGCCCACTCGCCCAGACACGGGCCCCCTTCCGCACAACCTCAGCGAGCGTGGCCCTGACTTGAGTGGCATTTACCAAAATGGGCCCAGCACCCTCGCCGGCCAATCAAAGCACCACCGTCGGAGGCTCGGGCCTGTCTGAAGCATTAACCAGGTGGAGACAAGTGCTGAGCGAGTTCTCGTAGACACACTCTGCCCGTCACCCCGTCCACCAGACATGGGCATTCTTCCAAATGTTCACACAGAAAAGAGCGTGACCCTGTACAGAGCTGCTGGCGTGACACCCACTCAGCTGGGCCCGGGAAGCACAGCAGAGGAACTCTTGCGCTCAGAACCCCTCCTGGCCAGAGCATCTCGTAAAGCATCCCGCAGGGCTGGATGGGGACCGGCAACTGACGCAAACGTGCTGGCGAAATCCAGCCCGTGTTTGGCAGCGTCGCTTGACGTTTCGCAAAAGCTGGAAGCAGAGGACTGGAGCCGGGGGGCCGAGATTGGAAGATGCGTGGGTGAGCAGAGGAAGCTTTGCCAGAGACAGAGAAGAGGGGCAGCTGCTGACCTACCAGACAGTGGGGCTGCTGAGTCCTGAAAGGGCCAGGATGAGTCACCAACCCCGCAGGGGGCTGAGTCCGCACGCCCCATGACCACCTTCTAGAAGCGGTGATGGACCTAGGCTACACAGAGATGAAGGGACCAGAAGGCTTGGTCCTAAGAAGGTAAAGATGGGCCGGGTGGCACTGTACAAAAGCCATGAACTCAGAGCTCCTGGGCTTAAATCACAGCTCCTGCTTATTAGCTCTGTGGCTTGATCAAGATGCCTAATTTCTGAAGAGCCATTTCTTTACCTGTCAAAGGGGATAAATGTGGCATCCACCTCAGGGCTGATCTGAGGACTGAACTACTAGCTAATAAATGTAAGATGCTCAGCATGGTGTCTGTTACACAGCAAGCATCCAACAGACGTCTGCTACTGTGAGTGTCATTAAAGACCGGAACAATGGAAGGCTAATAACAACAAAAACACTAGCAGCTGTACTGACCTAGTGGCACGTGCCATCATGGTTAACCCTCACAACTCCAGTACAAGGGGGACATTATTATTGTTCCACATTTTACACAGGGGGAAACTGAGGCTCAAAGACAGTTAACATATATGTCGCTAGTATTTATTGAGTGCTTACCGTGTGCCATGTATGACTTCATTTAATCCCCACAACAGCCATAGGAAGTATTATTATTATCCCCCTCTTACAGATGGGAAACAGGCACAGAGAGGTTAAGTAACTCTTCAAATGTCACACAGCCAGTACACTGTAGACAGTAGAGTGAACCCAAGTCCATCTAACTTCGAAAGCCATGCTCTTTCAACTCAGCTCTGCTTCCCACGTTTTAAGGCTAATTCGGGCTGCAAAAACCTCCACCACAGCCCAAAGGAAGAAAAAGAAATATCTGTTCTGAGAAGTCTTGTGAAAGCTTAAAGGATGAGTATGGGGTGCTAGGATGAGCAGCTCCCATGGGACACAGAGCCCCACAGGCCAGTGCAGCCTTGTGACCAGACACATCATGTGCCTACAGCATGCTGAGCGGTCCTTTCTGCAGCCTTGTATGTAGGCCTACAAACCAAACATATGCAGGCAAAACTCCAACCCCACCCAGAGCCCTGTGGATCTTCGGGAGATACTGCTGAGTGTTTACAGACAATTCAGGACCATCAGTTGCCAGGCCGATTCCTTCCAGAGGAACCATCTGTCATCTCCCGAGTGGACGACAGGCCGAAGATAGATGGGCTGGGGGCCGGGCGGGTGCTGACCTCAATGCCACCCAGCACGTCCTCCCCACCTGTGGTAGCACCTCGGCCCCGGAGACCACCAGAGGAGCAGGCCCACAGGCAAAACATCTGAGGATGAACCCCTGAAGCCACAGGCCATTCTCTGAGTCACCAACTTTAATGAGGAGGGAGGGAACGCAAAACCCATGCCAGGAGGGAAAGCGTTTACTGGCTCCTTCCTGACTCTACAAGGTCATCTAAGCACAGAGCAGAGGGACACACTGCGCTCAATAGAGCACAAGCTGCTCGGCTGCTGAGCATCAATACTGATGAGGGCTTGGCTTTGCTGCGCCTCCATTTCGCTGCGGCCTTTCACCTTCCACAGCCTCTCCAGTTATGAATTGCTCATAGAGATCTCGTGGTCGAGGAAGGATTAAGCTCTCAGTCTACAGAACTGAACCTCCCTCCTGTCCGAGGCCCCCCTCTTGACTGCTGACACTTAGAAATCCTTCAGGCTTTGCTCTGGGTGTAAGCAGGGTCCTCTGTGGTGGGCGCTTCCCCGCAGGCACTCAGGCCTGTGCAAACTTCCAAGCTAAAGCTTGGCCGCCATATTCATGGGTCCAGCTTCCCAAACTCCTGGAAGCTTTCATGGAGCTAAAAGTTCCCAAAGCTGCTTAAGGCAGCATCTGTTCAAGGACACATCAGGGGGAGCCCTGCTCCAAACCCCGCAAGGTTTAAGATCTATTTCAGAGCCCCAGACAGCTGGAATCAGCTTCAACCTGTGCCTTCTAAAGACTCAGGACTGTTCTTGGGTCTCATCCTGGTCTCCTGAACCATCTCCCTTTCAGAAAGAGATCTAGTTTCTCAACAGAAGCTCTGGGGTCCCACTCTGCATTCACCCCTCTACCCTTGGCCCTGTGCCTTGCCTGGCACACAGCAGAGGTCCAGAAAATCTTTGCTGACTCATTGCACGATGTGTGGAGTTAACAGCCTCTCTTTAGTTTGAAAAACTCCAGGTTCAAGGGCAACTGACCTCAGGCCTCTTTCATGAAGCCAGGGTGGCCAGGCGCAGTGTTCACAGCACTGGTAACCCCCCGGGATGATTTTGAAATAAGTGGTGCGACCTCAAGCTCAACCCGCACGGACAACGTGGTGTAATGAGCAGGCCGTTGACATTATAATTAATTCAAAGAGACTCCAGCCGTTCCCAGCAAAGAAGGACACCAGGAAGCAAAGTATGAAGAAGTATTTTAATAGCTCAAACTCCAAGTCACTGTGTTCCCAGTTCTGGAGAGGTTCCTAAAAGAGGCAACTTTGGCCATTTTGGAAGCCAGCCTTCACCCTCCCGTGGTCTCGGCATCTCCCTCCTCTGGAGGCTGACTCGGAGGAAAGCATAAACACGCCCGGTACCATCCTGGCTCCCATGGGACCTTCCTCTTGCCTACGCGTTATAGCAACAGCCTTAGCTGGACTAAGAGGATGAGTCGGTTAAAGAAGGAGACAAACGTTGACTGTCCAAGCAGGAGCAGTCCAAGCTGGCAAGAAAAAGCACGCTGCGTACATACGATACAGAAGGGCGAGCTTCTGCCTGCGGGTTTACAACATTACACTGGGTTTGCCTACGACCTATCAAGAAGGATTCTGCTGGCCAGTGTTTCTGCTGAACAAGCAACATGGCGGTCAAAAGTCTTGGGCATCCAGTGCCACCAGCCCAGAGTCATCATGCTTCGTCCACTGGAGAGTCTTTGAGGGAAACATGAAGTCCAGCTCATGCCTCTGCCTATGGGTCGATTTCTTCAGGAATCACGGTGATCATAATGTCTTCATTGCCCCTGCGGACAACCATGTTCAGGGTGCTTTCCTTCTTAATGACGTCGCTGACGTCATTGGCGGAGACCACTGACTGTCCATTGATGCTAATGATGACGTCATTTTCCTTGAGCCCACCGCTGCAACACAAAGGGAAACGCGATTGTAATGTTTCCACTCCTCCTGGTCTAACTGCCACGAAAGGTGATCAACTTTACATCGACAGAGGCACAGTTTAGGACCTCAAAGCCCAGAGCAAACAGGGTGGGGTAATAGTTAACTTATGTGAGACTGGCTTAAACCACCAATGGGTTGCATTATTTCCTTTTGAGGTTTTTAGGCCACATCATCAATCATGTCCATTGTAGAAATGCCTACCAGCGCTTGTATGATCTTATCATAGATGGACCCCACAGGAGATGAGGATGTACCATCTACCATGTACCAGGACCGTGGCCAACTTGCTTGTAATGGGTGTTACAACTCAGAGAGCAGCTCCTACGGGGATGAATTGATGGCTCTACTGTGAGACACCTGCTTTGTGCTGTTGCTGGGACTGTAGCTCTTCTGGATGACAGTGTCCGATAAGCGGTTATGGTTCTTAATGGTCTAGCACAGGAGTCAGCGAACTTTTTCTGTACACGGCCAGATAGGAAATATAATAGGCTTTGCAGGCCAGATGGTCTCCATCACAACTCAACTCTGCCGTGGTAGTCCAAAAGCCACCACAGACAACATATAATCTATTGGGCATGGCCGTGACCCAGTAAAACTTCATTTACATAACACTGGAATTTGAATTTCACATCACTTTCATGTGTCCTAAAATACTGTTCTCATTTAAATTTTTTCAACCACTTAAAAATGCAAAATCGATTCTTCCAGATCTGGTTCCCAGGAAACAGTTTGCTGGCCCCTCCCTGGTCTAGCACCTCTCTCTGGATATTTCATCGATACAGGTAACAGACGCTGATTGTTAGTTGACCTACTTCTTTTCACATTATTTTGACGTTCCCTGGGTTATTTTTCTAGAGGTGTGGATAAGTATGGCCTGATTGATGACAGACATAATTAGCGAAGGCTTCAGGAGGAGACGCATCCAGCAGCCTAGGACAGGACCACTGCTTGAGGTCTCTGGGACATTGCTCCTTCAAGCCTCTTTCCCCAGCCAGGCCTGTTCTGGAGACTCATAACAAGTCCGATATCACTCCTTCCATCTGATACCCCTCTGCAAGAGGACTTTTGAAGATAGGAAGCAACCTTTTGCTGATGAGTCCTGAGCTGAACCAGGCTGGAAGTCCTGACTGGCAGGGTCGACCAAGGACGTCCGACCATTTTGTCAAGGATTCTCACAATCACCTGAGCTGATACGAAAAGAACAGCCCCCTGCCCCCTACCTTCAGGAAACACAAGGATATTAGGAAAAGGGAAAATAATTCTAACTCACGCTTCTGCGGGGGTATCAGGAATTACTTCGATAATATACGCTCCTGAAAGCACATCTGGGAAGTCTCGGTGGCGATCCTTCAGCTCTTTGGCTTTGCTGCTCAGGACAAAGAACACCTGTATTAATGTTAAGTAACAACGGGGCTCCTGCCTGGCTTCTCCTCCTTCCCTGATTCTAACGTAAAATTCCTCCAGGGATTTTGATTCTGCTTCAAATTGCCTATTTCCTAGAGTTACTGGATAACAGCAAGGGAAGTGTTTTATCATTATTATTATTAATTGATAGTAGCTACCACTTAAGGAGTCAGTACAATATCATGGTTGGCCTGCTTTGGAGCCCCAGCTCTGCCGCTTCCTGACTGTGTGATCTTGGGCAGGTGCTTAACCTCTCTGTGCCTTAGTTTTCTCACCTGTAAAATAGGGATAACGACATGGGGTTGTCGTGAGGACCCGATGAGACCATCTAGGTCCAGCACCTGGCCCAGTGCCAAGCACGTGATAAATAATGGGCGGGGTCGCCGTGGCTAGTGACCACGGCCACCACCCATTCATCCAAGCTTTGATACGCATGAAATCACTCAGTCTTCACCACATACCAACATGCCTGCACAGTTATCCTCATTCTGGAGAGGAGGAAATTGAGGCACTCAGGGGTCAAGTCATCCCAAGGTCACAAACCAGGAAACAGTAGAGCTGGGACAAGAACTCAGGAAGCTGGACCCCAGGGCCCATATTCCTTCCTTATGCCTTCATCTCTCAGAGTTCCCAAACAAGACCTGATGCACATTTTAGTCTTGGCAAGCCAGCTGAGAAAGGTACCACCATTTATTACATGTGTCTAAACTATAGTCGTGTGTTCACAATTAATAGCTAATTAACTACAATAATTAATATATTAATATTTATATCAATATGTTCTGCTCTTTGCCAACTTCACATACAAGAGTTTCAACCGAGCCCTTAGGTACCAGGACTCCTACGATTACACCAGATTTTTTCATCAAGTTTTAAATGCCAGTATGTTATGAGTCTGGCAGGCACATACCACAACTTCCACCAGCTTGGGAAAAACAAGCCCATCTGTCATGCTGGGCCTGACTGGCATTCCAGGAGCCTCAGGCCACAGGAGGGAGAGCTAAGGAAAGGCAGGGCGCTCTGGGGCTGAGGGAGGTGTTTGGGGCACTCCTGGAATGTGAGTTTCAACAAAGCAAGTGGTGAAAGGAAGGCATGGGGGAGTGACGAACACCCCGGCTCTTCAGGCCTGCCTTCAAAGAAGAATGGAATCTTCCAGAAGGAAGGACCTGCTCAGAACCCAGAAACAAACATGAAGGATAAAACAAGAGGCTAAGGCTAATGGCCCTTCTCTCTTTCCTCATGTTACTTAACTTTAACCAGAAACTGAGCTGTCTTGAAGCAGAGTAAGGTTTCCCTTTTAGGGGTGCCAATGAGAGTCTTCTGAAGTTTAGGTTTGTTTTAAATTTAAGACACAGACAGACACAGACATCCTGTTACCCACCTGGATGTCAGTGACATCATTCGGATGCCAATATACTTCTTCTTGGTGATGGCTTTGCCTGGTGTGACAACAAAAGGACAACAGAAGGTCAGCCCAGTTGGCGGCTGTGCCGGGTACACCACGAGCCATGGGGTTCAATCCCCCAGTTTGCTGTGTAGAGTCAGGACCATAGGGGGATGCGCTCGGCTTGTGGTTCAAATCCTGACTGGGATCCTACCTGCCTCCTCTCTTCCCCAGGTAGAAGGTAAACATCACACCTGCAAGGGATCCTGTTGAGCCTCAAACCCCCAGCCAGACTCGAGCAGAAGGTTCAATAAACATTTGTGGAATGAATGAGCTCCGTGAATCTCAGTTTTCTCATCAGTAAGATGGGACTAATAATTCCCACCTGATCAAGCAAAGGAATTAAATGACATAATGAATAATGAAGTGAAATGATGTACAGAAATCACCCAGGATCATGCCTGGTACATACCCGATTGAACCATATGACACATTCATGATCATAGGTCGAAAATAGTCCAACACCTATGACCTAATACCACGGGCTTAATAGCGTGCGTTCCTTTCCCTTCTGACCTTCAGGGTGTCGTTTTCCCTGACCCAAGTCCCCGTGGGGCACCCCAGGCCTAAATCTCCCAAGGGCTGCCTGGGCCTTGCTCTACCTTTGGCTTGTCGGTCGTGGGATTCCGTTAGGAACTTTTTAATCTTATCAGATGGAATTGCAAAGGAGATACCAGCTGTCACTTTCAGTGTGTTAATTCCAATCACTTCACCATCCTGAAAAGCAAGATGGAAACAGCTTACTGAATCCATGAAGGTTCACCTGAAGATATGCACCAATAGAGAGAGGAGAATTTGCAAGAAAGGAGCCTTGGAGCTGCTTCAGAGAAATGTGTGAGGTGGGGGGAGCTGGAGGGAGGGGGGTCCTGGGTCGTAGAGGGAAAGGCCTGACTTGGGCAGCGTAAGCCAATCTCAGCAATGGAAGAATCGACACCCACTCGACTCAGAGCTGAGTGATCACCACGCCGAAAAAACAGCAACAGACACAAGAGACAGTTTCAAAATGTACATTTGCTCCTTTGGCATGGATACATTTCCAAAAGCCCCAGAGTCCTTTAGATGGCTGTCCACACCTTCCTGCTTCCCCCATTTCCAGTGATCTTAAGGTTCCTCTGCTGACGTCAGGGAGAAACAACCTTAGCGCTTAGGGCAGACAGATTTCATCATCAGGAAAACAAAGCCTCACATCCGAGCAGACGCCGGGGCACTCGGGGCAGGCAGAGGGCTCACAATCGCATCTCACTGCCTCTGCTTGTCACAGACTAGCTCTAAGTCATGGAGGAAGCCAGTCTACAGGGTGTGCTTCAATTCAAGATAAATTCACAGTTCAGTGAACACCACACCATAGGAAATAATCCTGGTATAACGGTCTTGCCTCACACCATCCAACCATTATTCTGAACACTACTGTTAAAGGGTCGTTCAACTCGGACTTAGAAGGGAAAACTGCCAGGACAGTTTAAGTCACTTCTAGCACATTTCCCGTAGCGCTGAGAATTCAGTCCCCGACTCAGAGGGACCATCAAGAAGGCACTGCCATCCTGCGCTTTGCTAAACAAGGCCTCGATTTCATCACCTGTAAATGAGAGTTGGATGGGTGACCCTGAGCTGCACCCTGGCTCTGACTGTCTGATTCTAAGGCTTCCCTTTTTTGCTTAAATAAAATATAAACTTAGGTGACATCTTTGTGAGCGGGGTAACTCCTCATTCCAGCCTGGTCTTAGAGGAGGGCCCCTGGCCAAGACAAACCCTGTGGATGAGCCACGCCAGCTCCTTAGGCAGCGTAGGGACAGGCCAGAACTGCTGACACCTTCAAAATAAAGACCCACTCCTTTAACCACTCCTGGATTGGACCTGAATTCCAATGTCTTTGCTTGTAACTTTGAAACATAAGCATGTCTGCTGGCACAGCAGTTCCAATCCAAACTCCATCGTGCCTTATTCTTTCCAGAAAAGATAAGAAGAGTAATTTGCAAGGTACAGTACAGTCACAGATGTCACTTTAAAAGAATTAGATAATGTGCTTTGGCAAGTTCATGTCTGAAAAGAAACCAAAAGAGGAAAAAAGACATGTACATAGATTTTTAAAAGGCCTTACCAGGTTTACTAATGGGCCTCCGGAGTTTCCATACTGAAATTAAGCAAAAATTAAAAGGTTATGAGTTTATGTCATTACATGGTCCAATCTACTTCTCTGCCGGGCAGGTCCCTGAGTGCAAGCTCTTGCCCCAGTTTTGTTCCTGTCTACCTAATATTTTGCTGGGAAAAAAAGGACCTTAAACAATTTTCAGAAAGTTTTAGATGTGTCATAAAGGGGATATATATAGATATAGATAGATAGGTAGATAGATGGATAGATGGGGTTTTTTTTTGCTCCAAAGCCCAGAGGCCAACTACAAATTCCCAAAACACCCAACACATCTTCCTTATCTTGGCAATAGGCTGGCTGCCCACTTGCTCCAGTATCACAGTATTTCAAATCTTCAAAACCGCCCCCCTACATCTATGTGACCCCTACTTTGCTGCTTGGTCTGGAAATCCACATGGTTTGCTCTATTTCCATTAGTTCATGAAGATCACAAGAAAGTTTGGGAATAAAGCCTACCAGAGGCGGCGAGTGCCCAAAACACGCTGTGTTTCTTATTTATTAGATAGATGTAGGGGAAAATGCTTTTTAGAAACGTTAATCCTATAGGGAAACAGCTGAAGTGGAAAAATGTGACTTCAAAAAGATTCCATTGATGAGATTGTGTGTGATAATCCTTGACCTCATTAGACATCGAATGGGTCGGCCTGATGCCAGACTGCTCCCCCCGCACAAGGCAATGCAAACTCCTCTCGGGGCTACAGAGCCTGTGCTGAGGTGAGCATCCCTCCTGCCACAAAGTTGAACAAGCAGCTCCAGCCAGGGGTGGCTGACCCTGGGGCAGGGCGGGAGGGGGCGTGGAGAGCTCCTCCGGGCTGCAAACTTTGGCAAATCTTAAGTTCCTGTCACAGGAGCCCCCGGAGATTGCCAACAGGCTGAAGACCAGCCCTCTGCCTCATCTGCTTTAGGGGATCCTTGAAAGCACCTTGAGGGTCCTGACTCCAGCCCTGGTTCCTAAGCCCAGCCCAGCTTTCCAAAATCCCACCCGACCCTGCAGCGGAGAGGGCTCACGTTGATGATGGCGTCTGTCTGGATGTAGTCCATGTCCGAGTTCCGGAGTCCCAGCTCTTTGCCGCCTCGCTGGGTGGTGCTGACGATCCCAGTGGTGACAGTGTTTTGAAGGGAAAACGGGCTTCCAATGGCAACCACAAACTCCCCGGGCCGCAGCTCCGAGGAGCGGCCAAGCAGTAGCACGGGCAGCTTTCCCTGGAAACACAAGGTTGGCATTGCTGCATTTGGTTAAGTGAACAGAACGGATAAACGCACAGATGTCGTGGAATGCCAAGCAAGGGACACCGCTCATACTCACCAGGCCTTGCAGGAAACTGAGGTCAGGCCTAGCGTCCCTTCCCGGCTGAGGACTGTCTTCCCTCCCACCCAAGATCAACAGTGCCTCGTGGTAAGCTGCTGCAAGTCAAGTGCACACTGCCGCTGCCACACGCCAAGGAAGACGTGGGACCGATACTGGAGGCCAACTCAGGGTCTCAGCACATCTTGAAGCTATCAGCACAGACTTGCTCTGAAACCCGGAGGCCAGGAGACAGAGGGGGACACGTTTAGGACTGGGGGCAAGCCTGACTGCAGCACTCTTAGAGAGCCACAGGGAAGGATCCAGAGCCCACGCCCCTGGGGGGAGGGGAAGGGGTGGATCTGCCCCCACTTATCATAGGCTCGTCCCTCCTGGGTTCTGTAGAATCAGCTCTGTGGGCTTGCAGCTGCCCTGACTCCGTCCAGTGCATCTCTGTGCTAAGCACATGCAATCCTGGGGAGGGGCAGGGGTGGGGCTGGGGGCAACAAGGCATCCAGGGCCCCGAGACGCCAAGACCCAAGAGGTGGGCTCTCGGGCTTCCCTGGTGGTGCAGTGGTTGAGAGTCCGCCTGCCGATGCAGGCGACACGGGTTCGTGCCCCAGTCCGGGAAGATCCCACATGCCGCGGAGCGGCTGGGCCCGTGAGCCATAGCCGCTGAGCCTGCGCATCCGGAGCCTGTGCTCCACAACGGGAGAGGCCACAACAGTGAGAGGCCCACATACCACAAAAAAAAAAAAAAAAAAAAAAAAAAAAAAAGAGGTGGGCTCTCTCCTTGCCTGGAAAGGTCTTGCATCGACCACGTCTGCTCCCGTCCCTGGCAGGCTGATTAACCCAACAAAGCCTGGTTGACCCCCAATGCCCTGTGAAGGCCAGGCAGAGTCAGAAGCCCCAAGCTACTCTTCAAACCAAAACTGGACAAAATAAAGCCAGCTCTCGTCACTAGGGCTGAGAGCTGGGCTTCCGTCTGAGAAGGCTCTAAGATCTCCTCCCTCCCTTCCTCCCTGGAGCCAGGCAAACCTCCGAGTTCCTTTCTCCTTTGTTTCCTGAGACAAAATGAGCAGCTGCTCTGAACAGTGTGGACCAGCCCAGAAAGCAAAGAGCTGGCCCAGGCCTAGTGCGAATTGCGAGGTAAGCGTCCTCATGTTCGTCCACCTCGACAAAGAAGGAAAGAGGAGAGGAGGCTGGGAGGATGCAGGGGGTGGAAACCAGCAGTTACGTAGCACTTCCTTCGCCAGGGATGAAGCAGACACCAGCTGATGAGATGGGGAGATCACTGGGCCCATTTAACAGATGAAGACACTGAGACTCCAAGCAACTGTGTGACTTGAGACCGGCCAGGGATTTAAAAGTGCAACCCCGAACCCAGACTCTCATCCACCACAAAGTACTGAGTCACAAAGAACTCTCTCTGACCCCAAATAAGGAAGATGCTGGTCAGGAACAAGCTGGGTCAGAAAACACAGGGAGGAAGAAGGGATATCGAAGGAGAGATCCAAGACCTAAACCTTTCAGGGGCTGCATGAGGAGGGATGCCCCTCAGATCACAGGCACTGAGAAGCCTAGAAGAGCGCCCCAGTGAAGAGCACAGACCTGGGACCAGGCGGCCTGATTAGATCCTGGCTCGAGCTTACAGCCACTCTGGTCCTCCGTGTTCTCATCTGGAAAACGGGAATAACGCAACACACTTATCTCATTGGTGTGTTGTGAGAATTAAGCGACTTGAGACCTGAACGGCTCTTTGAAGAGCACCTGGCTCAGTTAAGCACCATGTAATTGGGACATGTAAGCACCAGACGTGTTGGTTATTGTTATCAATATCAGGGTCTGTGCAGTCTCAATGGGGGAAACCCCACCAACGAAACTCCCACAAAGTAGCGCGTGTCACCCAGCCCTCCACCTAGGAGGAGGCTGGTGGCACAGGCCTGCCCTGACAGTGACACTTTGCCCTTGCGGTCACCTGAGGCTGGCGTGCGTGGTACTGCTCTGGAGGGGGCAGCCTGCAGTCCCCACTCCCCGAGCTCACTCAGAAGCACGCCAATGAGCTCAGCGTGGCCTGTTTACCCTGGGCCTGTGCCAGCCGCCCCTGCCAGGAATGACTTCATCCAGTAGCCACAGCGGGTGGGTGGGCAGGAGTCAGGGCCAGTGATGAGCACTGGCCACTGTGGGGAGGCCCGCCAGGGACACTACCACTCCTTCAGGGCTCAGGGACTGCTTTCAGGGCTGGGCTTGGGGGGTGGGCAAGGGGACACAGTGGCGAAGGCTCCTGGGCTGGGTTTGCCAGGCTGCCCAAGATCACAGTTGCTTTTCACCAGCTTCAAGGCAAGAGGTCAGGTTCAAACACAGAAAGGCGGGCCCAGCCCACATCAGCTCAGCCACAAGCCGAGAACCACATCAGAAAGTTACAGGGCAGGACTGACTGCGGAGGGTCTTAATTAGCATTTGCTCATCCCCCACCCCCCACCCCGTTCCTCCACCTCCACCCTCTCGGAAGGGGGCCAGACCCAGGCCCCTGCGTCTCAGGGGGTTGAGAAGGCAGAGGGGGCCAAAGACAGCGCTCCCTGGAACTCCCCTCTTCCAAGTCTGAGCTCAGGCCCAGGGGATGGGAAAAGGAGGCATGTGATCTTGGGGGGCAGAAGCTGTGAGGACGGAGGGGAGAGACCCCCAGGAGGGAAGGAGAACCCCCAGGGCCTGCTGCTCTGCCGGCTGCACTCACTGGGGAGGAACAGGCCTGTGGCCAGTAATGGGGCCCAGAGAAGCCAGTGGATGAGCTTGGCTCCAGTGCAGTGAAGTCACCACACTGTAGTGACCATGGAGGTTTGGACAAGTGGACACCAGTGATAGGAGCCCAGAGTCTCCCCGAGGACCAATCCTCACGTCAACACAAGGGGAAGAAATTCGGATCACAAGTGGTCATTTAGCCAAACCTGCACCGATGGCAACACCAAGTATCACCTTGTTTAAGTTTTTATTCACTCAAACATCTCCTAGATTCTAAAGGACAATCGTAAGACAGAAATAAGCAAGTGGACACATATCAAGGGGGATCCTTAGACTATGAAGCTTGGACTGATGTGAAAGGAATGACACAGGTGACATTTTACCTCCCGGGTGACAAAGCTCTTTCATGACCCCCTTGGCAGTTAGGGCATGTTTCCTCCCATCTTACAGATGTGGAAACTGAGGCTCAGAGAGGGAGTGACTCCTCACAGCTCATGAGCAGCCTGGTTAAACGAGAGAACAGGTCCCCCCCCCTCCCAGACCTTCACTCCTTGTAGGTGTTACTGTGAATTCTAATTGTAGGCAGAAATCTTTGCAAGAGAGTGACGTGGGGCAAATGTGGGCCAGGCCAGATTTACAGCCCTTCATGAGGTCACAATGCCTTTTGGGGGCCATTTGGCTCCTGTTTCCCGCAGGTGCCAGCGGGCCACACAGGCATCAGGCTCTCCAGCCGGCTCCAGATCCAAGTGGGGCTCATTCTCAGCCTCCCTCCTCACCCTGGGCCTGTCTGCTCGGCGCAGCTATACCTCTGCTGGCCAAATTCCTATTCGGCAACTGAGCGTTTTATTCCACAGCTGTCTAGACACACAGTCCATGGGGGGACTCGGGGGGAGATGAAAAGCAGATGCAGCTGGAAGCGCCAAGGCACGCCTCGGCCTTGACCTGCAGATGGGAAACCCTGGGGCCACCCGTTCCTGGTTTAACCCCACGCTGCTGTCCGCAGGCTGGTTCCCAGGCCGCCCACATCAAAGCCGGCTCCAGGCTCCCTGCGGCAGATGCTCTGTCTGAGCCTCCCTGTGAAGCGGCCCAGCCACAGGCCATCTTGGAGATGCCCGACCCTCTCCTAACAGCCCACATCTCAGCATCTCGCAGGAGCCTCGCAACACGCCTACGAAGTAAAGGCGCAGACATCCATCCTCCACTTGGCAGGCGGGAGGAGCAGAGTGGGGAGGAGGGAGACTGGGGCGTGCGGCTCCCGTTCCTTGTCTCCAGATTCTCCAAACACTGGCAGGGAGGGAGGGTGAAATGCAAGTCGGGTACACAGCAAAGCCGGATGGGGAGTTTGAACGTGGCGAAAGCTCAACCCCGAGGCTCCGGGTCAGAACTGAGCAGGAGCCCTCGGGCCCCACCAGGAGAGCGTGCAGCTCATGTTGTCCCAATCCCTCCAGGACGAGGGGCATCCCAAAGTGAGTCCATCACACTGCCCATTCTCAAGGTCATGCTCTTGTTCATGAGAGGGAGGAACCTGGGAGGCCAGTGGGAAAGAGGGGACGTCCGCGTTGAAAGGCACAGCATCCTCGGTTTGCAAGTGACTCACTTGTGCTACATGCCGGCCTCACAGCAGAGTCAACAAGAGGGGCTGGAAGGGAACACGGATCCCGAGAACAACCGGGTCGTTGGCCATGCCAGCCAGGTCGATGGAGATAGCCCAGACGAGGGTGTTAGAGTCCTGCGTGTGGACTCCATGTCCGAGTTAAGCTAACTACGAGCCGTAGGCAGGATACGAATTGTGTGATAGATTTACTGCTAAAACCTGGAAGAGGTTGGTGAGTGGCATGATTAAAGAAGGCTCTTACCGTTCGTTTAGATGCCAACAAACAAACAGACAACAACCAGCAGGCCTGGCATCACTGCTCCCACAAAACACTGCCTACATGAAAGAGAACTTTCTCGACAAGCATTCACTGAGGACAGGCCTGGCACAGGGAACATGAAAGATCAACAAAACCCACCCGTGCCCTCCAGGCTTACTGTCCGATGGTGGGGGGAAACACACAAGCCAGCAGAACACACAGCAGTAAAAAGAGATAAAATCCATCTCCCTCCCCAAGGGCAGCTCAGCCTAGAACCTTCCATAAAGGCTAAATATAGATCAACACTAAAAATGATTTGGGTGCATCAATTAGGGTTTTTTTTTTTTTTTTTTCAGCTGCAAGTAACAAAAAACCCAATGCAAAATGGAGTAAACATCCACCTGCTCAAGGGCGTGATGGCAGGGCTGATCACTTCAAAGGCTCAAGGACAACGTCAAGAAGAAGCTCCTGCCTTCTTTCCATCTGATCAACGGCCGCCTGGGCTCATGGTCACAGGAGGGCCACCATCATTCCAGGCATGACACAAAGATGTAGCAATGCCCACTGGAAGTAATAGACTCTTTTCTCCCTTGTGTGTCTCTTCAGTAGAGCTAAGAATCCAGAAGGGCCCAGCACATTCTTCCTCGTGGGTCATCAGCCACTGCCTGGTCATAAGGTTATCCTCAACCACCCTTAGGCGGGGGGGATCGTAACCCTGGTGACTGCCTTAGCCTCTCAGGATTTGCCTGAGTTAGGAATGGGGGGCGGTCAGGAGTGGACCTAAAACAAACTCAGGGCTGTGCCAGCAGGGAGGAGAAGGGCTGCATGCTGGGCCACCATCAGAGTCCACCGAAGCTTAGGAAAAAATGGTTCCTTTTACAGTGGTGATGCTAATACGTGTCTGGAAACATCTGTAGGTGTATATTCCTTCAGGCAGCTTTCTTTTTTTGGCGGAGGGGAGAAAGAGGAGAAGTCTGATTCAAAGGAAAGCAATGGCCACACATTTCCAGGGCAGTCAGCGTGAAATACAAGTGGTCCGAGCAGAGCCTCGTCAGTGTAGACAGACCTCCCTCTTATTCGCATGCCCTACACGCCTTGTGCTCTGTCCGTGAGCAGATGGGACGGGCATAGTGCCCATTCCGCTCACCAGGGGACCGACGGTCCTGCAGCTGGTGGTGGTGGTACCGAGAGCCCAGGTGTTCTCACCAGTGCTCACTGCCCAGATGCTCAGGGTGCACAGCCAGCCACCAATAAAGAGCCTCTCTGTGCCAGACCTTCCACGGGGCAGGGGCAGGAGACGGGAGCAGAGATGACACACAACAGGGCCAGGGAGCTGAAGGAAGTCAGAGCAGAGGCCAGCCAGAGGAAGCCAAGGTCACACGTCCTCAGGGTGAGGGCCCAGGCCACGGTGGTACCCTCAGACAAGCCCCGGCTGTGTGGCACTGCCTGCTTCACGGGCTCGCTGTGTGGCCTGGGCTCCCCCGGAAGGGCCATCACAACTGCTGATTCCCACAGGGAAGAAAAGGCCTGTGCTGAGTAAGGGCCCTGGCTGATGACTCGCTATGGGCTTATCCTCCAGCATCCACAAAGGGTGGTGCAGAGTGAAGACACAGACAAAACACACACACAGCACCACCACAGCCTCCACACAGACTGGGAGCACACAGTCCCAGGGAGCAGGGCATCCGTATTAACTCACTCTGACCTCGGGCCACTTGACAGACTTCTCTGGGTCTCAGTTTTATCACTTCTAAAATAAGGGAGTCGAGCCTGGTGATGTCCAAAGTCATCCCAGCTCTGACAATTAGGGATCTTTCCAGAAGACCTGGTAGATTTCAAAAAAAAAAAAAAAAAAAAAAACCTATTAGCAGACAATGGTTAAATTGGTGAGATCAAAACAGCACCAGACGTACTTCCCTGGTGGCTCAGTGGTTAAGAATCCGCCTGCCAATGCAGGAGACACGGGTTCAAGCCCTGGTCCGGGAAGATCCCACATGCCGCAAAGCAACTAAGCCCGTGTGCCACAACTACTGAGCCTGAGCTCTAGAGCCTGCGAGCCACAACTACTGAAGCTCAACACGCCACAACGACTGAAGCCTGTGCGCCTAGAGCCCATGCTCCGCAACAAAGAAGAAGCCACTGCAATGAGAAGCCCGCGCACCGCATCGAAGAGTAGCGCCTGCTCGCCACAACTAGAGAAAGCCCGTGCGCAGCAACGAAGACCCAACACAGCCCCAAATAAATACAAATAAATAAATAAATTTATTTTTTTAAAAAGGAAAAAAACAAGCACCAGAGTCCTTCATAAATCTCTTTTCATACAACTACGCAAAGAGGTCAGATGATCCCTGCAAACTCTTACAGCCGCAAGAGGAAAGGGGAGGGCTTCCCTGGTGGCGCAGCGGTTGAGAGTCCGCCTGCCTATGCAGGGGACGCGGGTTCGTGCCCCGGTCCGGGAAGATCCCACATGCCGCGGAGCGGCTGGGCCCATGAGCCATGGCCGCTGAGCCTGTGCGTCCGGAGCCTGTGCGTCCGGAGCCTGTGCATCCGGAGCCTGTGCTCCGCAACGGGAGGGGCCACAGCAGTGAGAAGCCCGCTTACCGCAAAAAAAAAAAAAAAAAAAAAAAAAAGAGGAAAGGGGATTCCTGGAATTCTCCAGACGCTGGCTCAGCCAGAAATCATCTAGAGCGGACCTAAAAACAATGATCCATCAACATTTCAGCTTCTGGCCGCCCTGGGTTTGGCCTAAAAGCCCTTGAGCGCTTTTCTCGTTGCAACCTCATTCACTAAAGCTTGGAGAGAAGAGCAATAAAATGAACAAATAAAACTAAAAGAAAAATTGGCAACTTTCTTTAACCTCATGAGGCAAGTCAACTACTTCTTTCTCTTCCTTGCAAAGTATAAACTGCTCCTGTTACAAAAATATTTTTGTTGCTGAATCTGCAGAAGCCACTATCCGCCAGCCGCCCAGCACACCGTTTTCAAGAGGCTGGGGCTTGCAGGCTGGTGTTGTGTGTTGGATGAAGTTTGCTTCAGAGGTTAATGTTGCAGCAACTGGCTGAGAGTCAACTAAGTGATTCAATGTGTCTTCTGGAAACAGTTATGCTAACCTTTCATTTTCTTTAAAAAATATGCAATGGAGGAAAAGAGCACGTCTCCCGTGCGCGTCCCCCACACACAGCAAGAAGCAGTGCCATTGAACTTGCGTGCTTCCTAAGGAACAGCAAACTAGACCACAGAGTTCAGGGGGATGTTAGCAGCTAAGACTTGCCTGAGACCCAAGGATCCTGCCTGGGGAAGGAGGGAAGTGAGCCCACAAGGGGCTGAGGGACCGGGAAGTGTGAGCAGATGGGTGGACCCAGGTGAACCACAGATCTGCTACGTAATTGGCAGGGCCCAGGACAAAATAAACATCGGAGACCCCTTGTTCATAAAGTGCATAAAAAGTGCCGTTAAAGGTACTAAAATATAAAGCTTTCTTTTTTCTTCTATATTCTCTCTCTCCCTTCATCTGTCCCGACGTTTTTATTTGCTGTTTAGTGTCATGCTCCCTGGGGCACAGAGATTTCCATGGGGTGAGTGCAGACCCAGGAGACTCAGACTCAGTGCCCTGCTCAGCAGCTACTGGACAGACCAATGCACTGTGCCCGAGCAGGGACAGGGTAGCAGAGCCAGGCCTCTCCCCTTCCCAAGAGCTCACTGCCCCAACCCACAGAGGATGGACCACCCCCAAGGGCACTGCAACTTCCTTCGGCACCAGGATGCACTAGGTACCTGGATGGGGTGGAAAAGGCTTAGCCCTGCCTTGCTGCCAGCAGGATGACCTGTGGCATCATCCACCCACTGCCCAAGATGCTGTGGGGTGTATGTACCCCATGCCTGTACTCCCTGGGGGAAGGAGGGTGGCAGTGATTGCTGTGCGGGGTCAGAGGTCCCAGGGGCCAGAGGAGCAGGGAAGCCAAGAACCCATCCTGGGGAGGTAGGAAGGCAACAGGAAAAGGAACAGTGCGGAGGCCAAGGCTCTAAGCCCCAGCACATACTCCACTGTCTCATCAGACTTCACTTACAAAGCACAAATTCAAAGATAAAATTAAAACAAAGACCTCAGAGCATTAAACCCTCAAGCGGGGCTCCATTCTGAGCATAGGGTCTGTAAGGGCACAGGTCACATGCCCATGAAGCAGCTGTGCTGGGGGAGGAGGAGGTGGACCAAGACTAAGATGCTTGGGATTCAGACTAGAGAGCGTAGAGGTTATCAGTGATGACAAGGTCAAGGGTACAACCAAGGGAGGGCGGCTGCAGTGAGCAGGTGAGCCGAGAGGCCAGGCCAGGAAGGACCTGCTACACAGCACCGAGATCACAGCACGCACAGAACTCGGAAGGACGGTGTAATCAAGTTACCCCCATCCGTTTCCCCAGATTGACATATTATAGTTGCTCTACAGGGAGGGGAGGAGGGGAAGAGGTGGGATGAGTGGGGGGATGTTCAGGTGGGACAGACGAGAGAAGTGGGGGAGATGGAGGGAAAGAGAGAAAAGGAACAGAGGATGGTTATGCAAAAACAAAACAGAGAAAGGGCTAATGAAGCAAACTTCCCCCTCACTGTTTACGCACACCACCATGATATTTAGACTCCTTTAAGCTACATCAAGAAACGCTGGCATTTCAAATTTTCCCATATAGAAATGTCAACATTTCTATACGGGAGCCCGACAGCCAGTGACTGTATATAGTCTGTGGCATGGAGACCAGGAGAAACACCATCTCATCCAGTGTAACTTTTGTCTTCTCATCTATCAGCCCCTCCACTTTTATCTGGCGACTTCAAGTTAGCCACTGCTGCTACAACATTGTTTGGCCGATAAATATTTATGAAAATCATTGGACGTGAAAGTGAATATATGAACAAATAAACAAATCAGATGTTAAAAGATCCATTAGGATCTTAAAATTGGGATTAGTCCAATATTTGGACTAACCTTGGGGTTAGCCAGGGCCTGGCATTTCAGTTTGGGTAAGGACTCCGGATGCAGCCTGGTTTTCAGCCATCTATATGGTGGCAGGCTCAGGGCTCAGGTGGGTAAAGGGACAACTTACACCCACCAGCTCCACAAAGGGAAGGGCTGTGGTCTCACTCTGTTTGGTAGGTTCAGTGCTCAACACACAGCAGCCACTCAGTAACTGCTGAACTGAATTGAGGGCACAGTGACCATTACCCATGACCACTTAGAGCTCATGTGGCTCCATATGCAGGATATATCGTTCTTGTAAAATTTATTCTAAAAAATTCTTAAAGATGTATAACCTCCTCTAGATAAAAATAATTTGAGATGGTCAATGACACAGGGCTTACTACAATAAGTTAATCCATATCTCTTTATGACATAAAATGGTGGCATAGGAAATATTCTAGCCACAGGGCCAACGGTTTCTATGAGCTGCCTGGCAGCCAAAGCAAAAAGGGAAATACCCTGAGTCCTATGTTCTCGTTATCAGATTCTGGTGCCTTATTTAACAAAAGTGACTTGTTGCTTAGCACATTTATTAGAATAATCAGTCCTCAGTTCACCAGAATGTCTTATTTCTGCCTTGCCATAGAAAGTGGTTGGTTTTAGGAAACCAGTTTTGGGAAACTGCCTCCATCCTGCCATGAATAAGAGGTGACCAGCTCATTATGAATCCTTTGCACTTCTAGACTCTCAGGAGATTGACATAAGAAATTGGAGCTTTCCAGAGTACGATCAGGAACCCCGAAGAACCAAGGCCAGTAAGATACATGGACAATATGCAGAAGAACCAGCTAACCAGAGGCACTGGCTTGTGTTCTGGAGGCCTCTAAAAAACTCCCTGGGAAATAAGTTTGCACTGGGCCGAAGGTCCAAGTCCTCAGGATGGGCAGAAAAGGAAATCTAAGCAAGCCTAGGTACCCCACTCTTCCCCTTGGCTGGCTCTGTCTGTCCTCCACGTCTCAGCTTGGATGTTACCTCCTCAGATAAGCGTCTCTGCCTATACTACCTTCAGGGTCTCCCCAGCCCCAGTGCCTTCTCCTGCTTCTTCTATCTGTTCCTTCATTGTACCAACCACCATATTTATTCCAGTTTACCTGTTTCCCACACTAGACCGTAAGCTCCATGGCTTTTGCCCATTGCTGTTACATCCTCAGCACCTAACACAGTGTTTGGTCAAATAGATGCTCAATAAATATTTGTAGGTTCCGTGAATGAATAAGGAATAACTGAAAGAATGAACCAATGAGACCTTAAAAGATCATTAGGATTTAAAATTGAATAATAATTTGGAAAACATCTTCAAATTCACAAAATTCCTCTCTACCGATATTACAGAGAAATGGTCAAAACTAAGGCCTCTCTCTGCTTAATCCGGCAAGACTGAAGCATCTTTTTCAGCAAAAAAGCACAGTCCCCACAAGAGCAAATGAGATCAGCTTCTCTGCCCTTTCCCCTGGAGTGACCTCGTGCTTCACCTCACTTGGGTCTTAAGAGCATATTTTGGTCCAAGTACACTTTGCTCCTTTAGAACAAGGTGTTAATCATCTCACACTGGGGTTGGCCAACTTTTTCTGTGAAAGGCCGAAGAGTAACTACTTTTGGCTTCATGGGCCATGTGGTCTCCATCCCAACTACTCTACTCTGCTGCCGTCCAGCAAAAGCAGCTGTAGACTCTACTGATATATAAGCAAATGGGCATGGCTGCGTTTCAATAAAACTTTATTTACAAAAGCAGATGGAGGGCCGGATTTGGACTGCAGGCCACAGCTGGCCAACCCTGGGCCCCAACACACTGCTACATACTCACTAAACTGGCAATGCATGCCCTCCCTCCTCAGTGAAGGAGACATTCCCGATGAGGCACCTACAAATTCAGTCCCGAAACCCAACGGCTCTGTCAGAACCATAAATAATAATCTTGGTCGAATACCCTGAAGAGAGTCTGCCAAAGTGAAAAAAAGCATTACCATATTAAGAGAAAAACATAGCCAAAGAATTTCCTTAACAATCAACTAAGCTCTTGAAATGGGGCCAGAGAACACACAAGGGCTCCAGCTTTGATAGTCTGGGGAACTGAAATATTTTCATTCCACGAGAAGCTGCAATGAGAACAATGAGAAGCCTCGTCCCCATGAGCCTCTGGACAAAGGCTGGCCCAGAGCAAAAATGCCGGCTTCCACGCCAGCGTCTGGATTGACATCACCTCATGCAGTACCGATTTGCATCCCTCTAAAAATGGTAAAAATCAATATGGTAACAGAAGCCTCATTACGTCGACAGGGTCTGGGGCCTCTTTAACGAATGCAATGCAGGCCTCTCAGTTCAGGGCGAAAAAGAGGAGAGACCACAAAACGACCAGGACGGAGGGAGTGGGGAAAATAATTCAAATGGAAAAACACAGAAACAAAATACGAGGGTAACTATGGTAGGGCAAGTAGCATTCCAGCTCTTGGTTACTTTACAAGGATGAGTGACAGACTCCAGAAGATGGGGAGCCGGTCCAGCACAGGCTCTGTGTTATCTGATTCAATTTTGGATGAGCTCAGGCGGCTGAGTCAGCGCCTTCTGACAATAAGGTTGTCTGAGGGGAACTGGCTGAAGGCTGGGCACAGGGTGGGGGAGTGGAGGGGCACGAGTCACACCTGGCACCCGCCACTGCCCTCCCCCACCATCGTCCCCAGGCCGCCTGGACCCTCCTCACTCAGAGAAGTCGGGGCAGATCCACTGCCACGTTCCAGGAGACAGGCCTGGAGAGACCAGAGCCCGCTCAGCAGGAAAAGGACCCTCTGCCCACAAAGCAGCCCCCGTGCCCAGGGCTGTCACTCTTAAGCCATTTCAAACAGGGCCGTAGGTGGCATCTGGCCCAAAGGTGGCCAAGGGCGGATGTAGGTCTGGGAGTGAGGGAAGAAAACCACTTCACAAGCCTCGACAAGCTTGCTTCCAAATATTCCCCTGGGTGTTGGCGTCGGCGGGGGTGGGGGGAGGCGCCCACAGGAAACCTCACCACCTCACCAGGGCTCTGAGTTACCAAAGACCGCAGAGCTACGGCGGCCCCAGCAAAGCAACACGCCGTCCAAACCCCAGGCAGCCGTTGGATCAGATGAGAACTGGCCTCGGAGTCTGGGGGCTGCTGCTCTGCAGTCAGCCTGCTGCGCGGTCACCTCCTCACCGGCAAGGGGGCAGCAGATCACTGCAGGAGCCCCAGTGCCTTCCTGCTCCCCGAGCCCTCAGGGCAGCCGGCCATTCATACCCAGGACACTGCTGTTGAGCCTTTACCTCCTCACAAGTGACTAAGACAGGTGTGCCCCTCACATTCTGGCAGCAGAGAGAAACTGAAATCCACAAGTAAATAAGACAATCGTGAGTGACGATGAAGGGGTGAGAAGGGAAAAATAAACGATGAAATGTGATCACCTCCCGGGTTATGCATCCCCAGAGTGATGAGGGGAGGTTGGGACGTGGGGTGCTCCCGGGGTAGGGGGTCAGGGAAGGGCCGTCTGGGGCAGAGGCAGAATTTAACCCAAGGCCTGAAGGACAAGGAAGGTCACCTATGGAGGAGCTGGAGGGGGACACCCCAGGGAGGGAAGGCCAAGGCCCCAGGAGAACAGCCCTGCATGGGGGACGGGGGGTAGCAGAGAGGGGGAGGGGCAGGGGGAGGAGTGTGGGGCGCCCGTCAGGCTGGGTGGCCCTCCAAGGCCCTGTGAGCAGTTACGATCTCTCTGTAAGAACAGAGAGCGTGTGAAGGGGTTTACACAGGGCAGACAGGACCCGATCGGAAAGCTGCCGTCATCAAGGCGGGAGAACAGATGACCTTCTCCTGCCTGTTTCCCAAACCAGCACAGCGGAAGAGCAGCCGGGACAAAAGTAACTTTCCTCTCTCACCTTCTTCAGTACATCCCCAGTGTTTCTGTCCTGCACTCTGGCCTAAAGAAACCAAATATTTTCCCTCTCTCTCTCTCTCCCTGAACTACTCAGCCAAAAAACTGCAGAGACAAAATGCTGCCTTTGGAGAAAATTGTTAAATGTTCTGCAGACACAGCCAGTGTCATGTTCAACACATTTGGAAACCGCTTTTATGTAAGGCTGAACTAGTCTGCCCTCAAAGCTGCTTTCTATTAAACTGTTTGCATGCACACTGTCCATCCTTCCTGCAGCTGGCATTCCCTCCCCTGATGAATGCTGGTCCCAGTCATGGTCCTGAGGAAAGGGGAGTTGCAAATCCTAGGACAGAAGCACAGAAAGAGATGTCCGGGCCGGCTGTGGTTGGAGGGGATAGGCCTGCAGGGGGACACCCTCCTTCTCCAGCTTGGTGGGAGCAGCAGACCAGGGAAAGACAGCTGCTCTGCTCAGTGAGCTTTCTTCCAAAGGTTCTTCCTGGCTCAAAACTCAGCGGGGAAAGTGAGTGCACATGTGTCTGCTCGGCAGTGAGAAGCAAAAATTCCTTTGGTCGCAAAAGCCCAGAAACGTCTCTGGCAACTTCAAGCCGAGGCAGGTGTACGGAAGATGTGAGGTGGGGCTTGCAAAATGGAAGGGGAAGTAGGCAGATCAGGCTCAGAAAGGGCAGGAACTCAGGGCAGCGGGGTCCCGGCAGCAGAGGCTACACCAGCTTCCCCCATATTGTTTTTCTGTGGGTGGCATCCAGCCGCTGCTCCAAGCTGAGGATCTGCTCGGTCTGATGGGTCCTGTGTCCACCTGGCCCCGGAGGGTGGGGTGCCATGACTGGTGGTCCCTTCAAGACTTTCCAGTGGGGGAGAAATGGACCCCGAAGGAGATGCTGGCCTCTGCTCCCAGAAGAAGGGGGAACAGTGTGGGTGAGAAGTGGGCAGTGACAACAGATGTCCACGGTCATTTCCATTCATTAAAAGTGGCATGAATCGCACGCTCAGGAAGGAGGAGGGCTGTTTAAGTAATGGAGAGCCCTTCGAGTGAAATCCTGGTGCTGGGGGGAGGAAATGGGCCCAGAGTATAAGGCACCAACTTAACCATCGGGCCCGTGTATGCGGGGGGGGGCGGTCACACCAGTTCCACTGGGTTATTAGCAAATGGCCCTGGGGAGGCTGGGCCTTGACCTCACACGGCAAGCGCAATTCGGAATGACTTCGACCCTCAAGTCCAATTTTGGTTGGTTCTGTTCTGCCTCCTCTGAGATTTCCTGCCCTGTTTCTTGCTGCTGAGGTGACACAGCGCGAGGCAAGCTCACCTCAACCCCCAGCGCTGCCGGCACGTTTATCATGTGCTCGGGCACATCTGTATTCACCCAGGTGAGAGGCTGCTTCCAAACTGAGCCTCATTACAAGCCAGTCCCCGGCCCCCGCTCCTAAATAATCAATCATCAGACTAAGGGAACAAAATGGACAGAGCTGGAAGAGATGTTTTTACTCTCTCCACTTCCAACTACGATCAGCAAAAAAAAAGCAGTTTAGTCAGTGGAAACCAGTCTCTTGTGTGGGCGTCTGCAATTTAATATCCTCTCATTTCCGATTCCATTTTGAAAGGCTTGGGCTAGAAACGCATCTCAAATAGCGTGCTGCTGGCAGGAAGGCTAGCCTCCCGGGGACAGCAGGAGCCAGGTCAGAAACACCTTACAAAGCTGGTCTGTCGAGATGGGAGATGGTTCACAGCCAGCCGGGACATGCCAGGGATGGCAGGAGAATACACTCGCCACCTTGGCTCAAAAGCTGAAAAGAATATCCCCCGGCCAGAGCAGCTGCATGGGCTGCACCCACGCGTGCCCAACATGAAATGAGCCTGCGGGGGCAGTTCACGCAGCGTCCAGACCAGCACCCTGCCTGCAGACAGCCCGCAAGGTTGGCTGCTTCCCCAGGGCTCGGTGGAGCTGAGAAGTCCCGCGTGTGGCCACAGGCTATGCTATTCTGGTCGCCTCCTTCCGGTGAGACTACCACATCCTGGACACCTTTCACACAGTGTGAACCTAAGCCGGGGTGCGCCAGCCTCCCAGTGGGCTATTTAAAGTTGAGTCAGCCCATCACACCAAAAGGCCAGGCTGCGTCCCTCCCATAACGGTCACGGGCTTGGGCACTTGGGGAGCCTGGCCGGCTTCGGAGGCTATAACTTCACCACGGCATTAGATGTGTGGCCTCGGGCAGGTGACTTAAGCTCTCTGAACCCCTGTTTCTTCCTCTATAAAATGGCAATAATACAGCTATCGTGCAGATTAAGTGAAAGTTACAAATGAAAGCAGAGCCTGGTCCAGCTTTGGAGCTTATCAAGTAGACGTTATTATGATTATACTGTGACTGATAAACAAATTTTGAAAGATTAGTTGTTACAGAAATTCCACGGTAACCTAACAGAAATAATATGCAGTTGAGACCTCGCTAAAGGCCAGTTACCTAGTTACCTACACCAGGCACAGAGCCTGTTTCTGTCCCAATCAACAACACAAACATAAACAGCCCTTGCTGTACCACCTGGGTCTGCCTTCACAGATCGGATCAAGTAAAATGTACAGAGAGCCGGAGAAGATCCCTCCTGGCTCTAGGTCTATGATCTTTTCCTGGGCCAGAAACAAGATTACAGCCTAGCGTGATTCCTCTTTCCAGATGAGGTCTGGAAAATGACAAGGGTGTGGAGAAACCAGAAAACACCATCTCTCTAGGCACCTGCCACATAGCAAGACAAACCTCCATAACTAACGTACCAAAGAGTGGGAATTGCTGATGGTCTACAAAAATTGGATTTAAGTTCAGGTATGAAGACTGCTAAACAAATCAACAGAACAAAAATGCCTACGTGGAGAAGATTTCAAAAGAAAGCAAGCCTTTTCCCAAACTGAGCTCTTCGTGTCTCAGTTTAAAAAAAAAAAAAAATCTACACTCAGAACATTGTAGTTTAGAGTACACACCCTTTTGTAGGGGAGTCATATGCACGTTAGCAGATTAAAAGCTCTGAGAAGCGCTATGAGGACGCACTCCATTAGCTTTGTTTTCATTCACGGTTTCCAAAACGTTTTTGTGTGGAGTATTGTTTTAAAACACACCTAGTAACTCTGCAAAAACCCATTTTGGGAGACCTGGTTTGTTGTCAGAGTGGCTGTTCACATACTAATGATGGCTAACTTCAAGACCCAGTCAATTCTCTACAGGTGACGAGTGCACAAATGAACAGAAATCCGTAACCACAGTTGCCTCAGGGGTAAGAACGGGAGGGAAACTCAATTTTCACTGCTTACCTACTAATTTCTTTATAAACCTATTGCTTGCTTTTATAAAAATTGAAAACACGACTGTTAAAACTCTCACCTGATAGCCTGCTTATTAAAGAAGCTTCCATGAGCTCCCTCCCCTCCCCCACCCCAGGTCACACTCAGCATCTCCTAAATGTTCTCCTTTGGTCCAGACTTGACTAGTGTGGTCCCACTTCAGAATCTCATGAAATCAGGGAGTTCTGGGGCCTTCTGACCTCTCCAGGTTCAGCCAAATGTCAGTCAAGGCATCTGAGAACTTGGTCCTGCAGGTGGGGAACACACTTACCTCGTGGTCAATTTTAATAAGTGCAATGTCGGCCTTCTCATCCACATCTTTGATTTTGGCCTCATACGTGGCGCCATTCTTCAGCTCAACTTTGACTCGGTGCTTGTTGGTCACCACGTGGGCGTTGGTCACAATCAGTCCATCTTCGGACACGATAAACCCAGACCCACTGGCCACAGGCACTTCCCTCTTAGAAAAAGGAAGCCTAGAACCAAAAAAAGTACCTGGTTAAGGCTGAAACATCTTCAGATCAGCTCTGAGACACACTGATGAACTGATCCTGTAACAGTAGCACGCATCTAGCAATTGTTACTTGACACACTGGCTTTATTTAACTTTAAAAAGTGGAAGGTTAGACTGACATCTATACGCATCCAAACATTCCACTTAGAAAATAGTCTTAGGGAATCTCTTCAGAACCAGAGGTTCTTAAAACATCTAGAAGGGTCAAGAATGTAGATTTAAGTAGTCGAACAGGAAAACATCCCAAGGGAGAAATGCTTGTCTTCCTGTAGGACTATATTCAGTGACACTTTAAATAGCTCTGATGTTTTGCTAATGGCAGCGGTTTCAGTGGGAGCTTCAGAGGCCCTGGAACAAAAGGAAGGCTCTCTTTACTTGCGAAACAGTTCGATGTGAACCACAGCAGGAGCAATCTTCTCCACCACATCGGCAATAAAGTTGTATTTATGGCGCAAACTGTTGGGATCGTCCTGCCCTGGGAACAGAAACAAAGACGAGACACTTAAAGATGCTGTGCTCTGTGCTGTGGTCACCTGGAGAAAGATACAGGTTAGAAGAGCCAAAAAACCTGAAGGACGGTGAGGACAAGAGCCCTTTGCAACTGGGCTCAGTTGCAAAGATCTTTCTGGCTCTTGAGGAAATACCCACTCGGATAAGACAGCAAAACCCACCAAAGATGACCTCTTGGCTCGGCTTCCTCGCTCTCAATCATTTCACCTCGAAAATGTTGAACCAGAGGCACCAGCAGATACCCGGGTCTTCTACATTATTCCAAAGAGTTGGTCGCCCGAGGGCCACCTTGACATGGCACCGTCCACCAGTGTCCCTTCCCCAACTCCCGCAGCACCACACAGCAGCCCTTCTCAGCACACTGCCACTGTCGAGGGGAGGGCTGAGGTTGTTTTTGACAAGATGCCCATCAAATGTTATAGATTTAAAAGGCTACTATGAAAAAGCATTAAGGCAAAGGCACAGATGGTGTCTTTCCCGCTGTCTGTCCCCAGAGCAGCTTCTCACCACATCTTAAGCACTCCCTCCATTTCCCCGACCCCAGGACATCCCAGGCCAAAAGACACAAGAGATGCCTTGATTCTGTTGGGGAAAAAAAAAAAAAAGAGAAAATCGAATGACCATAATTCTCTCTATAAACATATGCACTGTAATTAGGGAACCCCCGTACGGTGGGCATTTGCAAAGCTCCTTTCAGACAAAACTATGGATCACAAATCTGACGTAGGTCTCCCAGCAAGGCAAAAAGTTAGTTACCACCAGCCCTATGTGCACACCCATGGCAGCTGACTCAGAAATGAGCTGGAGACTCAGGGGCTGGGAGCCCCCATTCTGTGGGCACACGGGTGGCAGAGGCAGCCTGAGCCTCTTGCTCTGACCCCAAACCCGTGCCACCTGCTGATACCCCTGAACAAGTCTCTCTGCTTGAACAGCAGAGGGGTTCCAGGCCAGTCTGCAGCCAAGAACCCCCGCACCCCTTCCTTTCCCTCCTCTCCGCCTCGGCCCGTGGGTTGAGCACAGGGCTGCACCCAGCAGCTCTGCCAGCCCCGCTGCCACCGGGTCCCATGCAGGAACTCACAGGGAGCTTCCAGAAACCTTCATAGAAATTTGACGGAGAAATCTTATGCCTCTTGCATCTAAGAATTTTAAGTTGGGGCTGATATTTTGTGTCTTTTTAAACTATATTTTGGTAGTAATTCATTTTTAGCATATTTTACAAAAGTACTGATCCATGATGAGTAGGAAATAAAAGGAAAAGAACCCTGACCCTTCACCACAGATGGTCTGAGCAGCACTGGTCTACCTCCCTCACCATTCACACAGGGGGATTCGCAAGGAGGCTGAAGTTTAAAAGGAAACCACAGGCCTGCAGAACTGCCCCTCGCTAACCAAAGGGCCTGTGCCCCCAACACACATACACACACGCCCACACTACACTTACACACTCATGAATATATGCTCACACACACAAACACTCTCACACTCATGATCGTACACATATACTCACATGTACACACACATAAACACATCCACACACGCACATACTCACATACGCATGCACACATGCTCTTACATACAGACTCTGACTCAAACCAAAACACGTTTGTATACACACACGCTCTTACACTCACACACATACATACACTCACACAGCTACACTCATATACACAGATACATACACTCCTACAACAAACACATCCCTCCGTGCCAGGGGTATAGCCGTTCTCCAGGTGCCGGGCTGTGAAAGCTGTGACATTCTCAAGTCTTCTGTGGCTCTCAGAGCTGCATGTCCACAGGCGTCCCAAGTGGCACCACAGCATCTGTACAGATTGGGCTGTGTGTCCCCACCAGGGACCTCAGTTCTCCAGCTCAATACCCCTGGGCACAGGGACATCCCGGGTACCAGCCTGCCTCTCCCAAGCTTTCCTTCTTGGAAGTGAAAGACCATCAATGAACAAAGGGCCCCTCTCTGTCACGGCTACTGGGCTCTGAGCTGCTTTATTTCAGGGCTGGAATCTGCTCTCTTTTTGCATAGCTTGATTTTTGTAAGGTGCAGAAAAAGATCTGCAACTACTAATCAAGATTAACTAATTCAACAAATTTATGGTAGCATCATTTTTATTATTTTTGCTTTCAGAACCCTTTCATATGGTACCATCGGAAAAGCCTCCCTGGGGTTTCTCTGGTGGTGCAGCGGTTAAGAATCCGCCTGCCAGTGCAGGGGACATGGGTTCGAGCCCTGGTCTGGGAAGATCCCACATGCCGCGGAGCAACTAAGCCCGTGCACCAAAACTACTGAGCCTGTGCTCTAGAGCTCGTGAGCCACTACTGAGCCCGTGCGCCACAACTACTGAGCCTGTGTGCCTAGAGCCTGAGCTCCACAACAAGAGGAGCCACCACAATGAGAAGCCTGCACACTGCAGCAAAGAGTAGCCCCCGCTCGCCACAACTAGAGAAAGCCCGCGTGCAGCAACGAAGACCCAACACAGCCAAAAATAAGTAAATAAATTTATTAAAAAAAGAAAAGCCTTCCTTATGGTACCCTTCCTGTGGAAGAGGAAAATCAGATATTGTTCCCATGTTATATTTAGAGAAACTGAGGCTCAGAGACTATAAATGACTTCTCTAGAGACACTAAATTTTCTTCACAGAGTGTATAAATAACAGAAAAATCTGAGCAAACCTACAACTTTTCCACATAACACATCTGCTACCCTTCCAGGATCCCAGGTAGTTGTGGTTATTTAACTGGTGTGTCTCCCTGCCTTCTCCAACAGGAGATATAAACAAGGGGATAGGAACATTCCTTCCCAGCACAGAACTGGTGAGCATCATCCAGAGACAACTGTAAACGAACGCATCTGGGCTTCCTTGGACTAGCTCCCTGGGAAAGGCCAAAAGGAGGCTTAACTCCAACAAGGCCAGCAACCCCCAGGGAAGTGTGGAGATTCTGAGACCCTCAAAAGAAGGACGATTACTAGAGTCTTGCCACTAAAAATCATTCACTCGCTTCCTCTTTCTACTTCCCACATAAGCCTGGGAGAATCTGCCCACATCAGGGATGAAAGTGAGAATGGGTTTTTCCAGCTAAAACAAGCAGCAGTTGCTTCCTCACACACACTAGAGAAAGTGGCTCCAGGGTCTGTCCACCTGGGACAGCAACATGGGAGAGCAGGAAGGACGCTGGCCTGGATACTAGAAGGCCCAGGTTCCATCTGCAGTCTACTGGGTGGTCTCCATTTCCCCGTCTGTAAAATGGGGCCAACTACCTCTAGAATGAGCTGTGAAGTCTATTCCAGCTCCAACATTCTATGATCTAACCCCTGTCTCTCCCCCTCACTCCAACATGCTACAGCAAGATAAGGAATCTGAGATTGGGCACAGGACTCCCCTAATTCTGCAGATGAGTAAACAGAAAGGAGGAACAGTGGGAGCACAGACCATACTGAAAAGCACAAGTGACAAGCCTTAATTGTGCAGCTTAGATGAAAAAGCAACGGGTGGGTGCCCCGGTCTGGGAGGACCCCACATGCCACGGAGTGGCTGGGCCCGTGAGCCATGGCCACTGAGCCTGCGCGTCCGGAGCCTGTGCTCCGCAACGGGAGAGGCCACAGCAGTGAGAGGCCTGCGTACCGCAAAAAACAAACAAACAAAAAAAGCAACGGGTGACTTCTATTATCATTGGTGGATCTGTGTTAATGGGAGAAATAAATAGAGCAGAAACAACTGAACTGAAGGAACCATCAACTAATAGTCCAAAGATGGGCAAAACGTCAAACCAAAAAAGTGTTTGTCTTCTCCAAATGCAATTTCAGGATGAGGAATAAAAGTGTTGCTAAGAGCAGCTTGGCTCAATGCGAGGGTCCTGTTCCATCTAGACGGTTGTCCATCAAGCTAAAGGAAGCTGCCGCTGCCTCATGGTCTTTAGAAACCCTGGCTGGCCCCATCTGCTGTGATTTCAACTGCGGGTCAACTATCTTCCTTCCAGAGGGGTCAGCTCGGGTGGAGAATTCCAGAGATGGACCTGGGCTGGCTCTGCCACAACCCACTCTCCGAGAGATGCAGACAGAGGGAGGGCTGGGGCATCCAGGCCACTCAGCATGGGGAGGATAGGTAAGAGCACAGGCTCTGGTCTCAGAAAGATCAGAGTGTGACACGTGGTATGGGACTTACTGGCTATGTGACCTTAGTATGTCACCTTACTCCTCCAAGTCTTCTCCCCTTGTCCATAAAATGTGATGATAATAACATCTACCTCCATGTGTGGTTTTTTTTTTTTTTTTTTTTTTGCAGTACACGGGCCTCTCACTGTTGTGGCCTCTCCCGTTGCGGAGCACAGGCTCCGGGCGTGCAGGCTCAGCGGCCATGGCTCACGGGCCTAGCCGCTCCGCGGCATGTGGGATCTTCCCAGACTGGGGCACGAACCCATGTCCCCTGCATCGGCAGGCGGACTCTCAACCACTGCGCCACCAGGGAAGCCCCCTCCATGTGTTTTTGATGCTGACTTTATGAGCTACTGTATATGATGAAGTGCTTGGCCAAGTTATGGCACAGTTTAAAAATAATAAAACAAAAGAACTGGTGGAGGTGCTGCTCAGTAGGCAGCTCTGGACAGGTGTGAGCACCACTTATCTCAGTGGCACAGCAGAGAAGTAAAGGGAGAGGTGAAAGTGCCCAGAGAACCACTCTCCTCACCTTGGCTAATTTGTGTATGTCTTAGAGGCTCCTCCTAACAGGGCCATCGTGGCCACCAGTGCAGAGGCAGAGATCAAGGGGAAGGCGTGTGGTAAGCCAGTTTTTCTGGCTTTGACATGTATCTCTGTTCCCCGGTTTACAAGAGCAGCCTGCAGCCACTGGGAGACAGGGACTGTGTCAGCAGAATAGTCTAGCCTGAACTGAAGCCCAGCTGCACTCTCAACTTCCCATGGAGTAACCAACCTCACCAGAAGAAGACAAATGTAACTCCCTCTATGAAGTGAGGGCCTTGTTTAATTATGCCAGAACTGATGTGGCAGAAGGTAATGAAGATGGGAAGTCTCAAGTGGGGTCGAGACCTGGCCCTTCCAGCTACTCCATTATCATACAGAAAGCTGGGATTGGCTGGCATTCAGTAACAGCCTGCCATTTACAGAAAGCTGGCAATTAAAAATTCACAAACATGCAAATAAGGTATTTTCTACATTCCTGATTAATGAAAAAAAGAGAAAAGACAAAAATGGCTAACATAGGGAATCAAAGAGGGAGCATCAATACAGATCCTACAGAAAATAAAAGCATGATAAAGAAGTATCATGAACAAACTTATACACATAAATTCTACAGCTTAGATAAAATGGACAGATTTCTTTTAAGACATAATTTATCAAAGCTCACTGAAGAAGATGCTGATAATCCAAATAATCCTATAGGTATTAAAGAAGTTGTGTCTGTGGTTAAAAACCTTCCCAGAAAGAAAATATCAGGCCCCTTACAGCTTCACTGAAGAATTCTACCAAACATTTAAGAAAGAAACAATACTAACACTTCACAAACTTTCTTCAGAAAAGAAGGTAAACCCTGCACAACTTATTTTATGAACTCAGCATTACTCTAATATAAAAACCAGACAAAGATATATAAGAAAATTATAGACTGGACTTCCCTGGTGGTCCAGTGGTTAAGACTCCGTGCTTCCAACGCAGGGAACGCAGGTTCAATCCCTGGTTGGGGAACTAAGATCCCACATGCCATGTGGCCAAAAGAATTGTCTTTTCTAATTAAAAAAAAAAAAAAGAGGATTTGGTTCAAGATGGCGGAGTAGCAGGACATACTCTCACTCCCTCTTGCGAGAGCACCTGAATCACAACTAACTGCTGAACAATCATCAACAGGAAGACACTGTAACTCACCAAAAAAATACCCCACATCCAAAGACAAAGGAGAAGCCACAGTGAGATGGTAGGAGGGGCACAATCCCAATAAAATCAAATCCCATAACCGCTGGGTGGGTGACTCACAAACTGGAGAACACTTATACCACAGAAGTCCACCCACTGGAGTAAAGGTTCTGAGCCCCACGTCAGGCTTCCCAACCTGGGGTCCAGCAACGGGAGGAGGAATTCCCAGAGAATCAGACTTTGAAGGCTAGCAGGAGTTGATTGCAGGACTTCAACAGGACGGGGGAAACAGAGACTCCACTCTTGGAGGGCATACACAAAGTAGTGTGCGCATCGGGACCCAGGGGAGGGAGCAGTGAACCCATAGAAGACTGAACCAGACCTACCTGCTAGTGTTGGAGGGCCTCCTGCAGAGGTGGGGGGTGGCTGTGTCTCACCGTGAGAACAAGAACACTGGCAGCAGAAATTCTGGGAAGTACTCCTTGGCGTGAGCCCTCCCAGAGTCCGCCATTAGCCCCACCAAAGACCAGGTAGGCTCCAGTGCTGGGTCGCCTCAGGCCAAACAACCAACAGGGAGGGAACCCAGCCCCACCCATCAGCAGACAAGCAGATTAAAGTTTTACTGAGCTCCACCCACCAGAGCAACAGCCAGCTCTACCCACCACCAGTGCCTCCCATCAGGAAACTTGCACAAGCCTCTTAGATAGCCTCATCCACCAGAGGGCAGACAGCAGAAGCAAGAAGAACTACAATCCTGCAGCCTGTGGAACAAAAACCACATTCACAGAAAGAGAGACAAGATGAAAAGGCAGAGGGCTATGTACCAGATGAAGGAACAAGATAAAACCCCAGAAAAACAACTAAATGAAGTGGAGATAGGCAACCTTCCAGAAAAAGAATTCAGAAAAATGATAGTGAAGATGATCCAGGACCTCGGAAAAAGAATGAAGGCAAAGATTGAGAAGATGCAAGAAATGTTTAACAAGGACCTAGAAGAATTATAGAACAAACAAACAGAGATGAACAATACAATAACTGAAATGAAAAATACACTAGAAGGAATCAGTAGCAGAATAACTGAGGCAGAAGAACGGATAAGTGACCTGGAAGACAGAATGGTGGAATTCACTGCTGCAGAACAGAATAAAGAAAAAAGAATGAAAAGAAATGAAGACAGCCTAAGAGATCTCTGGGAAAACATTAAACAACAACATTCCCATTATAGGGGTCCCAGAAGGAGAAGAGAGAGAGAAAGGACCCAAGAAAATATCTGAAGAGATTATAGTTGAAAACTTCCCTAACACGGGAAAGGAAATAGCCACCCAAGTGCAGGAAGTGCAGAGAGTCCCATACAGGATAAACCAAAGGAGAAACATGCTGAGACACATAGTAATCAAATTGGCAAAACTTAAAGACAAAGAAAAATTATTGAAAGCAGCAAGGGAAAAACAACAAATAACATAAAAGGGAACTCCCATAAGGTTAACAGCTGATTTCTCAGCAGAAACTCTACCAGCCAGAAGGGAGTGGCATGACATGTTTAAAGTGATGAAAGGGAATAACCTACAACCAAGATTACTCTACCCGGCAAGGATCTCATTCAGATTCGATGGAGAAATCAAAAGCTTTACAGACAAGCAAAAGCTAAGAGAATTCAGCACCACAAAACCAGCTCTACAGCAAATGCTAAAGGAACTTCTCTAAGTGGGAAACACAAGAGAAGAAAAGGACCTACAAAAACAAACCCCAAACAATTAAGAAAATGGTAATAGGAACATACATATCGATAATTACCTTAAAAGTGAATGGATTAAATGCTCCAACCAAAAGACACAGGCTCGCTTAATGGATACAGAAACAAGACCCACATATATGCTTTCTACAAGAGACCCACTTCAGACCTAGGGACACATACAGACTGAAAGTGAGGGGATGGAAAAAGATATTCCATGCAAATGGAAATCAAAAGAAAGCTGGAGTAGCAATACTCATATCAGATAAAATAGACTTTAAAATAAAGAATGTTACAAGAGACAAGGAAGGACACTACATAATGATCAAGGGATCAATCCAAGAAAAAGATATGACAATTATAAATATAGATGCACCCAACATAGGAGCACCTGCATACATAAGGCAACTGCTAACAGCTCTAAAAGAGGAAATCGACAGTTAACACAATAATAGTGGGGAACTTTAACACCTCACTTACACCAATGGACAGATCATTCAAACAGAAAATTAATAAGGAACCACAAGCTTTAAATGACACAACAGACCAGATAGATTTAACTGATATTTATGGGACATTCCATCCAAAAACAGCAGATTACACTTTCTTCTTAAGTGTGCATGGAACATTCTCCAGGATAGATCACATCTTGGGTCACAAATCAAGCCTCAGTAAATTTAAGAAAATTGAAATCATATCAAGCATCTTTTCTGACCACAACACTATGAGATTAGAAATCAATTACAGGGAAAAAACGTAAAAAACACAAACACATGGAGGCTAAACAATACGTTACTAAATAACCAAGAGATCACTGAGGAAATCAAAGAGGAATTCAAAAACTACCTAGAGACAAATGACAATGAAAACACGACAATCCAAAACCTATGGGATGCAGCAAAAGCAGTTCTAAGAGGGAACTTTATAACACTACAATCCTACCTCAAGGAACAACAAACATCTCAAATAAACAATCTAGGGCTTCCCTGGTGGTGCAGTGGTTGAGAGTCCGCCTGCCGATGCAGGGGACACGGGTTCGTGCCCCGGTCCGGGAAGATCCCACATGCCGCGGAGCGGCTGGGCCCGTGAGCCATGGCTGCTGAGCCTGCGCATCCGGAGCCTGTGCTTCGCAACGGGAGAGGCCACAACAATGAGAGGCCCACATACAGCAAAAAAAAAAAAAAAAAAAAAAAAAAATCTAAACTTACACCTAAAGGAGCTAGAGAAAGAAGAACAAACAAAACCCAAAGTTAGTACAAGGAAAGAAGTCATAAAGATCAGAGAAGAAATAAATGAAATAGAAACAAAGAAAACAATAGCAAAGATCAATAAAATTAAAAGCTGGTTCTTTGAGAAGATAAACAAAACTGATAAACCATTAGCCAGACTCATCAAGATAAAGAGGAAGAGGACTCAAATCAAAAAAATTAGAAATGAAAAGAGAAAAGTTACAACACACACCTCAGAAATACAAAGCATCCTAAGAGACCACTACAAGCAACTCTATGCCAATAAAATGGACAACCTAGAAGAAATGGACAAATTCTTAGAAAAGTATAACCTTCCAAGAGTGAACCAGGAAGAAATAGAAAATATGAACAGACTAATCACAAGTAATGAAATTGAAGCTGTGATTTAAAATCTTCCAACAAACAGAAGTCCAGCACCAGATGGCTACACAGATGAATTCTATCAAACATTTAGAGAAGAGCTAACACCCATCTTTCTCAAACTCCTCCAAAAAATCGCAGAAGGAACACTCCTGAACTCATTCTATGAGGCCACCATCACCCTGATACCAAAACCAGACAAAGATACTACAAAAAAAGAAAATTACAGACCAATATCACTGATGAATATAGATGCAAAAATCCTCAACAAAATACTGGCAAACAGAATCCAACAACACATTAAAAGGATCCTACACCATGATCAAGTGGGATTTATCCCAGGGATGCAAGCATTCTTCAGTATATGCAAATCAATCAATGTGATACACCATATTAACAAATTGAAGAAGAAAAACCATATGACCATCTCAATAAATGCAGAGAAAGCTTTTGACAAAATTCAACACCAATTTATGATAAAAACTCTCCAGAAAGTGGGCATAGAGGGAACCTACCTCAACATAATAAAGCCCATATATGACAAACCCACAGCAAACATCATTCTCAATGGTGAAAAACTGAAAGCATTTCCTCTAAGATCAGGAACAAGACGAGGATGGCCACTCTCGCCACTATTATTCAATATAGTTTTGGAAGTCCTAGCCACGGCAATCAGAGAAGAAGAAGAAGTAAAAGGAATACAAATTGAAAAAGAAGAAGTAAAAGTGTCACTGTTTGCAGATGACATGATACTATACATAGAGAATCCTAAAGATGCCAGCAAAAAACTACTAGAGCTAATCAATGAATTTGGGAAAGTTGCAGGATACAAAATTAATGCACAGAAATCTCTTACATTCTTATACACTAATGATGAAAAATCTGAAAGAGAAATTAAGGAAACACTCCCATTTACCACTGCAACAAAAAGAAGAAAATACCTAGGAATAAACCTACCTAGGGAGATAAAAGACCTGTATGCAGAAAACTATAAGACACTGATGAAAGAAATCAAAGATGATACAAACAGATGGAGAGATACACCAAGTCCTTGGATTGGAAGAATCAACACTGTGAAAATGACTATATTACCCAAAGCAACCTACAGATTCAATACAATCCGTGTCAAATTACCAATGGCATTTTTTTACAGAACTAGAACAAAAAATCTTAAAATTTGTATGGAGACACAAAAGACCCTGAAGAGCCAAAGCAGTCTTGAGGGAAAAAAATGGAGCTGGAGGAATCAGACTCCCTGACTTCAGACTATACTACAAAGCTACAGTAATCAAGACAGTATGGTACTGGCACAAAAACAGAAATATAGATGAATGGAACAGGATAGAAAGCCCAGAGATAAACCCACGCACCTATGGTCAACTACTCAATGACAAAGGAGGCAAGGATATACAATGGAGAAAAGACAGTCTCTTCAATAAGTGGTGCTGGGAAAACTGGACAGCTACATGTAAAAGAATGAAATTAGAACACTCCCGAACACCATACACAAAAATAAACTCAAAATGGATTAGAGACCTAAATTAAGACCAGACACTATAAAACTCTTAGAGGAAAAAATAGGAAGAACACTCTTTGACATAAATCACAGCAAGATATTTTTTGATCCACCTCCTAGAGTAATGGAAATAAAAACAAAAATAAACAAATGGGACCTAATGAAACTTAAAAGCTTTTGCACAGCAAAGGAAACTACAAACAGGACGAAAAGACAACCCTCAAAATGGGAGAAAGTATTTGCAAACGAATCAATCAACAAAGGATTAATCTCCAAAATATATAAACAGCTCATGCAGCTCAATATTAAAAAAAGAAACAACCCAATCCAAAAATGGGCAGAAGATCTAAATAGACATTTCTCCAAAGAAGACATACAGATGGCCAAGAGGCACATGAAAAGCTGCTCAACATCACTAATCATTAAAGAAACGCAAATCAAAACTATAATGAGGTATCACCTCACACCAGTTAGAATGGGCATCATCAGAAAATCTACAAACAACAAATGCTGGAGAGGGTGTGGAGGAAAGGGAACCCTCTTGCACTGTTGGTGCGAATGTAAATTGATACAGCCACTATGGAAACAGTATGGAGGTTCCTTAAAAAACTAAAAATAGAATTACCATATGACCCAGCAATCCCACTACTCGGCATATACCCAGAGAAAACCATAATTCAAAAGGCACATGCACCCCAATGTTCATTGCAGCACTATTTGCAATAGCCAGGTCATGGAAGCAACCTAAATGCCCATCGACAGACAAATGGATAAAGAAATTGTGGTACATATATACAATGGAATATTACTCAGCCATAAAAAGGTACGAAATTGGGTCATTTGTAGAGATGTGGATGGATCTAGAGACTGTCATACAGAGTGAAGTAAGTCAGAAAGAGAAAAACAAATATCATATATTAATGCATATAGGTGGAAGCTAGAAAAATGGTACAGATGAACTGGTTTGCAGGGCAGAAATAGAGACACAGATGTAGAGAACAAACGTATGGATGCCAAGGGGGGAAAGCTGCGGGGGGGAGGTGGTGGTGGTGGGATGAATTGGGAGATTGGGATTGACATGTACACACTGATGTGTATAAAACTGATGACTAATAAGAACCTGCAGTATAAAAAAATAAATAAAATAAAATTCAAGTAAATAAATAAAAGAAAATTCTAGACTAATATCCAGCATGAACACAGACTAAATGTTCTGAAATTTTTTAACAAATAGAATTCAGCAATATAAGAAAAAGGATACTATATCATGACTAGGTGGGGTTTATCCCAGGAAAGGATAAATAAGGTTGGTGTAACATCTGAAAACTAAATAGCGTAATTCAGCAAATTAACATACTAAAAAAGAAAACCCAGGCGATCATCTCAATAGATGCAAAAAAAGATCTGACAAAATTGAACGTCCATTCATGATTAAAAAAATACTCAGCAAACTAGAAATAGAAGAGAATTTCCTCAGTTTGATAAAAGCAATCAACAAAAAACCTAAAACTAACATCATACTTAATGGTAAAAGATTACATGCTTTCCCTCTAAAAATGAGAACAAGGCAAGGACATCTATTCGTACCACTTCTATTCAATATTTTATTGAAGTCCTAGACAGAATAATTAATTAGAAAAAGAAATTTAAAGGCATAGAGATTGGAAAGGAGAACCTAAAGCTGTCTTTATTTGCAGATGACATAAGGGTCCACATAGAAAAAGAATCTATAAATATATTACCTAGAATAAGTGAGTTTATCAACATCACATGATAACAGGTCAATATGCAGAATCAATTGTATTTCTATGTATTAGCAGTAAACAATTAGAAACTGAAATTTTAAAAAATACCAATTATAACACACCATCAAAAATATTAAATACTTAGGAAAATGTTGAATAAAATATGTGCAAGACCTGTTCACTGGAAGCTACAAAACTGCTGAAATAAATAAGAAAACCTAAATAAATGGAGAGAGACATCATACTTGTGGGTCAGAAGACTCCCTATTATTAAGCTATCAATTTTCCCAAAACTGATCTACAGATTCAACATACTCCCAGTGAAAACTCCAGCAGGAGTCTTTGTAGAAATTGATAAGCATTTCTAAAATTTATGTGAAAAGCAAAGAACCTAGGATATCAAAATAATTCTCAAAAAGAGAAAACTGTATGACGTATTACGTGATTTTAAACAGAAAAATTCTGAATAACTAGGATTAGTAGAATGATGTCACAACATTTTACATAGACAGATCTTTCCACTTCCCTAATAAATATTTATCATTAATAATTTTAAACACAACAAATGACCCACTAAGAGTAGCCATTTCCTATAATTTTATGAGCTTTACAATTGCCAGATTCCCATCCAAAGATAATAATGATTCATCTTTCCCCTTTATAAACTACTGGTCATGCACAAAACTCCACAAATGCTGCTTCCTTGGAACCATCATCTCTGGAGTTTTACAGACGATACTTCTTAACTACTTTCAACAACTTACTTACATGAGGAAAAGAGACACACACACAGTGTTGAAAAGTTTCAGTGATTATTATCAGAATGAGAATTAACAGACAGTTCCATTATTAAGTGTTTACTGAAAAAAAGCCAGGCAGTAAGTTAAGTATTTGACATACATTACCACACTGAAGAAAATTTGTTGCAGTGAAAATGAAAATCACGAGGGGACTACGAATCCAAGGACAGCCTTTTATCTGTGTTTCTCTCAAAAGATTTAGCACACAATTGCACATGTGCTTTAAATACCTCAAAATGTTTCATTCATCTTTAAGGCAAACATGTCAGGTAAAGATGAGAGGTGAAGCAAGAAGAAAGAAGTCTTGCCGGTCCTAATGCATTTGTTCTCACTCTGCCTTGAACCACCCCTGAGTGCCACAGCAAACTCACAGGATATTTCACGTCTCCTGGGGAAACACAGCGATACTTGATACCTGTTGGACACCTTGAGAACGAGCTCTAGGCAATTCACGGTTCCAAAATCAGATTGCACTACATTCTTTTGACGATTCCATATTTTGTGAATTTGGATTTCTGGTGGTCGCTGTGATTAAAAGAAAGTACTGTACAAAAATCAATGTTGAACTGGAAATGGGGTGGCAGTGTCCAATCTGATTCCAAGATTTGAAAGGCTGTGTGGCTCCCAACAGGTGTGCAAAGACCATTTGTATTAATTTTGTAAGTAACTGTGGTTATTGAATAATGAAATTAAAATATCATTTTTCTTTTCTTTTTTTTTTGCCAAATGACTAATAGGTTACAAGGACACAAAAACTTATTAAGGTGTTGGGACCTAATTATAATACTTGATAAATGGAACGGTCGGATCCTTCTTTTGGCCTAGGGGATGCCATGAAAAATTACTGAGACATCAAAGGTGCCCACAAACCATGAAGCTTTGGGAACCTTGGCCAGGTCTCCTGGGCTCTCTCCAGTGGATAATCCTGAATCCCAGCACAGCTACAATAATCCAAAGCATAAGTGGATTTAGAGTGAAGGTAAACAAGGCTTTGCCCTAGAGCCCGCCCACATTTGCCCTGCGAGGGCTCTGGCAAAGCATTCAGCTGTCAAACGCTTTTGGAAAATCTGTAGAAGTGAAATATTTAAACTGCAGTTGGTTGAAACCATTGTCTCCTCCCTCTGTCACACATCTCCTGTCCTGTCGGAGTGCTGTGGGCATTTGGGGATGTGGCTAAGAGGAAAGTAAAACTAGAGGGAGCATTTTTTTTTTTTTTTTTTTTTTGCGGTATGCGGGCCTCTCACTGTCGTGGCCTCCCCCGTTGCGGAGCACAGGCTCCAGACGCGCAGGCTCCGGACGCGCAGGCTCAGCGGCCATGGCTCACGGGCCCAGCCGCTCCGCGGCATATGGGATCCTCCCAGACCGGGGCACGAACCCGTATCCCCTGCATCGGCAGGCGGACTCTCAACCACTTGCGCCACCAGGGAGGCCCTAGAGGGAGCATTTTGCTTTGCGTTTAATTTACGTGCTTTGAAGTCACTTCTGGTTCTAGTTATCTAACCTGGGACAGAAACGGTTTCCACGGGCACTGCTATTGCCACCCTGCCAGCGTCCCTACTGCAGGCCACAGGTTGTATAGAGTACGGTGATCTGGCCTGGAAGTATGTGGGTAGTGGAGAAATATGCCAGAGGAAAGACTAAACTAATAATAATAGTAGTAATAATAATAATGACAGTAAGAAGAAATAATTCTATTCTCTTCAGAGGAAACATTACAAAATATGTCACATGAAAAGGCGATCAAAGGATCTACAGCCAAAAAATACAGGGGGGCGGCGGGGAGGAGTATTTTAAAGGTGAAAGTGGATCTGGTAGTTACTAACAACATGACATTTTTCTGGGTTTTGTGGAGTTTGTAGAATTCGTCCACTTTAAAAAATTTTAATTTGTGGCAGTTTGTTTTCTCAATCTAAATAAGGAATCATTTCCATGCCTACTGTATTCATAATTGTGAATTCTTTTTCTTAAGAGGGTGCCCCTAATTGTCCACATTTCAGGTCCCATAAAACTGGACCTGACAGGGGTAGGTGGGAGTACCAAATCTTGCCCAGGGACCGGGCCTGGGTCTCACCCTCGTGGCTCCCTGACCCCCTAGAGCACGTGGCTGGCTCACAGTGTTAAGAGGGGGACGCCCGAGTCAGGCCAGCAGGACACCTGAGCTACACCTACAGGACACATGGCCTCTGCCAGCCAGGACTCTCAGTGACCGACAAGTCACCATGGCCAGCGTGCCATGGATACACTTTTTAATTTTATTTTTAATTGTTTTTATATTGGAGTATAGTTGATTTACAATGTTGTGTTAGTTTCAGGTATACAGCGAAGTGATTCAGTTATACATATCTATACATATCAATCTACATCTAAATCTACATATATCTGTTCTTTTTCAGATTCTTTTCCCTTATAGGTTATTACCGAATACTGAGTGTAGTTCCCTGGGCTATACAGTAGGTCCTTGTTGTTTATCTATTTTATGTGTATTTTATGTGTATATGTTACTTGTTGTTTATCTATTTTATGTGTATTTTATGTGTATATGTTACTCCCAAACTCCTTATGTAACCCTCCCCCCAACCTTTCCCCTTTGGTAACGGTAAGTCTGTTTCCACTGTAGGAGGACTAAGGCGGCCCTCCAGGGTGGCCCCTGCTCCACATCTGGCTACAGTTTTCCTGGAATTGGATCTGGACGCTCTGTCCCTCGCCCCATCCCTTGGTTCCTTGTCCCTTCTCCATGCAGAGCTGCCCACCCTCTCCCACCCCGGCTTAGCAGCTCAGGTTCACAAACCCAGAGTTTCTGGGAGAGACAGGAAGGCCAAGCTGGACTCCAACCTCAGAACATTCCTAGTGGGGTCAGCAAGGCTGGGTACAGTCACAAGGCTCCTTGTTAATGCCAGAGTGGCTCCAGAGCAGACCTGGCCTCCAGTCCTGATTCTCTGCCCCTCACAGCTGTGTCGCTTCAGGCAGCGGCTCTCCCTGTCCAAGCCTCAGTCTCTCCTCCTGCAACATGGAGATAATACCACTACTTCTGGGAGCTGGGAGTCCTGAATGAGAAAAGCACAAAAAGCACTAAACCCCATGCCCGTCTCGAGGCCACGAGCTGGGTTATCACCTCCCCGTTCTCAGCCCTGCACTCAGCCTCCCCGGTACATCTCAACACCTCCAAAAGGCTCCTCCCACACTTCTGAAACTTTTCTAAGAATCCCACTTCTACATTCTAATTCAGGCAGGCCTGGCCCATTTTCGGTGTCTCCCCTGAGTAACTGCCACTTGGGGTGCATGAACTTACTGCAGGACCCCCGAGGACATGCCCATCTCCTGTCTCATCCACAACTCCCTCCATCATGTGGCTTTGAATCCCCAGCTCTATCCCCCAAGATTCCTTAACGCACACTCTCCACTCCTGCAAACCTGCAGGGAGGATCTTACGTCCAGTCTACAGAGATGGGGAAACAAAGGGAGGATCAGAGAAGTCAAGCACGATGCTCAAAGCTTCAGAGCTGGCGAGCGGCAGAGGCGGGAGCCACCCGTCTGGCTCCCCAGCTGGACTCTGCCCTGCCTCTGCGGCCTCCCTTCCAGGTCCCAGCCCTTTCGCCCAGCCTCCAGTCCCCCGCAGCTCCTGCAGTTGTGGGGACACACTTCCCACTTCCAGGCCTGAGAACTCAGAGCCAGGATCCAGGATTAACAACGCAACCTTCCCTTCCAGGAAGAACAATCGCGCTCTCCCAATTCTCAACAGAGTTGGTAAGCAGGGCTAACTGGGAAAACAAAACACAGTATATTCGAGGGAAAAGAAATAAATCCTCCTTTATTCAACGGGAACAGCATGTTCTCAAACACCGTCCCACATTTAGGACCAGCTAGATAATTTGCAGAGCCCAGTGCAAAAGGAAAACGTGGAGGCCCCTTGTTCCAAAATTATTAAGAATTCCAAGCTGGTCACAGCAGACCATGAAGCCAGGGGTGGGTTCCTCCTGAGGGGGTGGCACGCCCATGAAGCCGGCCCTGCCTGCTTTCCAAACTCATCTGTTTTTAAACCCAAAGTGCACATGAAGTACTGAGAAGCATCACACTTGCTCAGGACCTGATGGAGACGCTGCCTTAATCTGGCTGAGCCCAGGAGCCCACAGGCAGTGTCTATAGGAGCCGAGGAAATGTCCCATATGCTAGGCGGCAGGCACCCCCCTCCTGTGATCTAAGATGCCTGGTACAGCCTCACACTCCGTGAGGCAGCCCGTGCGACCGCAGCAAGCCCCTCGTGCCGAAGGTTCCTCCTCTTTAAAATACGGAGGCTCAGTCGGGTGGCTTCCAAGGTCCCTCTCGGCTCCACAGAGAAAGGGAAGAACGCACTTGTGATTTTTCACCTAATTTCTTCAACTTTAAACGCCAGCAAAGACAGTCACACTTTAAAGACTACTAATCGTAGCACAGCCCGATCCTGAAAGTCGACAAGATGCAGGGGAAAGGACAAAACGGGAAGAAAGCAGCTCAGCCAACATGATGGCTGGATTCGTCCAGGGTCTACTTGCCAAAGGACTGTGGCAGGCTGGTCAGGGCAGCTTCCCTCCTGCACGGCCCCAGTCCCCCTGACACTTCCGGTCCAGCCCTCTCTTCCTTCCGTGTGTGGACCTGGGCATAAGTGACAAAAGAAATAACGTTCTTTTGAAGGCAAGGGCGCATGTGCATTGCACAGAGGTTGGAAATGAAAGCCAATGGAAAACATATTCGCATTTTCATTTGAAGGACCAGAAGAAGTAATGACCCCTGAGATGCCAGCTTGGACCCACAACTGCTCTGAACTCAAAGTCCTGCCCAAAAGCCTTGGGAAATTTCTCTTGGCCTCCTGCAGACACAGCCGGCCAGTCTCCCACAGGCTCAGAAACTGTAAATAAAGGAGCAAACACAGCAGGCTTCCAGTGGGGTGTCATGAAAACTTAAAATAGCCTTTGGGAATGGCTCAGTTGAGGAAGGGGTCTGGGACGCACTCCCCATCTGTCATCAGCCACCCTCCCACAGCCAAAGCACCCCGAGCAGGAGCTCCCCATATGAGGTCCAGGTCTCTGGAACCCCATCCTCCAAGGACCAGCCTAGATTCAGGCCTAGAAACCAGTGATACCTCAGAATGCATTGCCATGGGGGTGTATGCTGGAGGCTGTCCTCTTCTTCATCTTTAGAGGGTCCCAGGGTCACATCTGAATATTTCTCTGTCCCTAGTATGGCGAGATTAAAAGTAACTACAAAGAGGCTACTTGCTTGGTCAACAAATCCAGGCCCAAATCCAGAGGGGACCCCCCAGGAGGAAATGATTACACGTCAGGCACATCATCCACATGGGCCCAGGGCTCTGTTCTCACCAGTCCCATTCCACTCACTGTTCGTCACCTTTACCCAGAGGCCAAGTGGAGCCTGATGAGGCTGGGGTGTGGGAATAGGGGGATGGGAGCGCTGGGCACCACACTGCCTTGAGCCAAAGGTCCCCCTCCTTCTGATGGGGAAAAAACAGAGCAGAGAGAATGAGAGGGCTGCAGGCCAAGGCCGGCGGATGGGGAGGCCAGCCGCTGGCACCGTGGAAAGAGAGAAGCTGGAAGACTGAGCTTTACCCTGAAGGGCGGGCCCTGCCACGACTTTTATTTTTATTTTTATCTTTTTTTTGCGTTACGCAGGCCTCTCACTGCTGTGGCCTCTCCCATCGCGGAGCACAGGCTCCGGACGCGCAGGCTCAGCAGCCATGGCTCACGGGCCCAGCCACTCCGCGGCATGCGGGATCTTCCCGGACCGGGGCACGAACCCGTGTCCTCTGCATCGACAGGCGGGCTCTCAACCACTGCGCCACCAGGGAAGCCCCCGGAAGCCCCCTTGCCACGACTTTTGATAGCAGGGTTGGAAGGTGGCCTCCACAACTCTGGCCAAGCGCAGGCACCTGAGGCCCGAGTAAGACACCTGTGCCAGGTGTGTAGGCGGAGACAGGGCCAGGAAGCACACCGCGCAGCTGGGAGAGGGGCTCGTCCACATCCAGGGAAGGCAAGGGGATGTCTTTTCACCAAGAGAGGCTCTCTTTGTGAGGCTGCGTGATGAATTCGAGAATTCCCTTGAGGGGCACAGGAGGAGAAGGCCAGACCAGCTGAGGGGGGGCCAGAGCATCAGGCAGGCTGCAGTTAAAGGAGCCGGGACGGCAGAGAAACACAGAATGCTTTCTCTTCTGCTGAACTTTGCGTTCTCCCCGAGGGTCAAGAGAGAAATCAATTTAAACAGGTCCCTAATGGCTAAGGATGCATGAAGTGCAAAGAGGATGGGGCCTCCTTTTTGCAAGAGTGGTCGCCTGGGGGAGAAAAAAATAAAAAAGCATCACTCAGTGACCGCAGCAGAGATGTCCTGCAAGACTCATTTTCTCCACGCTTTCAGTTTGAGTGACTGCATTCTGTCTGTCCCACTCCATTAAATTCCAAGGAAAACTTGTCAGCCACGGCTCCAACCCAGAGTCTGGCCCAACGCTGGTCTGGAGCGTGGAGACAGCCGAAACAGAAGCGAGACCTTGCACATTCCAGGAAACCAGACCCCCATTCTAATCGGTGCTGCGGCTGCAGATTCCAGGGCAGAGGGGCCCGTGCAGCTAGGTTTCTCTGAACCCTGCAGGGAAAATGCTCAGGAGAGAGAGGCATCACTTGGCTGTGGCCAAGGCAGCCAACTGAGGTCTAAAATCCACCTCAAAGTCCTGTACCTCATCAGGGCCACCGTCTGCAAGTCTAAGTGAGATAGATCGAAACAGAAAAGACACAGCTTTGGAAACAAGTTTCCCATGGCCAAAGGCCCTCAGCCTTATTTTTGTCAAAAGAAACTGAATTCGCAGGTAGCAACTGTTTTTTTTTTTTTAAAGATGTATAATTGGATGATGGACCACTACACTCTCTGTCTTTTGCAGACAAATAACGAAGTAAAATTCAGGAGAGTTACGTGTGACCCATTTCTCTGCTCCTAATGAATAAAGGAGGAAGAGGGGGAGGAGCCTGGGAGCCTGGCCTCAATTTCCAGCCCACACTGGCACTTCCAAGGCCTGGCAGCCCCTGGCTTTCCGGTGCAGTCTCTCAGACGGCTCAGAGTGGGAAAAGCTCGTCTGACGCCAGACCTCAGACTGCAAACCCGTCCCTCATATCCATGGGCCCTGAGCGAGTAACTGTTTGCAGGGGCTGGGACCAGGCTGCTGCCGATGATGCTGGAAAAGACTCGGGCAGGTGAAGTGAAGGAGGAGAAAGACAACCCAAACAGGGCTAAGACAGCATCTCTGGAGGAGGAACAGCTTTCAGGGGGCACCCGGCCAGCTGGCTGTCAGTCATAAGCACGGCCCAGTTCTCTGCAGCTTCAGCTTTACTGGTAAAAGATGTCTTTTCCAGAACAATGCGTCTATGTCTAAAGGTGCCTGTCATTGATAACCGCTTTTCAGTCTCACTGGCAAAAAAAAAAAAAAAAAGTCCTCGCTTGCATACTCATTGTGAATGCTTGGGTTTGCTGGGTATTGTTGCCTTTAATAGTTTTTTTCTGACCTGTCGGATGTCAGAAACAAAAGTTAGAAAAAGAAGTTTCCAATCAGTTCCACCACATGATTTCTTTTTTCAGAAGTCTCCTGAACACCCGGATGATGTGTCCATTATTATCTTTGGGGAAACCGCTGACTGCTCAGCTCACAAAAACACTATTAACTTTCCTCCTGATAAGCACCTGGCTCCAGTCTTGACCTTCCCAGATTTCTCAGCTGGGTTCCCTTCCCGCTCCAGCTCCTTCCTCCTGGTTGTTGTGTCTGAAGCGGCCAAGGCAGCGCAGGCTCCCGAAGCCTCCAGCTGCAAGCAGCGGGCTGGGCAGTGACCGGTCCATTTATTAAAGGTCTAGGACACACTCCTGAGCTGTCAGCAGCCACCCTCCTGTAACCCCTGGTTGGGGAGGGTGGGCCTGGGGCTTGGGAAAGTAGAAGGGGGGATGTGATGGTGAAGCAAGACCCTCCGTCCAGGAAGGGGACAGTTCTTCCTGAGAGGCACCCCCTGCCCGTTTGCTGATGAGCGTTGTCCTCGAGGTGTGAGAAGGGTAACTTGTAAAACTGAGCCAAAACTCAGAAGGAATCTTTGGCTCAAGTGAGAAGTGAATAGTGGGTCTTAAGACCCAAGACAAGCCACTTCCCCTCTCTGGGTCTCAGTCACCTCATCACTAAGACGAGGGGCTGACTAGACCACTTCCGACATCCCTTCCAGCTCCCCCGAAAAATGATATGATCTAATAAATCTGAAAAGTGCATTTCCTGATCTTTTCCTTTCAGTACGTAATTCCCATCCTTATGGAATATTCTTATTTTCCAGGCTGGCTTCCTGCATCCTGTACTCCAGTTTCTTCTGAGCCATCTGAGCCGTCTAGTCACTTTCAAGGTGACTTCTGGGGCTGGGATTCGGATTTCCCCAACAGGAAGAGGAGATAAAATAAAAGTCTGGCCTTACTTCGTTCACACAACAGAATATTATTCGGTCATAAAACGGAATGAAGCACGGACACACGCAACGTGGATGAACCTTGAAAACATTACGGTCAGTGAAAGAAGCCAGTTACAAAGGACCACAAATGTATGCTTCCACTTATATGAAATGTCCAATGTCCAGAATAGGGAAATCCATAGAGACAGAAAGCAGATTAGTGGTTGCCTAGGGCAGAAAGGAAGTATGGGGTGACTGCTAACCGGTCCTGGGTTGCTTTTCGGAGTGATGAAAGTATTCTAGAATCACACAGTGATGATAGTTGCCCTTCTCTGTAAGTATATAAAAACTCTGACCTATCTGCTTTAAAAGGGTGAATTTTGGGCTTCCCTGGTGGCACAGTGGTTGAGAGTCCGCCTGCCGATGAGGAGGACGCGGGTTCGTGCCCCGGTCCGGGAAGATCCCACATGCCGCGGAGCGGCTGGGCCCGTGAGCCATGGCCGCTGAGCCTGCGCGTCCGGAGCCTGTGCTCCGCAACGGGAGAGGCCACAACAGTGAGAGGCTCACGTACCACAAAAAAAAAAAAAGGGTGAATTTTATGGTACGTGAATAATATCTCAATAGAACGGCATTAAAGAAAAAGGTCACTGTTTCTTTTTACTTCTTTAATGTGGCTACTAGAGAACTGTATTTTATATATGTCACTCCAGTTGTATTTCGGTCTATGTGTAACCAAACAATTGAATAAACATATTGCTCACTTTTCCAAACAAGCACAAACAGTCTGGCCTCCTCCTGCATCCTGGACAGAGCTGGCATCCGGGAGGCTGAGTGCAGAGAGCCGTGGGCTGGGCGTCCAGAAACTCAGAGTCTCTGTCACAGCCTGGCTTGTGACCTCGGGCTTTCACATCCCCTCACTGGTCCTGGCCCCTCAATGAAAACACAAGTGTTGGACCAGATGACCTGACCACCACACAATCCCCCTTAGGTCAGACCGTCTGTAATTACAACTCCATCCGCAGGTAAGATCAAACTTTAAAAGTTCTCTTTCTACCCCAAACATTGCTTATCTCCTAAAAGCAGTCAATCTGGGAATAAAAGTCACTTCAAGACAGACCAGGTAATTTACTGACTGAGCAGAGTGCCCGGTCTGGTACCATCCTATTCCATTTATCCTGAAGGATTTCCTTCGGGAGAATTTCTTCTTGGTTTCTTCTGCCCCAGCTGTCAGTGACTTAGGAGGTGGGTAATTCTATAGCTGACGGCAACGGATATGGGTACAACCCCCTGGAAAATAATTTGGCAACCCCCTGGAAAAAAATGTATGGCCCTTGGCATACACCAAGGGCCATAAAAAAAACTTAACCTTCCATCCAGTCATTGCACTTCTTAGTATCTATCTCAAAAGAATAACCCTAGATTCAGAAATAACCATGAACACAAAAATGTTTGTTTTGGGGCAAACATGGTCCAAATGGACACAGAGAAGGACTAGTTAACCAAATGGTGGTAATGCTCAGGACAGAAATGATGAAGCTGCTGGAATAATGGTGGAATCCTGAATCTTTTCTCTTCTTTTATTTTTGATGTGATTAAAGTTTATTTATAACTTTCAAAAACTGACATAGTGCATGCAGTATGCCATCAAATGTATAAATGCATTTCCCATGATGTCTAAACAGTATGGTGAAAAGGGATGAAAAAGAGTCTTTATGCTGAGAGAGGAAAATCTTGGTATATTCATCCCAAAGAAAATCAGACCACAGCTTAAAAGACATTGAAGCATCTCAGCCCTGATTAATCTGGTGTGTCCACCACTATATTTATAATAATTTTTTTTCTTTTTAGCAAGAGCACTGTAATTATGGTTCAAGGGCATTAATAGGTGCTTAGAACTCTTGAGAGGAGAAGTCAGTCATTATATGGATAGCTTTTTGGTCATCTTCCAACCCAAGGAGCTTATTTTTGGCGGGGGTGGGGGAGGAGTTTTCTTTAGCATCATTTTGTAATGGGAGACTAAGTGAAAGCACCCACTGTTTCTGCCTCATGGGAATCGTGTGCATGGACCCCAGCCTCTCCCAAATAACACCCTGCTTTAGCAGGAAAGTACAGCTGAGGAGGGAAGGGCCCAAGGGCTCTGCCTTGGGCCTCAGGATGGAGCCCACACTGACCCACCATCCTCCTGCCCCGACGAGCTAAGCCGCTTGTGAGAGTTGTGTTCCCTTTGGGTGCCTCTCTCTGAAGTGAAGGGTTGGGTTATGGGACCTGCGAGAACCTTCCACACTCAGATTTTGTGCGCTGGGATTCTGTCCACAGCCAACTGGTGTCTTTGGCCAGTCAACAGCGTCTCTGAGAGGACGGAGGTGTCCTTGTCCACAAAATCCCAGAAAACATGAAACATGGTGTGGTTAGAGATGGATTGTGGAAGATGAGGGCACAGCTGTATTTTTCAGAGGATGAAGAACTATATGGCTGACCAACGGTGAGTGCTCCAAGAGAAGAGCCTTGGATGAGAGGGTTCCAGGGCCCCACAGACAGAAGGGGATCAGTGCACATGGGGCCTTTCTAGAAGGTCTCAAACTCTTGCCCTTCCTCCTATACCTTCTGTGCTGTTATCAGACTTCTCCTCCTGGGTTTTTTCCAACGAGGGCTGAACCTCATTGGGCTACATTTTCCAGAGCCAAAAAGGTCAAGTTGGTGGAGAAATGTCAAACTAGGACCCAAGAAACCCCAACTCAGGCCACTTCTTGACCAGTAAATGTTCAATAGAAACGTAGCCTGAACACTCAGCGTGCAGACCACAGGCTCCCTGGTAAAGAGCACGCGCTCTCTGTGGTGGAGACACAGAAATGGTTGTGTGGTCAGAACCCAGGTTTCCAGAAACTAGGAGGCCGTAGAGGAGACAGTGCTGTTCAGGGCCCCAGAACAGGCTCCAGAGACACCAACATCCATCTTCCAGGAACGGACAGACCAAAGGCAGGCAGAGGATCAGCAGGAATATAGTTGACCGTACCAATCCACTAGACCGAACTGATGTTTATGGAACACTCCCCCCAACAACAGCAGGAGATTCTGCTGTTCACATGGAACGTTCACCAAGAGAGACCGCATCCTTGACCAGAAAACACATCCTAACAGATTTAAAAGAAGACAAAAAGGGGCTTCCCTGGTGGCGCAGTGGTTGAGAGTCTGCCTGCCGATGCAGGGGACACGGGTTCATGCCCCGGTCCGGGAAGATCCCACATGCCGCGGAGCGGCTGGGCCCGTGAGCCATGGCCACTGAGCCTGCGTGTCCGGAGCCTGTGCTCCGCAACAGGAGAGGCCACAACAGTGAGAGGCCCGCGTACCGCAAAAAAAAAAGACCAAAAAAAAAAAAAAAAAAAAAGAAAGAAAGAAGAAGAGAAATCATACAAAGCATGTTCTTAGACCACAGTGAAACTGAACTAGAAATCAATAACAGAAGGCCAGCTGGAAAACCCACAAGTATTTGGAGATTAAGTAACACGCTTCTAAGTAACACCTGAGTCAAAGACATCTCAAGAATAATCTGGGAGTGAGGCAGACTTGGGTTCAAATACTGGCTCCACCTCCCTCTACTGGGTAGCCTTGGACAATTATCAGTCACTTCTTGGAGCCTCATCTCTTCCCAGCTGGAGAACGGAACGATGCCCCTCCCTCCCTCGGTAGCAGTGAGGGAAGCACACGTTTGGCCCCTAACACAAAGAGCACAGTGCCCAGCTCCCAGAAAGTACCCAGTGGTGGTAGCTCTTCTGGTCACTGTTCTGCCCACTGATGTTTCCTACCACCTGGCTGTCCTGGAGAACACTGTCCCTGTCCCCCCCTCCCCCAGGCTAGCTCACTCTCTGCCAGCGAAAACAAGATGTGACTGCTGAACGTTGAGCCTTCCCTCCTCTGTATCCAGTTGGCAGCCATTGGCCTGGACAACCCCAACTGGCAGAAGCCTCTGTGTCCATCCATCCCCACCGAGCAGGGATGCCACTTGGAATACTGGCACCAAAGAGAGAGCTCTCCTAGTCCTGGGGTGTGAGATGACTCAACTGTTGGATGATCTAGTAAAATCTCGCCCGAGACTATGTGAAAGGGAAGTCTACCACAAATCTCACCAAACTCTCAGAAAAAAATAATAAAATAAAATAAAATAAAATAAAAGTTTATCAGGCAGACAGGCCTACCGTCTTCTCCTTGAGATTTGATTGCACAACTAATGAAAAAGATGTTTCCTGAGGTTTGAAAATATTGCACAAGGCTCTGACTCATTAAGACAGGGCTTATTCAAATTTGAAAATTATCGAAAATTCCAACCACAACAATACGCCCTTTGAAACAACCATGTGCCCGAGGAAGCATGATTATCTCCTGGTGAGGGACCAGCTGCTGTCACGTGACGCTGTGGAGGGCTGCTTTTACAGAACACACTGACTTGACAATTTGTCCTAGGAATCGAAAATAATAGGGTATCCGTGGGCTCCCAAACTTTTTTTTTTTCTTAAGATGTGACAAGTCTTTCCTTGTGAGGAATTCCCAAAGCATGGAAAACAAATTAAGCATCATTCAAGAAGGTCTTGGGGCTGCCATACACTGCTCTCTCCTGTGTGTCACATACTCTAAGGAGGGTCAATGAGATGACATTTGTAAAATCCCAGGCATTCCAGGCATGCAGCTCTTCAATCAAGAGGAGTCACACACTTCTCAGATGGTACAGACAACGCCTGGGGGTTTCAGAGGGTGACAACAGGCAATGTGGTGTCTTGAGTCCCTCTGCCCAGAGAAGCTTTTCTAACATATTTGTTGGCAAACCCCAAGTCAGCCTCCAGGACACAGGTCCCGCATCACCCTCCTTCTCTGTGACACCTTCTTTAAGCCACTCACGCACCTTATCCCCAGGGAGACATCATTACAGCGCTTCCTCTACTGAGCGGACTCCTTGACGATGATGATGATGATTATGATGATGATGCTTATTATTATAGCTAACACTGACCCAGTTCTAGTAATGCACTGGGCACAGTTCTAAGCACTAAGTTCATATAATGAGGTGTTTCCATCTTTCAACAACCCTATGACATAGGTATGTATGCACCATTATTTTTATAATGATTTTACTGATGAGGAAACTGAAACTTAGAGAGTTTAAGTCACATACGAGAAGTCATCCTTTTAGAAAGTGGTGATCTGACTCCTTAAGCTGGTGTACTACGAACTTCTTGAGATCATGGGCTAGCCAGCCTTTCTCACCTCTGATTCCTTCTATCTGGACCTTCTAAGTACATAGAAGGTGTTCAATAAAAGCTCTGAATGAACTTAGAAATAGAACTCATGTACATAGAAGGTGTTCAATAAATGCTCTGAATGAACTTAGAAATAGAACTCATGTCACTAATTCCAAAAGCTGAACTCTGCCCTTCCAGCAGCAACAGACATGCCTCTTCAATGGGGGCCATTTGGGGTGGCTACATTTCTCATGTTCTCTGCTGACATTAATTTTCCCTCTTTTTGTTAACAGCAGAGAAGATGGGGAAGGAAGGAGAAAGGGCTCAGGAGGGATCTCACTCCAGAGGACACATGAAGCCCAGCCTCGGAGCCCCTGGGAAACAGCAAGGGCCACCAGGTTCAATGGAGCTCACCTCCTGGGGCTGGGCATGTCACCACAGTGGTCATCTGGGGACTTGCAGCAGACAGCACAAAGCTGCAGTACGAGGCAACCAGACCCAAGTGGGCCACAGGCATTCAACTCGAACGCTGGCTTTAACCATCAGTAACTTAAGAAAAAGAAATAACTCTTAAAGAAGCCAGCCCAGGCTTTAAAACAAGGATGAGGTTACCACAATTCTTCAGAGACTAGTTTTCTTACAAGAATCACACACCATTCCAGCTGGAAGAGCCCTCAGAGATCACCTGGTCCAATCCCCTCACTGTTGAGGCTCTGAGGGCTCGGGAGCCGGTCACCTGGTCAGCTAACAGCCTAGCAGGGTCACAGGCAGTCTCGGCCTGTCAGTCCCTCCACCCCAGCTAGCCTTCCAAGGAACCCTCACCCACTGCCAAACTTGATTTCTTCTTCAAATTAAGCCTCACCATCGCTATTTATTCACTTGAAATATAAGCTCATGGAAAGTCTGATTTCTCAATCCAAGGCACGGAACGGCGTCCAGGATCACACAACTCCAAATGGACTCAGAATCCAGCCCTTCAGTCCCAAGGCTGCCGGACGTCTGACCACAGTTAGCTCATGGTCCCCTCCATAATCACTTACTGAATGCAGTTATTTTAAGTGCTAATGCAATCTATTTACAGCTCCTCTGGATGGAACGAAGTTACTCAGACGCTTGGCTTCTATACACTTGGCTTACTAATTTTATGAAACCTTAATATTTTAACTCTTTAGCAAAACCAACTGAGAACAAAAGAAGATAACCAACCAGAGTGAGCAAAGCCTTATAAACGATTCAAAAGACATCTAAGCCAGTGGTGGTTCTTCACCAGGAATGCATGGCCAGCCTGCACCTTCAGAAGCCCTCCCTTGTCAGGCCTGGGATGAGACCAGGACGAGGAGTTCCTGGGCTTAGAGACCTCTGGGCTCGGGGCTGCTGGGTTTTTTTTTGGCGGGGGTGGGGGGGGTGTAGCTTTCCTCGAGAGTGTACCAGGAGGAGAAAAGGACTAGGCTTCTGATGCTTGAGGAGGCTTTTTCAGGCCTCTTTTCTGGCTTCCTGTCCTTTTTTTGGCAGAAATCTGCTACACATCCTGGCTAGTTTTTTGCAGCGTCTGGGAATCCGGAGGAGCCTTTCTCTGCCCAAGAGCAGTTTGGGGCCTGGGGCTCTGGTTTGGATGCATCTCTGCTACAGCTGCTTCTGCTTTTTTGGGTTTTTTTCAGCAAGGGCTGCCTTGATGGCAACTGGGGGCAACCATGTCCTCAGACTCCTGTGCCTGCGGAGCGAGAACTGTGACGTGTCCTTTGTTTCTGTTTCATCTCAAGGCCACGGCCATCTGGAGCTCTGCTTATTCCAGCTATTAGCTTCGGCTTAGCTGGGGTTGGCTTATAATCTCGGTTTCTCTGTCAACAGCACAGAGTGCTTATGAATGGGCTGTGGACCAGATGCACGGGTTCAAGTCCTGGGCAAGGTACTGCTCTGTGACTGTCTCCCAGCTGTAACCCGGGGAGGACTACAGCACGCCCCTTATAGGGTTGTTAGGAGGATCAAATGGGTTAACACAGGCCTGGCACAGAATAAGCACGAAGTATATGTTAGCCCTTATTATCAGACTATTAGTAATTGCAATTCCTTTCTCTTTTCGTAATCCCCTGACCAGTATAGAGTTTTTGCTTTAAGCTAATCCAAGCTGTCCCTGGTGGAAGACGACAGCTCTTTTGATCTCTGGTATAACTGGACACTTTCCCATCCAAACCCTGACAGCAGCATTGATTTCTGAAATAGATGATTTGCCTTCATTTCCAGAACCATGATTAGAGACCCTCTCTGAAGTCTTTGCGAAGCTTACAAATAAAAGGGCTTTCTTTCGAATGGTGGCGCATTCCGCCATCCAAAGATCCACTGTGGCTCCCAAATGCTGCTCGCCAGCCTGTCCTACCTCCCTTGCCCGCGCCCTCCGCTCCAGACAAACCCTCTTCGCGATCTCATGAATCGGGGAGCCGATCCAGGCCTCCAGTACGACAGCGCCTCCTCCAAAAGGCCTCGCATGGGCACTCCAGCTAAAAGAGTGCTCTTGCCAAGCCTCCCAGCTGGACAGGCGGCCAATGCACAGCATTTAACAATGACATCAGGTGACCTGCTTGTGGGCAGGGCTTCGACTGAATGAAGTCTTGGCTCCCAGGCTCCTGGCCTCAGAGGTACGTCCAGGAAGTCAAGGGCGGAATGCTAGATGGGGGGAGAAGGGCGGCAAAAGTGAAACCTTCCGTTGAGGAAAGACTGGGTGGCCGTGTATCTCCAGCACCTCTGGTTTCTTCCTTCGTTCATTTATTCATTCAACATGCCCCCACGCATCTGCCAGGTGCCTCCTATGTGCCAGGCAGACACACACACACACACACACACACACACACACACACACAGTGCCGGATGCACCGTAGAGCTCAGTAAATATTTGCAGAAAGAAAGACGGACAGAGGAGAACAGCTCGCACCCTCTGTCTCTCCCTCCGTTCTGGGCCACCACGCTCATCCTTCTGTGGCTGTCCCCTCGCTGGTTCTCCTGGGAGCCCGCTGAGGGCCTGACAGCCAGTGGGAGAGGACCTGTTTCCCTCCACACACACGGTGACTATTAATGACCTGAAACTTACTCAGTGACTCCACCTCGCTGGCAATAAATTCGGTGCTTGAATACTGCCGGTTACTCAGGACCCTGTGCAGCGAGACTACAAACAGTAACAGCTGGCTTGTTTTTGACAAAAACACACAATGTGCTTTTTTTTTTTTCAATGTACTTTTTTTATACTCATCACCTCACACCCAAACTACTGCACTAGCCCGAACTCCGTGCCCTGGCGTGTTCGGCATTCTACTGCTAGCTTTGTCCTACCCAGGTTTTTTTGGTTATTGTTTGTTTTTTTTGTTTTGAGCTGCCCTGGCTCGAGAAAATCTGAGAACACTTTGGCCCTGGGGCTCTGCACCACCAGCCTGGGTCACCCCTGATGCCCCCCACCCCAAGCATCCCCAGCCACACCAATCTATTCACCAGACAAGACTTGGCTCAGCCTGACCCCCGCACTCCACGTGGGATGCACTTCGGGCCCTCCCCAAACTTCCTTTACGCAGCCTGACCTCCCTTCCCCAGGCTTGGGGTTAAGCACTGGGTTGCTTCTGAGTAAGGCTGTCCGGGTTCAAATTCCAGCTGAGTGGCCTTGGGCAAGTAATTCAACCTCAGTTCCTCCACCTGTAAAATGGGAATGACAGCAAAGACTCCCTCCTCTCGAGGCTGTGAAGGCCGAGTGCAGTCACACGTGTAACACACCAGGCACACGGACTGGGGCACAGAGTGGGCACCCAATACGCACGTGTTGTCATGCCCAGACCTCAGACTCTGCAGGTTCACTTCTCTCTGGAATCTCTCTCCTCCACCCTCTAATTAGGCTGTTTCCTGAGCGCGGAGGCTGGCTCCCTGCTCCCATGCTGGCGGAACACACAATCTCCGTTTCACCTACACTGCTCTGGCACCTTCCTCTCTGTGTCGGCCAACCTGTGCCAGGCCCTAGTGCTGGACCGTTTTCCTACAGAGAAAACCTAGAGCAGCCCCTTGCGCTGGGCTCCCCTCTTTCCCTTTCCACGCACTGCCCGCGGTGAAGAGGCACCGTGTGGCTGCAACCAAGTGCACTGCCAAGCAGGGCTGGCCCATCCCCACACCGCTGAAGTGGCCGGAGCTGAACTCCGTATTGTTTTTCCACATGGTCTCTCTGACTGGAGACGAGAAGCATCCCTCTGGAAGGTCCCGCGAGAGAGTTAGACGATTGCTCCACCCTTTGCCCCATCACCACCACCTCCCCTGCCAGGATGGGTCTTGATGATAGAGAAAAGATGCTTAAGGAGGGAGAGGGTACCCTTCTCCCTCATCCCTAACCCTCTCCCCTCAACCCTGCGTCTGCATTTTTTGTGATCCAAAACCACATTCAGCTTGTTCAAAAAGAACCACTTTCACTTTTGTAGGGTTGGCTCAAAACACGGGAAGCAAGGCGGCAGCAACGCCGCTGCACCGCCTAAACTGGTGCCTGGCCAGGGCGGCGGGGGGATGGGGGTGGGGGGGCGGGGAGGTCATCTGGGGAAACTGCGGAGCCTGACGGGCAACACCGTCCCTTTCAAATAAAAAGGCAATGTTTTCAACGACAGTATCCGAAATAAAAATGAATGCATGGTTAATTTTAAAGGGGGATGGGGGTAGATGCAGAGAAAGAAGGGAAAGCTACAGAAGTTAGACCCGGTGATCCCAAAGCCTCAGACTCACGCAGCACAAGGCACCTTTTTCAGCCCCGAACCTCTCAACTCTCTTTATGCCCACATTCCTGTCTTGTTTGTCCCCCAGGCCCTGGCGCGGTGTGGTTCCCCGCGGGGCACCCAGCAGCCGACCAGCGGGCGGGATGCCCCGTCACCCTGGCTCCGGGCTTCTGGACAGAGCACGTCCAGGACCCGCCGCGCGCGGAACAGACCCTGGGCTAGGCGCAAAGCTCGGTTCCGACGGAGCCCGCGCAACGCTGCCACCGCGGGGGCGGGTGCCCGCCTCTCCCGGCCAGTGGGCGCCCGGAATACCCCGCCAAGCTTCGCTGCCCCTCTGCCGGCCCGTCCGTCCCGCGGAGGTAGGTCGGGGCCGGGAGGCGGAGAGCGGGGAGCTCCCCGGAGCACAGGTACCTTGGCCGCAGGCGCCGCGCTGCAGGACGATGACCGGCGGCCGGTGCAGCCTCTCAGAGCGGCGGCTGGCGGCGCGCAGCCGGCACAGGTTGGCGTAGGTAGTGGCGTCGCTGCCGCACACCGGCTCGCTGCTGGCGCACACGCAGAGGCCGGCCTGCGCGCGCCGCCGCACCGTGGCCGAGGCGGGCACGCCGAAGGGCACCACGCACTGCAGCCCTTCGCCGCACGGGCCCTCCTGCAGGCCGCACTCGGCCCCCTCGGGCGCGCCGCACACCTCGCAGCAGCCGCACGCGTCGCGGACGCGGCCGCCCTCGCAGTGTGCCGGCGGCGGAGCGCAGCGCGCGGGCTCGCAGCGCTCGGGACACCCGGCTGCGCCTGGCGCCGCGAGCAGCAGCAGCAGCAGCAGCGGCGGGAGGAACGGGGCGCGCGGGGGCTGCATGGCGGCTCCGACGGCGGCGGCAGGCTGGGCGAGGGCAGGAGTGCAGCGCCGGGGAGAGCGCGGGAGGGACTCGGGGCCAGCGGGCGCGAGCGCGCGCGGCCGCGCGGCCCAGCCCATTGGCCTCGCGGCGGTGACGAGCTGCCTTGGGGACGGGCACTGCGCCCGGGAGGGGGGCCGGCCGGATGGCGGGAGGGCGGGCGGGCGGGCGGCTGGACCGGGGACCGCCCGCGGCGGGGGCAGGGCGGGCGCGCCGGGGCACGGCGGGGCTCGTGGGCGCTGGCGGGGCGGCTCGCGGGTCGGCCCGCCGGCTCGCGGGGCCCCGTTTCCCGGTGTCCGCTTCCCACGTATCCGCCTCTCGCGGCTTCCTTCGCCGCGGTTCGTGACCTTAAAACTAAAAAGAGGCTCTGCACGGGGGAACCTGTGGTGGCCCGGCGCGCGAGCGCCCGGGAAAGTTCCCGCAAATTGCCGAGTTGGGGACCCGCCCCGGCCGCGAGAGGGGCCGTTGCCCAGACCCCGGGCGGTGGCACCGCCGGCCCCGGTCACGCGCTCTAGAGGAGGAGGACGAGCACCTCTCTGGAACTGACCCCCGTGCTCGGCACGCGCGACCGGGACCGTGGACCCTGTGCAGCCCTACGAAGAAGGCGGGGCCCGCGGGGCTGGCAGAAAGCCAGCTCCCAGATCCACGGTTAAGTGAAAAAAGCAAAGGGCATAAGTAATTAGAATATAATCGTTCGAGTCAGATTGTTTTCAAAAGTTGTTATGGGTAGGATGCGTGCTTGTACATGCACAGAATAGCTCCTGAAGGAGAAGCGAGAAGCTGCTAACGCGCGGGGTGGGGGGAGTCTTGGGTGGGAGAGGGGCGTCGTACTGTTTGAATTTTTCACCGCATGCGTGATTCTCTCAAAACGTTGTTAGTAAATAAAAGAGCTCGCCTTTGATCTCCCACGTGAGAGTCTTCGGTGGGTCATTTGGGACAGACGCCAGTCTAGGCGCCGTCAGGAGGAGCAGGGGCGACCCTGAGATGGGTCCCCGTGCCCTGGCAGTGCCAGGTCGGCAGGTGGGCAGAGCTTGAGCCGGAGGACCCTGTAAGAGGCGGGCTCACGCAGCCCTGGGCCCGGCCAGCCGGGCAGAGGCTCCCAAGGGCGGGTGGCCACGGGCCTTAGGGGGTGCTTAGCGACTTTTCACTATTCTTCTGTGTTTGGGTTGTTCCCTTGAGCACGTGGTACTTTTCCAACAAAAATAGTTTAAACGTAAAATCCAAGTATGTGTAACCCCCGCTCAAAGCACCTCCCAAATGTGAGGCATGTTAGCGTCCACGGTCCAGAGGGGTCCCTGGGACCAAGAGCCCGGAAGCAGGAGGTGTAGGAACCCGGGGCATGGCAAAGATGTCTTGGTCCCCAGCCTGTGTCCCTAGACCCCATGGCAGTATTTCCTAAAGCCAGAACCTCGTTCTTGTGGGAAGGGAGGCCTTCACTCAGAATTCACTCAGCCCTGGATACCAAAGGAGGGTGATACCTCTGCTGATTAGAGGCCCTGAGTGCCTGACTGGCTGTGGTTACCCAAAAAGGGGTTGGGCGGGGTGCAGGAGAGGAATAATTAGAAAAGTCCATCAGGAAATAAAAAGACTCTCCCCGCTGCAGGCCAGTGAGCAGATGAGATAAACAGGGCCTGCGGTGTGGATAAATTGGTGAAAACTCCTTTTCATCCAATACTTGTATTTTACAGATGAGAAAACTGAAGGCCAGAAAGGGTAAGTGACTCCCCAGGTCACACCACAAGTTAAGAGCGATGGAGCCAGAGCACCTTCTAAACGGTCTGTGCCTGCAAGTTCCCATCCTCCACCCTCCAGCCAAGTGACCAGACCGCAGAGTGAACTAGATGATTCAAAACAAAACATGACCACAACTTATCCGAGGTCCCTTCTTGTCAGAGAATAAGTCCCTGAGGGTCCCACTGAGTCCCCATCACGCTCGCACCCCGTTCTCCACTCCATCCCCCCACCACACACACTTTGCTCCCCCAGAGTTGAATAACTTGCATTTCCTGGAGCATACCTTCCTGTTTAAGGTTTCTCTGCCTTTGCTCATGCTCTCCTCTCTACCTGAAGCGCCCTTCCTCCCCTCCAGTGTGAGTTAGTGTGACCTAGTGAAGCAGGCAGGAGCCATGTCATCTGATGGGCTTGGATTCAAAATCCCACTTCTGGCCCTTAATTCTGTGCTTTCTGTAAGTTGCTTAAGGACCTCAGGGACCTTCACCAGGAAAATGGCCGTGACAACGGGTCTCCCTGGGGTAACTAACCTAAGAGCGTTTTTGACAATGGAACCACTCCTGTGATGGTTCACAACCTAGAAAAGGTGTTTGTGACTGATGATCAGAAATGCAAGCCACATAGGCCACAGGGCTGTACTACTAGGGAAGGAAGAAAGCACCTCCCTGCTGTTGGAAGCCATGCTGGTGGTTTCCTCAGGAGGAGTCAATTGAGGGAGGAATGGAAGACCGAGCAGAACCTGAGAAGCAGAATTGGAAATGCCCAAGGTTTTAGAAAGGCCATGATCGTATCACGATCACCCCCCTGCTCTGAGGATAATGCGGATCGCCAAGGGGACAGCTTGATCCAGGGGCCCCAACAAGTCCACGGACTCTGAGTTAGAAAATTAAAGTCCCACTGAAAGGATTATGGGGGCCCTGAACTGTCCACGTGGGAGGGTGTTGTGTGTGTGCCATGTGTGTCCATGTGAGGGCACGTGTGGAAGAACACAATAAATCAGGTGAAACCTGGCCTCAGGGGCCCAACATTGACCTTACCTTTGTCCCAGCACCTCCATATCTAGAAATAATGCTTTTGAACTGAGAGGGTTACTCTTTCTCTCTTTTATTTCTTCCTCCTCAGCTGCCACTTATAAAGACAGTTTCTTAAAAGATGAATTTTTTGAATACATCATGAAAAGTCATTTCTCACTCACCAGGTCTTGGCCCAGATTCCTAGAGAGGATTTTTCCAGAGAAAAGGGGGCAGTTCTGAAGCCACACAGGCAAGTTCCCTGCCATCCCCTCTGCAGGCCAGATTTGCAGCATGTAAGCTTTCATTTTGAACAAAATCAAGTCTATTCATGAAGAATGAACAATGAAACACCATGGCTGCCAAAGCCTGGGTTTGGAAATGCGGCTTCTGAAGTGGAACCATGGCTGTGCTTCTCAGAAGGAGAAAGATCTCCCACGGGGTCTCCCAAGCGCATGAAGGACCCAGAGTGGTGAGGGCCCTACTGCCTTTCCTCATCCGCAGGACCAGAAGCTAGGGAGCAGTGGTAATACTTTTGACTCTTCCTAAAGTCTTGTCAGTCCCCTACCCCCTAACTTCCTGGTCTCTCAATCACAGTCACATGAAGTCCAGACTTCATGCCCCATGCTCTCCCCCAAAATGCCCTCAAACCAGGCTGCTCTCCGGTCCCAGGGCGGCAGGTATCCTGAGTTCCCCCATAGCGCCCATTCTCACTCTCTCTGTAGTAACAGAACCCTGGCTGGCACATGCCACCTCTGAGCTGGTTTGGGCTCCCTTCCCTCTGAGTACCAGGCACACTCCCATCACCTCCCGCCACCCCACCGTCAGAAGGTGGTGACCTCCTGTGACAACAGGCACACCCTGGTCCTGCTTCTCTGAAGACAGTCTCACGTCCGATCGGTTAGGTTTGGTTCAGGAGAAACTTCTTGAGCATCTGCCATGTGGTGGCCACTCTACTGCCCACCGGAGATGCGGTGTGGAATAATGGAGCCCCTGCCCCGCAGGAGCTCAAAGTCTAGAATTTCCTGCCGTGATGGAAAGGCTCTCTACTTGTGCTGCTCCAGATGGTCGCCATCAACTAAATGTGGCTGCTGAGCTTTTGAAATGCGGCAAGTGCCAGTGAGGAACTGAATTTTACTCGTCTTTCATTTTAATTCATTTAGGTGTAAACAGCCACGTGAACGCACTCCGTAAGGCGCAGGAAACTAGTGCCTGTTCCTCAGGAGAGAGAGGGACAAGAAAACAAATGCAGGGGGGTTGAAGGACTTCCGTGAGGGGAAAATTGGGACGTTAGAAAGGTGCTAACAGAGCTCCATCTTGAGGGACGGGGAACAGCAGGAAGCACATCGTCCACGGGGGTGGGAGGGGGCGTGATATTACAAGTGCGCCTAGTTGGGAAAATTCTAGTGTGGCTACAGGCAGGAAAGGGGTCCCCGTGGGCAGGAGAGGCAGCTGGAGTAGGGGCCAGGTTGAGAAGGGCTCCAGCTGTCTGCCTAAGGAAGTTGGGCTTTCACTGATGCTGAAAGTTCCACTAGGCTTTTAGGGAGCTGTGTTTTGGCAAAATCACCCTGCTGCATATGGATGGTAGACTGAAAAAAAAAAAAGTGGATTCAGTAACAGACATTTAAAACTATAGTTACATTATTCGATTTTAGGTGAAGGAGAACTTTGAATTATATTGAAGATGCAGTTAGCATAACCCAATAAGATAAGAAGCAAAGAGATTCCATTAGCTTTGTAATAGTTAATTCATTTCAGCAATGACTTATTTAGTGCAAACCCCTCCTTCAGAAATAGTGCGAACGGTATGGATGTCTAAAATATTCTGGAGAACTTCTGAAGCGCTTTAGGAATATTAGGATTTCTAATATCAAGTCACAAAACATTCATGGCTATTAATTAAAGAAGAACCCCCCCCCCCCAGAAAACAATCCCAGACCTGGCTATTGCTCTGTTTCCTTTCAAGCCCTCAAGATCTCTAATGAAGACCCTTCGTTAATTTAGAGTAACCTGTCGCCTAAATCAACTGCAGAAGACCAACGGTCCACGTTTGCACTAATTAGCTCGTTCCAGTATATTTGCTTTAGAAAACTAAAAGTGCAAGGTGCGTGACCAGTTTTCTCCACTCTCAGTGACCAAATATCAGACAGACACAATTTCAAATAGACCCACAGGCAGGCACCAGATTGTAATGAATGACAGCTTGTCGATTTTCTGTTATTCACGAGCTGCATGAAAAGCTGAACAAGGTCACATGTAGACCATGCCGCCTTCTAGGCAAGATTGTTCCCGTTTCTTCTTTCTTTTTTTTTTTTTTTTTTTGCGGTACGCAGGCCTCTCACTGTTGTGGCCTCTCCGGTTGCAGAGCACAGGCTCCGGACGCGCAGGCTCAGCGGCCATGGCTCACGGGCCCAGCCGCTCCGTGGCATGTGGGATCTTCCCGGACCGGGGCACAAACCCGTGTCCCCTGCATCGGCAGGCGGACTCTCAACCACTGCCCCACCAGGGAAGCCCCTTTTTTTCTTTCTTTCTTTTTGAGGAGAGGGAGGGAACAAGCATTTATTGATCATCAGCAGATTCCCAGCAGTTTAAATATACAAGCTTGACAACAACCCTGTAATGTAGGTGTTATTATCACAACCTTGCTTTTGAAATAAGGAAACTGAGACTTGGACAAATCCATAACTTATCGAGGTTGTGAGTGTTAGAGGTGAGATTTGGTACCCAGGTCACTCTGTCTTCTCCCAGTTGTGTGTGATTAACTCTCCTGGCCACATTGGAAACGGCTTCATGGAGGAAGTGACATTTGCAAGTAGGCACAAGAAGTATGTTTAAAGGCACAGAACCAAGACAAGGCTGTTTAAAGAGCAACGAGGAGCCCATTTTGTCTAGACAGGTAGGAAATAAGCATGGGAAGGGAGCTTGGGGCAAGACTATGGAAGTTCATATGCCTTACTAAGGAGCTTGGATGAGTCAACACAAACCAGCACCACGTCACAGAAAACAAACCGAAATGCAAACCCTGTTGGTGGTGGTTTGATGATGTCATCTTTAGGTAGAGAAGGGAGCATCCTGCTACCCCCTTGGGTTAGTCACAAAACGAACCCTGGAAAATATCATTCAGAAATCAGTTGGAAAAAGCACTTATTGGAAAAAAAATTAAAAAACAAAAAAAAACTCTGCCTTCAGAAAAGGGTTTTTTGTTTGTTTTTTTAAGAAAATATCTTTTAACATTTAAGAGGCTTTTTTAGAATGTGGATATCTCATATTTTTATTGATATATTTATTTTGGACCTCGGTGCACAGGATTGAGTAAATCATACTTTTTATATTTTTCCATTCAAGGCCCCTCCCTTGTTTTATGTATTTATTTATTTTCTTTTATTCACATGTCCATCTCTCCACCTCCATCCCACTCTCAGTCATTCTGATGGTTCATTGTGTATCTGTTGATTTGCACGTATTAGTGCAAACAGGTTTTGGTTTGGATGCATGCATTTTTACTGAGGTGTTATTGACATATAACATTATATTCGTTTCAGGTGTACAACATAATGATTCGGTATTTGTGTATGTTATGAACTGACGGCCACAGTAAGTCCAGTTAGCATCTGTCCATCCTCATGGATAGTTACAAAAATTTCTTCCTGTGATAAGAACTTTTAAGATTTATTCTCTTAGCAACTTTTAAATATGTAATACAATACTATTAACTGTAGACACCATGCTGTACATTACATCCCCAGGACTTATTTATTTTATAGCTGGAAGTTTGTACATTTTGACCCCTTTCACCCATATGTGATCCATATGTGACCCCTTCACCTATATGGGAAAAAGTTCACATATAGAACATGCTGTCTTTTAGGAAAGATTGTTCAACTTTGACTCAAGGAAATTATGAGCCAGAATTTTAAAGGTACTCATAAAAAGACTTTTTAAAAGGGAGGGGGGGCTTCAACCTTTGAGTTATCTCACCACCTAGTTATATAGACACTAAAGTATCCTCAAACTGCCAGAGTTCTATAAGCATTCAAAAGCATTCACTAGGGCTTCCCTGGTGGCGCAGTGTTTGAGAGTCCGCCTGCCGATGCAGGGGACACGGGTTCATGCCCCAATCCAGGAAGATCCCACATGCCGCGGAGCGGCTGGGCCCGTGAGCCATGGGCGCCGAGCCTGCGCATCCGGAGCCTGTGCGCCACAACGGTGAGATGCCCACATACCGCAAAAAAAATAAAGCCTTCACTATGTTTATTTATCAATAGGATCTCTAAGGTGCTTGGAAATCAAAGTTTAAACCAACTTGACCTAGAAGGCCCAGATTCTTCTTCTACAAACTTGAATTGTCTTCTTACATATACCACCAAGTGTTTTTTCTTTTACTTTTTTTTTTTTTTAATCCTTAAACCAATGGGAACCAATGTGTAAAGCTGTGAGAATATAAAAGAATTATGCAGCTTTCTCCATGTCTGCTCTAAAAACCTGGACCAGAAGTCGCTGACAACTGAGGTCTCTGCTCCCCTCAGTATAACCCCAAGCCCTGCCACCAGCTCAAGGGGCCACCCAGATGGCCTTCCAGGGGCTTTGGGATTCCCGTCACCCAGTCACATTCTCCCACCCAGGCCATCTTCCTGTTTCCTTTGTCTGGCACAGAATAGGTTCATTGGAAATATTTGTCAATATTCTTGATTCACCAGCTGTAAAGAATGTGTGCCTTGAATAACTTGAACCAGAGAAGGGCTGGTCCTGCCTGGACCTTCCTGTGACCATAGCTACTAGGCCAGGGGGTCTCAAACCTGAGCGTGCCTCAGAAGCTCCTGGACGGCTGCTAAAACTCAGCTAGCTGAGCTCCACACGCCGGGAGTTTCTGGTTTGTAGACCTTAAACAAAGGCAGGGAAGACCAGAGCAGAGACGGCCACTGCTCCCATTTATGGAGGATGGAGGAATTCGGGCTTCATCTACGGATGGGGTTTCAATCCGGAATGGGATGTGGTCAGATTTGTGTGTTAGAGAGACCACCAGGACCAGGGTGGGAGCGGGCCTGAGGGATAGGGAAGTAGAGGGAGGGTTCTGGCAGGAGAGAAGAGCGTATGGTAAGTAGAGTTCAGCTAGGATTTTAGCAGCTGGGCTCACCTTGTGCCACAAAGAAAGAGTCTGCCGCTCTGCCTGCAGTCAGCTCCCTTTCCTCCCCACTCAAATGTCAAGCGCAGACTCGCCAAGGGCAGAAATGAAGGGCACACCTCCAACTAAGCAGAACAGAGTGGCTGTCCCAGGCACTCAGGAGGCTGGCCTCTCTCCCCCACCCCCTCCTCCGTGGCTACAGCCAGTCCTGGATGGAGAATGCGCCGTGTGCTAGGTGCAGGGGGTGGGACGCTGTCAGCTCGCCAGACGGCTGCCCATCTGGGTCAGCTCTGGGAGAGGCGTCTTTTCCCAGTCACACAAAGGTGCCTCAGAGGATGGGTACCCTGAAAACTCTCTCCTAAATCGTTAATGACCTGAGGACATTCTCCTCCCTGGCTTTAATGGTCCTCCTCGGCGAGAGGAGGTGACAGAGATCCCTGTTGTCCAATAGAATCACCTGGGGAGCTTAAAAAAATAATGCTGGTACCCAGGAATTTGGCAAAACTTGGATAAATTTAGTAACCGATAGTATTGAGTCTGTGTTGATTTTTTGGTTTTGATCATTTTACTGTGGTTGCAAAAGGGAAAGTTGTTTTTTGTTTTTGTTTTGTTTTGTTTAAGAAATTACACACTGAAATATTTAGAAGTAAAGAAGCTTCATGTCTGCAACTTAGTCTTAAGTGTTTCAGAAATAGAGAATGATTAAGCACATGTGGTTAACACTTGGGGAATCTGGGCTAAGGGTAAATAAGAGTTTTGTCCTATTTTTGCAATTTTTCTCTAAACCTAAAATTATTTCAAAAAAAAATTTTTTTAAGGAAAAACAATAAGCACCAGCAAGCCTGTGAAAAATTCTGAACATTGTTAGTCATCAACAAATCAACACCAAATTGAGATGCCACTTCACATTCAGTAGGGTGACTAGAATCAAAAAGCCAGGTGAGACCAAGAGAAGGCAAGGATGTGGAGAGATGGGAACCCTCATACACTGCTGGTGGGAATGGAAGTTGGTGCAGCCGCTTTGAAAAAGAGTCTGGCTGTTGCTCAAATAATTAAACAGAGTTACCAGCAGTTCCACTCCTAGGTATATACCCAAGAGAAACAAAAGCATATATCCACACAGAAGCTTGTACATGAATGTTCAAAGCAGCTTTATTCATAATAACCAAAAGATGGAAATAACCCAAATGTCCAATTGATGTGCCATGTCCATATAATAGAATATTATTCAGCCATTAAAAGAATGAAGTTCTGATACATGCTACAACATGGATAATCCTTGTGAAAGATTCACAAGATCTTTCTTGGGATTACCTGAAGATGGACTGCCCTAAGTGAAGGAAGCCAGTCACAAAAGACTATGTATTATATGCTTCTGTTCATATGAAAGGTCTAGAACAGGGAAATCTACAGAGACAGAAAGTAGATTCCTTGCTGCTTAGGGCTGTGGGGAGGATGAGGGGATAGACAGGTAATGGCTAAAGCATGCAGGGCTTCATTTTGAAGATATTTAAAAATTGACTGTGGTGATGGTCGCACATGTCTGTGAATATACTAAAACCCACTGAACTCTACACTTTTCTATGGTGAATTGTATGCTATTTGAATTATTACTCAATAAAACTGTTCTTAAAAACCCCTCTAGGGGGTGTGGTTGAGCATCCCTGGTGTCTAGTTCTCAGGGCCCTCCAGGGACTGCAATGAGCAGCCGGGCTGAGAACCACAGGCTGTTCCTATGTAGTGATGCTATGTGAACACATGTTTAAACCATCCAGTTATTCTATAACCAGGGTAATGTCCTTAGAGATCCAAAATTCGGTGGCAATGGGAATTCCATTTGTCTAATCCACAGCCCTTATTTAGTCGACCAAACTGTGCTTGGATGGCTCACCCCATGCCACCCCCCTACAACTTCAGCAGACTGGGAGCTGCCTGGACCAGCCACCTGGCCTGCCCATTGAGTGAGACGGTGCCAGCCACAGAGCAGACACGAGTCGCACACTGGCTGAGTTAGAGATGCTCACTTGCAGCAGAAGCCAGGTATTACATTGAAGTAATACATTTTCATCTTGATTTTCATTTACTTTCTTCCCTTCAGCTTGGTTCCATTTTTGATATGACCTCTGCTGTCACTGTCAGTACTCCCAGGTGGTGATGGCGGGGCACCGGCAACACATTATCCGTGACGAATCACGGCCGAGGTACTTTTCCACTGGGCTCACAGCCACAGCCCTTCTCCATCCTGCCATAGAATCACCGCACACCATGGACACTTGCCTCTCTCTCTCCTGCTGGACTCCCCTGCTTAGGGACAGTTTCTGGATGCCCAAGCCTATCTCAGTGCCTAGCACCCAGTTATTAAATTGACTTTCTATTCCTTAAAAAAAAAAAAAGAAGAAGAAGAAGAACCACTACTTTTAGAAATCAGACTGAAAACTCAGTCTCCTGCATTTACACTAGCCTTCCTGACGTGAAGATCTGCAGCTTGATAGGAGTGGAGGGAGAAAAAAACAGAACCCTCAATTTCAGGAAGACCGAGCCCCACCCCTGTGATCATTCAAAGAGATTTCAGGAAATCCTCCACTAACGGCCCAATTTCCCTGGCTTGAGATTCCAGAGGAAAGAGAAGAAAGACCCAGGGGGTTACTTACACACCGAACAAGAAATGCAGGATATAAAACTGTGCACGCTGCTTGCTTTCAGAGACTCCTCCCCTCCACATGCACCCAGTTACTCGGCCCTCCCACCACAGAACACCGACACACTGAATAAAGCCAAGCCCTCTACTGGTGTGCTAGAGTCATCTCTTCTCCTCCAGGACTTGGCTCCAACAAGTCTCCCCATCTCCTACATCATCAATCCTCCTTTTGCTATTGGCCATCAACGAAAGGCCACTATTTCTTCTATCTTAAAAAAACAAAAAAATCTTGAATCCGCTTTGGCTACCAGCAACCATCCCATTTCTCTGCTCCTGTTACAGCAAAACTCACAATAGTTCTGTTTGGTCCACTCCACCAAAACTGCTCCTATTAAGATTTCCAGTGGCCTCCACACTGGCAAACCGAGCAGTCATTTCTCAGTCGGCCTCTTACTAGACCTGTGAGCATCATTTGACACATCAGAGCCCCTCCTCCTTGACTCATTTTCTGCCCTTTGCTTCCAATTGACTTGTAGTCACAACTTCTCATTTTCCACTGCCAGTTCCTCTTCTGAGCTCTTAATGTTGGAGCACCCTGTCTGTTCCTTGGTCCTCTTTTCTCCTTTCATCTCTCTAATCCAGCCTCAGAGCTTTGAATAGCACCCAGTATGTTGAAGGCTCCCCAATTTTTATCTCCAATAAAGATTTCTCTCAATTCCAAATTTGTATATCCAACTGCCTTCCTGACCTTTCTCCTTGGTATCTAATAGGCATCTCAAACCATCACACTCAATACTGCAATTGCAACCTTTGCCCTCAAACCTGCTCTACCTGCGACCTTTGCCACCTCAGCTCAAGGGCTCTCTGTTCTTCCAGTTGTCCAGGCCAAAAACCTTGCCGTTATCCTTAAAGCATCACTTCCCCTCACTCGCCATTTCTAATCCATTAGGAAATATTCCACTTTGGAAATACAGACAGGCAAAAGGAGAGTGAGAAGAAAGGATAACATGAGTGATAACCTGAAGCATGACAAGGAGCATGATGCGTATGAAAGTCACAAAGGAAAAGATGTCACTGGGACCAATGGCCTCTATATGGAAATAATAAGGTTCCACAGGGAAGAGATTAAGTCCACATCGTGAAGGTACCAAAGCCAGGCAAAAGTGAGTTTTGATGTGGTTAAGTTCCTAAATCATGGAAAGTTCCCCGCATTTCCCACCCACTCATTCTCTCCTGCCCCAACGCCGACCAATGCTGAAGAAAACCAGTATGACAGGTAAAAGTACTGTCATTTCGAAGGGAGAAACAGGCAATGAAAACTTCAAGAGAACAATTTAAATTTTATGCACGAACTTGGATACTTCAAATTCCGAATCATCATTTCCAAATTTATTGTCATGTCACATAGTTTTTACTTATAAGGACCTTTTTCTCTCTGGGACCTTTCCAAATCTCCTCCATCACTATGCTTCTCTTATTACCCACTCCACCATTACCATCTCAGTCTCTGGATGTGTAGCTTTCCATGACTGATTTGATCACATATTACACTTTATATTTCTTTTAGCAAATTCCTTGTGGGTGTCATCTTTTTCTTAGGTTTCCTGTGCACTGCATATTGTACACTGAAGACACCCATTTGACCCAAGACCTCATCAGGTCAAAAGTTTCTTCACATGGAAAAACACCTCACGCTTACCCTATACCCAGTGACTACAACCAGTTTCTGCAACTCCTTCCAATTCCAGAATCTGGCAAACCTAAAATAAAGCTATTTTAAAATCCTTATTCTGATAACCTTATTAATTTACATGTCAAATGTCAGGGCTAAAAATCTCTCAGGGAGGTTGTGATCAGGATATGTATCTACTATCGATTCTCAAATGTTAAATTTAAATGCACGTATAAAGAATCTATCATTTACAATATTATGGTTCTGAAAAATATTGAAAATAGATTGAATGAAAATGCAACTCATTTAATAATTTGGAGATAGTGCAATAGAAACAAAGAATGCTTTTCAGGACTTCTACTTAGGCAGCAGTACCGTAATGGTCAAGAGCCCAAACCTTGGAATAAACAAGATGGGACTGTAAACCTAGTGCGACGTTAAACCGCTGACTTTTATTTCCAAACCTGTAAAGTGGGAGGTAAATGTGATTATAAAAGGGCCACAATGAGAGATCCTTGTGATGATGGAATTGTTGTTTCCTGATCATATCAGTATCAATATCCTGGTTATATGATTTTACTATAGTTTTTCAATGTTACCATTGGGTAAAACGGAGTAAAAAGGGTATACAAGAGCCCTGTATTATTTCTTAAAATTACATGGGAATCGACAGTTATCTCCAAATAAAAGGTTTATTAAAGTCATTCACAAATGTCGACTTAAGTTTTATATTAATATCCAAACCATCCTAGGCAATTACGTTATCTTCTCTAATTTTCTGAGTGAAATAAAGTGAGATTTCAAATTTAACAATGATGCAACCAGACGGTGGCGCTATTACTTCATGAATATACCATAGTAAGGCACTATTCACGTTATGTCATAAAAATAAAACGCTAGGATTTCGTCAGTCAAAATTGTAAATGTTAATTCCAATTCAGCAATATTTTCAATACATGTCTTACGTGAGGTTTGACAAAAATACAGTTTTCGTTAAGTCATTAAAAAATAAACAACATATACAACTAACCAATTCTGGATCTGCTTAACAGGGAAGTTTGCAAATGGAAAATACGAACCCATCTAAGTGTATTTTTCGCTGCGTCATATTGGACTGTCAAACCTCCCATGACAAGGAAGATTCTTACCAAGTCTGGTATTAAGCTGGTACTAAGCTGGTATGTCATTCCTTTTTTTTTTTTTTTTCGTCATTCCATTTTTATACAAACATTTCCTGCCTCACCAACTGTTAGAACTTCTGATAAAAACACAGCACTACTTTAACTAGAAGTAAAAAAAAATGGCTAAGGGATTTTTTTTTTTTTTTTTTTTTGGTGAAAGCAACAAAGTTTAGAACTTCCACATTTAAAAAAAAATTAAAAAATTTAAAATACTTTTCAGGGAAAGAAAATCAAGTTGCACCAGTTAATAAAAATTACCAACACAGATATCCTTTATCCAGCCAGTTCATTACTAGATGCTGGATACACAGCAAGTGTGGACTACTTGTTACTAACAGTGGGTTTGCAAGAAGCAGCCTCTAATACTTAACAGGGCACTTTTATGAGTGCAGGTCTACAGCTCACCTGGGGATCAGTATGTCCTCTGCACTCATCCTTATTCATGTCATACCGATCTAACCAATAACCAAACACCGCAAAAGCAGCCTGGATGATTCAAACAATGCTTTGAAGCCAGAATAATTGATTTTGCTTTTGAGAGCATGTTTTCTAATTAAGCAAAATAAGCTCTTTTTCCCAAAAAGACTGATGTTTCCTTGTGCAATTTCACATCAAGTTATACCCTTCCAAGTCTACCAAATAATGTCTGTCCTTAAATTCAAGTCAATTAACCAAACACATTTTGTACTTGTTCTATTTACTTGTTCACACAAGAACTGAACCAGACCAAATGAGAAATAAGTTAGAATTAATTTTGAGCAATTTATTCTCAAGTCATTACAGTGTTCAACCAGTTTGATGTATAAAGATAACAGACATAAAAGTAAACAATGGGAAGCACACATATATTCCCATTCTGAAAGAAGACATGTTATATATACAGAAAAAAATGCAGCAAATATTAAGGTATTCAAAGTAATTCTTTGACAATTCAGATGTGACATATTTACAGGAAAAGTATAAGTTTTAAAATAATTAAATAATTTTCATAGAATTATAAAAGTACTGAGATAAATATTAGGAGACTCTGACAATCACAAGACCACTTCCCTATTCTATTTTATACAAGGGTAGTTCTATAAAAAGTCCCAAAATAGAGCTAATATTTTGCCACTACGGAATATATCAAATTACCAATACCAAAATATTAAAATGAACATGCAATGTAAAAGCTGTACCAAAGAAAACAGCATTAGGCTCCTGAAATAGCCAACTGTCTACACAAGATTTCTTAGGTGTGTTCATGAAAAAAGAGCTTTCTAAAAGAGCTGCTGTAATGGATATATCTGCAGAGAAAGTGATAACTACTTAAAACCTTTTCATTCTATCATTCTCAAATGTAGCTGCAAAAAAGGAAAAATCTAAATATAACTTCTAAAAATATTAGCTTATGAAAAAAATGTTGAGTGGTGCATTCTTGATGCATTCGGATTTTTAAAGTGATGCTATGATAATTCTAGTATAATAGATAGTAACCTCTGGACCCCACCACTGTAATAAGAAATCCACCCTCCCCTCTCTTTCTCAAACAAGAAGTCATCTTAGAAAATGAAAAGGAGAAACAGTGACATCTACGAATTCAGAACAGTACTGTAATACGGCAAAATATCATAAAAATAGCAGCATGTGAAATTCAAGACTATTTTCTTAAAGCAAATGTTTAAGACTGAACCGTAAAAACAGTACTTGATCAAACTGGTCTATTACTCAACACCTGAAACGAACGATATTTTAGAAAGGTGCTTGTATTTATGATATCCCCATGATTAAATGTAAAGTCAAATATGTGTTTTAAAACATATATTGCACAGATAGAATAACAACATTCTGGTATCTCTAACACAAAATGGTATGTTATTTAGTACATTAACCTATGCTACTGAAAATTAATTTTATCCTAATTGTCTAAAACCAATCATGTAGGAGTTCTGAGCACATTAATCTCAAAATATTCCTAAACAAGATGAAAAAACACAGGCACTTGAATACAGGTGATTAGTGACAAAACACAGGGTTGCAATCGCATGACTAAGGGCAGTAAGTCTTTACACATAAACGTGAGGCCTTTCACGGATCCAAATACAGAAATAAGAACTATTTTACAAAACTCTGACAAGAAAATCAGATCTCCAAGGTATTTCGTATCAAATAATTTTCACTGAATAAAGCAATGACTGCTGCACGTCTTGATTAAGCTTTTACAAATAAATGTCCGAGATACGGTTGTTTGAATTCTAATTCTCCCCTTTCCTCCACCCCAGTACAACACACGACCCTCACTAACTGTCCAATAATACCCTCTATGCAAAACTCACTGCTCACCTTGAGATCCAGAGCATCAAAAATGGCTATCATTTCAAAACAGTCCACACTGTACTATAAGTTTTACAGCACCACAGACGTCATGAGTTCAGATATTTTTGTCTGGCAATATTTCATTCAATAATATTAACTGGTAAGAATGTATAGAGATTGGACATTTAATTGGAAGTCACAGTAGCATTTTTAAAACAACCAAAATAATTAATAAGCATTTTTCATGTTTTAAATTGTGAAACATTTAAATTGTCAAATTCACTTGGAAAAAATATCACACACACACTTTTATCATCCCAATGAGAACAAAGCTTCAGACAGTTGACACTGAGATACTTAGGGCTTTTTTCTTTCTTTCTTTCTTTCTTTTTTTTTTTTTTTTTTAAAGAAATTGCATTGAGTTTGGCCACATCCTAGCTTCTTGGCTTTACCAGCTTATAAAGAGAACATCGATGAGGCAGTATACTATATGCATTAAAGCCCCTTTCCCCTTTATCATCTTTGGCGAGAAGCCTCTTGAAAGGACACTGAGGGCGGATGAGGCGGGTCAGGCTCCACGTGCTCCCATCTCACACATCACTGACTGGAAGGCTTGCGTCATCCAAGTCCACGGGGTCACCATCGTGTTCCTGAGGGCCATTTTCACTTGGAGGTTTTAGCAGAGCTTGTTCAGTCACTTTGGTAGCTGGTTCTCTTGGAGAGACAGTCTGGACCTTGAAGTTCCCTGGCTTGACCTTGGCAAGAGATTCGTAAAATCCTCGCTTCTCCATGGAAAAGCTTGAGACCAGAGAGTCGCTGCGAGAGGCTGTGGATCGCGGGGTGGCTGCTGTAGCACCGGCAGAGAGGAGAGCGTGTTTGGGTTCGGAAGGGCAGCGGGAAGGCTCCTGCAAAGAGGGGTGCTGGTCAGACACGGGCAATCATTAACGGCAAGGCTAGTGACTCAGTGGGAGACTTTATTCTCTGAAAAACAAACAGAACAAAACACACACACACAGAGCAGAAGCATGAGCCATGCAGCATACACGTGCAAGTGCCTTCCCAAAGCAATGCATGTTTAGGAGTGAGTTTAGAGCGATGACAGCCAACAACCATTCCCACTTAGACACTAGCTCGTCAGTTCTTTTTTCTGAAGCCAAAGTTGGCTTTGAAGACTTTGAAGACTCAGTCAGCCTAAACGGGAATGCAGTGTGCCAACTGCAACTGAACTGTGTTTAACAGGGGCCCTACCAGCTTTACCATTTTATTTAAGAGTTTATTCTCAATAAACACTAGGAATTATCCCACACATTTTAGAAAGATTAAAAAATGAAAATGCAGAATATAAAAATAAAAGGCCATTTTCTCTTTAATAAGCAGAACTCAACATTTTTCAAACCTATTATTTTGTCTGGCAGCCTCATGAATTTGAGTTTTTGGTTCCCTGAATTTCACTGCAACCAATAATATCATAGTCTTTTCACTTCTTATTTAATTGCATTTATTTATTTTTGCATATGGCATACATTCATATGGCTTAAGATTTTTTTTTTTTTTTTTTTTTTTTTTTTTTTGCGGTACGCGGGCCTCTCACTGTTGTGGCCTCTCCCGTCGCGGAGCACAGGCTCCGGACATGCAGGCTCAGTGGCCATGGCTCATGGGCCTAGCCACTCCGTGGCATATGGGATCTTCCGGGACCGGGGCACGAACTTGTGTCCCCTGCATCGGCAGGCGGACTCCCAACCACTGCGCCACCAGGGAAGCCCGGCTTAAGATTTTAAAGGCAGGGAAGGGTACATATTTAAGCATTTATTAAAACTGTGGTGAAATAATTTCAGTTGTGAATATTAATTTCAATACACTTCTAACTAAATCAAATCTGAAGATAGCCTGAAATATGACCATTCCAAATGCATTGCCATATAGTTGTGACATTAGTGGCTTTGAAAACAAAGTGCTACAAACCACTAAAACACTCTAGATTCCCATTAGACGGCTAACTTTCACCTGAGATTTAATACACCATGCACACTATACTAATGTAGAGTTTATCCAATGCATGTGCACCTGTGAGTTTGAGCAAACTGTTACCACAAAGGTGCATTTTAAGTGGTGTAGTATAAAAAATCTCAAAATACACGAAATACAGAAATTGAAACTCTTGTGGCAATTCAGTAAATTAAGCTTTAGTAGATATGACTTTTTAAATTAGTGAAGTTGTCTTTTTTTTCATTATTTATTTATTTTTTAATATCCGTATCCAACCTGATGACTGTAGTGAAATAGTTTGCGTTAGTGTTGACAAAGTCAGTTATGATAACTGCAGAAGGCAGTTTGGTTAACTCAACTTTCCAGAATCAGTTGTTAAGTAGTGAGTAAGTCCAGGCCCTCTAGTAAGAAGGCACGTTTGCGTGAGAGCCCACATACGTGCTGCATTCCCCAGTTCTGGACGTATACCTCTGTATACAAGGATTCGACAGCCTTCTGGCCTGCCGCATCTGGAACACAGTGCAAAGCTAAGATTAGAGTTAACCTGTACTGGAGCGGGGAGAGAGAAAGTTCCGCTGATAGTTACAGCTTAGAGAGTCCAATCTGCCCCCACCACAAAGCACAAAACACAAACGCCCTTCTCCAACTTTTCCTCTTCCCAACAGACATTGTTTTTGCAGAGAGTCTCATACTTGACTGCTGAAAAGGTCACATAAAACACAGGCAGTTACAAAATTAACACCTATGAAAATAATTTCTGAGACATTCCAAACAGGATACAAGAAGAATAACTTTAAAAGTGAGAAAAATGGATTTGTATTTACTGATCTAGAGTCATTTCTAACAAGAAACAATTAAAAGACAATATTACTGCAATACTAGAAATGCAGGAAAATACTGCAAGTGCAGACTATCCAGCATCAATGAGTCTAGATACTAAAGGCTATCATGCTCCGTATTAGACTACCTTCTGCAGACCAATGTGCTGCACTTCAAGGTGCTTGGAAGTTTTTCATTCCTCAGTAGAATTTTTATTTTCAGATCAGAGATCAGTGACCAAAGTATTCCAAAGCTAAATCTTATTCCTATGATGAACTTGTACATGATAAATTAAAAAGTAAAGACATTTTCCTTACTATCTGAGAATGTTTAGCTGTTTTAATTTTATTATTATACTACCAAAAAGATAATTAAGATAGTAAAAAGCAGCCTTTTAAATTAACCTAGTAAAAAATGAGAATGAAATGGAAAATACTGACTGAGAACACTAGATTATATTTAAGGTTCAAGCTGCTCAACTGTCTTACAGCACTATTAAGGCAAAAAACCTAAACTGAAATTATAGGAAGTAAAAAGGAAACTGAGACCTTCACAAAACTGTGTAATGCTACAACTAAAGGTGCCTTACATGATTAGGCCAAATACCACACTAAGAATTGGTAAAATTATACCAAATCTGGACCTACTGACAAGTAAGAACTCCTAAAACAAAACAAGGAAATGTTCATTCTTTAGTTGCCCTGCTTGTGCATTTAAGACAATACAATGCACAGAAAGTTATGTATACATAACACTACAGGAAGCATTAAATTAGAAATGCATTATTTTTTTGCAAGTCCAATTGGTATGAAAGTCAACATGCAGATAAATCTCAAAACAGAAAGAAACTGAAAGGATTAGGGGGAGAGGAAGAAAAATAACTTGACAGGATCAGGGGACCCAAGGGAGTATCACCCCAGAGAACAGGAAACATACAGAAGACGCTGATCTGCCAGGTCCCCGCTGTGCTACAATGGCACCAGAGACTGCTTTAATCCAACTGTGCATCTCTTCAGGGCTATCAGCCTAAGGAGAAGGAAGGATTCATTCAATTTTTCCTCAAAATCAGCTCCTATGTCTGTAAATCCAATGTATTCATTTTGGTAATAATTAACAGTGTCAACAACAAAATCATTCTAAGGCAACGGTTTCCAAAAACTTTTAGAAATCACTTTTTTAAACCAGGTTTTGCTGGGTAACTTACAGAGATGTAAGTTGGGCATGTAATGTTTTAAGATGAGACACATCAAAAAGTGTCAATATGAATAATTATGGAGAGAAAACAAGAAGAGGAAGAAGTCAAAGAAAGACCTTCTCATTTCTCCTGCTGTACTGTCTGAATTTTCAAGATGAATATTTATGTAATTGTGCAGTTAAAAAAACACTGTGACATCTTTTTTTTTTTTTTTTTTTTTTGCGGTAACGCGGGCCTCTCACCGCTGCAGCCTCTCCCGCTGCGGAGCACAGGCTCCGGACGCACAGGCTCCGGATGCGCAGGCTCAGCGGCCATGGCTCAAGGGCCTAGCCACTCCGCGGCATGTGGGATCCTCCGGGACCGGGGCACAAACCCGTGTCCCCTGCACCGGCGGGTGGACTCTCAACCACTGTGCCACCAGGGAAGCCCTGTGACATCATTTTATATGTTATTTTTCTAAAAATAATTTCCAACAGTACCCTAAATCGTCATATTCCAAAGCATCATCTTCCTTGATAGGACCATGACTTGCAATGTGAATTAAAAACCTTACTATGACTTTAATCCAATTAAACAAGGCCCTCAGAGGGGTGGAGAGGTACTGCCCTTTACTTCTGGATTCTACTGTCTAGTAGTTTAAAAATTTTAAAGATACAAGTAAATTTTTTGAACCAATGATATTAACAAAGAGTTTTTAAAAGGAAAAACTCGAAGTAGGCAAAGGTAGAGTATACTTTCATTCACTACAAACAGGAGCACCAGTCTAGAAGTCAATTTGGCAAAGAGGTTTAAAAAAGTTCATGCTCTGATAGTTATTCTCGATCTAGATACGTATTGTAAAGAAGTAAGAAATTCAGGCAAATTTATGCACAAAATGTGCACTACCACATTAAATCACAGTAAATGTACAAAAACTATGTAAATGAGTGATCAGTAACAGTACAGTAGAGAAACAGTTTAATTGTGAAACATTCATATAAGAGAGCATAGTTCTAAAAGGTTTTCAGAGAATTTTTGATGTAGAAAAAAATGACTATGATATAGTAAACAAATAGGATATAACACTATATTGATATCATATAATCCCATTTGTTATAAAAAGATATGCTCTAATAAAGGAAAAAAAAAAAGAAAAAAAGAATGGTTGCCTGAATGTGGAATTCTATATGGTTTATAAAACACTTTTTCTTCATATTTTTCTGTATTTTCTAAATTTTCTGCAATAAGCATATGTAATAACTTTTATAAAACAAAACCAAATGTTCTTTTAAAAAAACTTCTAATCTAAATGAATGTGTTAAGTAAAAAGTGTATTTTAAACTTAAACATAGGATACTATCTACCATTAGTGAAATGATAAGATATACTGTGTACTTTTATTATGGATATTTGAGCCCCCCTTCTTATAAAATTACCAAAAGGTGATATAATTAAAATTCCAAAATATGTGCAAAAATAATCCAAATTGAAAGTACACACTTAGCATCTAACTTAAATAGCATTTCCCTTCCTCCAAATAAAATTTAATTCCATTTGACTAACTTACAGCAAAGAATACCCCTATTTGCTGAACATATGACCTGCCAATAATCTTATATATAATATTTTTTATTAAATTAGCAATTATATTTGTCATATTTTTTGCTTATTTTTATGAGAAACACATTTCTTTATGTTTATTTCACCTCTAAAATTATTAATTTCTTGTTAGGAGGATCTATAATCTCCAAAGAAGTATCTTACCTGCACATAGAAAGTTCGAGACGATGTTACAATTTCAAAGAGGTTGTCTCTCATCATTATGTCACTGTTAACAAAAAAAATTTTCCAATTGTACTTAAATAGCAGTTGTTTGATAGTTTTCCTTACACTTCTTTACCCAGTACCAAGTATGTGTCAATGAGAAAATAAATATTAGAGATAAAATACTGATTTAACTGAGAAATACTAAGTGATCGTTTTCCAATTTATTTTTGCATTAAATTTTACATATTTTATATAGTTGTATGTATTTTTAGAAAGGTTCATAAAACAACTTTAAAATTCAAAGTTTTCAACTGTGAAGAAATCAGTTTGTTCAAAGAAACAATGGCACAGTTAACATTCTTATAAAGCTCTATTCTGCAGCAACCCTGAAATACTAGAATTAATAATACATCAATTTGTCAAATATGATAGCTGTTCACATTAAATTTTGTCCTTTCCATTAATAAGCTTAAGAACTGTTTCCTAATTTGTAGTTTTCAAACAAAAAAATCTCAATACTCTGTTTCATCTGAAGGTTTTGAAACCTTTGGCATAACCCACTAGCAATAACACAGAAAAATATCAGCTGTAAGTACGTCAATTAAACTAAAGAACTATATATTGTGTAATAATAAGCGGTGCCAGGCACCAAGTCAGAGGCGGTGCTTTACCTTTGCTTACATTCCTGGACTTTATGAACCTCTTTAAGTGGTATTACGCGGAGAGGTTCCTTTTCCTGTCAAAAAAAGCAAATAAACAGATACATGACATATATTCTTAAAATCCTTTTCAGCATTACTTGTTTTATTTAGAGGTCTATGCGAAAATCATGCTTCTTTCCTGAAGCACATCTAAGACATAAATCTACCTTCTTGAACCATCCAGCATCAGAACAGCTCAAATACTATAACCTGAGACACACTGTGATTTGAAACAAGGAAACTGGCGTATAACCCATGTTCACATTATTTATGTGCTAAATGACAGTGTAGCTTATTAAAAACCATTAACCATCAGACTTTTCCTCGATGAACCCTTATTCACCCAGTAAGTGGAGGACTTCCTATTTTGGAATGTTATTTTCATACAGAGGGTACCAGAGTAGTGAATACCCAGCTTCTTTGAGTTAAATTTGTCATTTTAGGAATATCACTTTTATATGAATACATCATTTTAACAAGTACAATTTATTAAACATTTACTAAGTGCCAGGACATCTGCTATGTTTTAAACGTGTTATCTCACTTTCCACAACCCTAGAATACATGCACTATTACTCACCTGAGGAAACAGGATTAGACATATTAAGTACCTCACCTAAGGTTACAAAACTAGATATAAGGTTCACACATAAGATGTAACTAGCTCCTAGTTATTAGCACAGTACTTACAGTAAACATTTCATGAAATACACTGTATTTCACTGAAAACGACAACATGAGTTTAAGACATACCATTACTTTATGCAGTACTAAGAAAATAATTAAACCATGGATGAACACTTTTTTAAAACCAAAATCTTTTTTTTAAGTTTTAGAAAATAACTCATTTGCAGGTAAGCTCTAGGACGGCCTCTTCGTCTGCGTAGCTCTGGCCGCCCACACCAGCTGCCCCTCCAGACACTCCTTCCTGCTCCTGCACCACCACCAGGGACACCTGCACTGATGTGCCTCGCCTAGAAAATTTACATCTGAATTGTTAGGAACTGATGGGAGGAAAAGAGGGCAAACACGGTGACGAAGGACCCCCCAATTTTTAATGTTCTTTACATATTACAGATATTAATGTTTTATCTGTGATATATGTTATTAAATATTTTCTCCAGGTTTTCTTTTTTTTTCTTTTTAGATTAATTTGTGCTTTTATTTGCCAGTATAACTACAGTAACCTGCAAACTTTTTTATTCTAAAAAGCACATGTTACATCACAGTCCAACAAACACATATATAATGTGTATACATATATAAAAGTGAAACAAAGGTTTTGCCAAAAACGTCTACCCTGAGTGTTAATTTTAAGACTTTTTTTTAAAAACTAAGGCTGAACTGCACTGACACATCATAATCACCAAAGTCCCTAGTTCACCTTAGGGTTCGCTTTATGAAGTGAATAGTGTTGCACGTTCTATGTGTTTGGACAAAAGTATGATGACATAAAATCATTAAAATGTCATACGAAGTATTTTCACCGCTCATAAAAACTTCTGTATTCTATATATTCATCTCCCCTCCCCCGCAAACTCCTGGCAACCACTGATCTTTTTATTGTCTCCATTGTTTTGCCTTTTCCAGAATGGCACATACAAGGAATCTATTTTTCTTTTTTCCTTGAAGAGAGGGGTTCAAAGCCTTTATGCCTATAACACCACTCATGGCCCAGCCACACGTGGACTGGACAGGCTCCAGGTGGCAAACACCCCTACTAAATACTGTAGCTTTCCTTCCAGTACTGAGCCCTGTCCCACTGGTCCTGCCCAGCAGCCACGTGCAGGTGAAGGGGGGATACGTGTTGGGTATCTGTTCATAGGAAGGCCACAAGTTTTGTGACCCTTGTCACAATGAACCCTGATTTCCTGTCGGGTGTGTTGTAAACAGACGAGCCATTTCTTCAGACCCCCTGCTCTGAGCACACCCCATCCAGTTTTTCTTGTCTGCTGAAATCTTTTATACCTACTGAAAGAAACTTTTAAATTCTTATCTTTCAGAGAAACATATAAAAATATTTACAGATGAAATGTTATGCCTAATATTTGCTTCAAAATAGGAAGGGGGAAGTAGGTGGTGGTACAGAAGAAACAAAACTAGTCATGTGTTGATAATTATGAGATCTGGGTGATGGCTATTTAGGGGTTCAGAATACTATTCTATCTATTTACTTTATGTTCAAACTTTTCCATGATCCAAAGGTTTTGTAAAAGAGCCCCTTTATACTTTAAACATCAACTTTTATCATATATTATCCTTGAGCATATATAAAAATGTATAGGCAAAAAAAAAGTGTATAGGCAAAATAAATGGGTTAAGGTTTTTTAAAACCTCACATTCAGATCCCAGCTCACTCTCTGACTATGAGCCATCCATCTCAGTGTTTTTCACTCCATACTGTTCTCTGGGCCAGAAAGAGCACTGGTGATAATACAGCATTTCCTAAGAATCTCCCACTGTGTCCCTGAGATTTTCTTCCAACTGCCAGCACCCTTTTCTGCAGGTTTTTTTTTTTTTTTTTTTTTTTTTGTGGTACGCGGGCCTCTCACTGCTGTGGCCTCTCCCGTTGCGGAGCACAGGCTCCGGACGCGCAGGCTCAGCGGCCATGGCTCACGGGCCCAGCCGCTCCGCGGCATGTGGGATCTTCCCAGACCGGGGCACGAACTCGTGTCCCCTGCATCGGCAGGCGGACTCTCAACCACTGCGCCACCAGGGAAGCCCTTCTGCAGGTTTGGATGCTGACCTTCTGATCTTACCCAAAGGCGCTGTGCACACACAGGCAATGACAACTACAGCACAGCTGCTGCCTGGCTCCCTCACCTTCAGCAACAGTAAGAGACCTGAAGAGGTCAGAAACGGTAAAACGGGGGGAGGGGGTGTGCAGCTTAGTAACTGATAGAGGTCAATGATGATATTTAAAGTGTTCAGCTTTATCTGCGTTTGCTAAATGCTTAACATAGTCCTGAATACACACAACATAATTTCCCTACCTCCTATGATAGTTCAAGTATTCTTTCATCTCAAACTTTATAGCATAATATCCACATGCAGCTTTTCAACTTAGAGTAAATATTTCTATAAGAGTTCTTGTCTCATTATAACTACTGCGGATGACAAGGGGACATGTCAATTTCTCTGGTAAAACTGAACTCCTGAAGGCCAGAACATCACTGACTGCCCTCTTTATTCCCAGTTCCCAGTGCACCAGGGCCGTGGAGAGCTCAATGAATGTCTGGTGTGGGAAGGGCTCCTCCCAAGAGGACTGGCATTAACTGAAAGCAACGAATCAACCTGCCAACCAAGCACAAGGGTAGCTTCTGAGACACCAAGGCTGGTACTTTTTGAACCAAGGAACTACTGCTTCCAACTGAGGCTCTTAGGTTTTGAAGTCTAAGAAAGGGTCCCATGCTAAAATGGCTATTCTTGTTATGCTATGTCAATTTTTTACTCATTCAAAAACACTTATTATTTTCTAGGTACCAGGTGCTATGTTCATAAAAGGGTACAAAAGGGAATCTTTGCTCTCAAGAAGCTCATGCAATCAACTGGTAAAGACAAGTATGCAAACAATTACAAAACACAGTGGGAAGTATTAGGACAGAAGTGGGCATCAGGTTCCAGGTATGTAAAGAGAAGCCACTAAATCCAGAGTCCAAAAGCTTTCCAGAAGAACAGACACCTGAGATGAATCTTAAAATATTCCCTTCCTATTCTCCAGTGCTCTGTTGTCCAATAGAGTAGCCACTAGCTATGTGTAACTATTTGAATTTAAATGAACGAATACCAAATACAACCGGTTTTAATTTTAAAATTAAATACGGTCAGGTTTGTCAGTCACACTAGCCATATTTCCAGTGCTCAACAGCCACATGTAACCAGTAGACCTGGCCAATGCAGATAATGGAACATTTCCATCAGTGCAGAGTTCAGCTGGACAGTGCTGTTCTGGTACCGTCATTGAAATAAAATGCATGGTTCCCCCCCTCAAATGTCCCATAAAGAGAAGAGGTAGAATCGCACTCAATTTATCCAACAATCTATTGCAGAACTCAGGTCACATGACAGGAGTATTTTAAATAAGGATGTTACTCAAACAAGTGAAAGACGGACCTTCAATCTTTGATTCTACCTTCAGATAGGACAAAAATATCTTATATGAAGAAACTTAAAAGTCAATCTGAAATAGAAAAAGAAAATATCAAGAGAGGGCAGAGAAGAGAAGGCAGAAATCAGAGGGTCAAATGTTGACTTTCAGAGACTTAATTCTTTCTACCATCTCCTCCAATGCCTTTAGAGGAAATCTGTAGACTGAGGGGTTCTGATAGTTTTAATTCTTTCAACGTAGAATGCCTTTGAAGATACACTCTTTTTATTTAAGATGTATTTAACAAAAATACCATTAACCAAAAGCATCACAACAAAATAAACTGAACTGTATATACCTCTCAAAACCAGAATTTAATTATTTTAAAAATAGAAAACAGGACAAGAAATTATATAATCACTACAGTGTAACACTTGTAAAACATTTTTAAAGCAACAATCATGACACAGCAACATACCAGTTCAGATTTGAAGTAGCCTATTGTGTTTTCATCCAATTGAAAATATCTTCTCTTCCAGTTTTTCATCTATCAGAGATGAACACAGACATAAAACTTCTGTTTCTAAGAATGTCAAATGTTAATAACAACTTAATTATTCTGATATGAACCCACAATCAGAAATGTCAAGCACTGGAAAACCTTACTACCCTCCCTTAGTGAGGAGATACAGGAAATTTCATCTCTGTTGCTACTCAGGCCTTGAACTCCTAATTCAACTCTGGTGGCTGGCTTTCAGCTCTTACTGTATGATTTTATAATATGGTCTTATGTTTTTTATGCTCTAAAAGTTAAAAAAAAAAAAAAAGCACTTCCCCATCCCCCACAAAGTAAATGCTACCAAGAGTTCAACAGCAAGCACAGGAAATGTGATTAAACCACATCAAGCTTCTCATCTCTAAAATGCATGAATCCTTCTATAGGTACTTTATAATACTAAGAAGGAAAGCAACACATATTTAATAAAGTGAATATGCTTTGTAAAAATATTTTCTGTCAATGAGATATAGTTTTTGTGAAAGTACTTCAATATCTTTAAGGGTTAGTTAGTATTTTGGATTTAAAAGTAAAACAAAAAGAAAGGAATGTCTCTTTGAAAGCCCTAATTAACACTCGACCTGATGAGAATTCTGATTTTACCCGTAGACATGCTGGAATGAAAAAGCTTCAGCCCTTGCCTTCATTTCCCTTAGCCTAAAGAAGATCACACAGTTAGGGCTGAAAGAACCTTCCTCTGGCTGACCTAAGCCAATTAGACTTGCCAGGAGTGATGTGAGGTCAAGCAGAACCGCCAGTAGACATTTAAGTACTTCTTTACTCACAGAAATTTTTAAAATTTTATTTTTAAACTTTGAAGTCTATTTCCTCATGAAACTCTACAGATTTAGTTCACATTTTAGAAAGGTATTCTGGATTCATAAATACTGGTAAATTTACCTGCTCTTCCCACATTTCACCATTATGGATCTGGTTGTGTGAGAATATCTGGGCCAAGACGTAATAGCTCTTACTAAGGACCAGGTGCTATGCTAAGTGCTTTCTGTTTATATCTTTCAAAAAAGACCTCTGGATGGTAGGCTTTACAATATAATTTTCCATAAAAAGAAACTGAGAGCCCGAGAGGTTAAGTAAGTAGCCCAAGGTCTCAGTGTTTTCAGCTGGGGTCGGCCCAACCCCATATCAGGTAAGTGATCCTTCCACACCCTGCTCCCCTGGTCTCCCCTTTCCTGCCAATCTCCCTACTAGAGCTCCCTTTCCCTGACCTATTCCCAAGGGGGTAAAAAAATCAACAGAAAAACTTTCTGGAATAAATTTAAGCTGTTAGGAAGCTCATTTAAAATGGAAGGTTAGTGGTAATAAGCATTAACTTATCCAGCCACCCACAGACCAAGAAAATAATAGCACTGAGTTTTGAACACAGAATAACCCCTGTTCTATCCGATGACTCCTGGTCAGTAAGCTGGTCTTTCACTTTGGTTCTTTCACAAAACAAAGCAAACCCTAACCCTAACCCATGCTGAGAGTTTGCTAATATACACTCATTTTTCATTACTTCACATATTTTGTTAAACTACTCACCACTGCTCCTTGTTTTACACAATATCCAGCTTTGATAACTGCACTATCTGAAGATGGTTTAGGAGTAAAGTAAGGAAGATGGCTTTGTGACCGCTTCAAATTATTTCTGTCAATACTTTCACCACATTCATTTACTTCTTCTTTCTAAAATGAAGCAAAATAAAGATATTCCTTTTTTTGCTTGTTTACCTTCAAAGCATACTCGTAGTTCACGGTGTCATTCTAGTAGAAAAATCTTAAAATCTATTTTAGTTTAGTTAGAAACAGGGATCTTGGAGTAAAGAGTTTTCTAATTAATTTGAGATACTTAATCATAACTTTCAATACCACTGATTAAACCACAGATTTCTATTTCTCTTTTTCTGCAAAAGTCCTACCACCAGTGTTTTTTGGTTTTTGTTTTGCTGGGGGGGGGGCTGCTGGATGGTGGGGGTATAACTTTTAATTTTGAAATAATTATAAAGATTCACAGGAAGTTGTAAAAAAACAATGTACAGGAGGTCCTATGTACCCCTTCAACTGGGTTCCCCCAACAGGGAAACTGTATAACTATATAGCACATTATCAAAACTGACATCGAAACATTTCGCAGACCTTATTCATATCTCACCCATTTTACATGCATTCATTGTCTCTGCATATATCATTCTATGCAATTTTATTGCCAGATCTGTGTAACCACCACCAGTGCCAATGTACAGAGCGTTCACGATAGGCTCCCTTGGGCTACCCCTTTAGAGCTTCTATCCCCAGTTCCTTGGCAGCCGCTAATTTGTTCTCCATCTTTATTATTTTGACATTTAGAGAATTTAATATAAATGGAATCATACAGTAGGAGAGCTTTTGAGATGGTCTTTTTTCATTCTGCTTTCACTTTGGAGATTCATCCAGGTTGGTCCTTGTACCAACCGTCTGACCCTTCTCATTGAGAGTAGTATTCATGGTTTGGACATACCACTGGCTAATTCACCCACTGAAATGGCACTTGGGTTGTTACCACATTTGAGCTACTAGGAATAAAGCTGCTGTGAACATTCATGCTGTTTCTGTGTGAACATTCATGCTGTTTCCGTGTGAACATAAGTCTTCATTTCTTTAGGATAAATGCCTAGGAGTGCAAATCCTAGGTTAATACACTGATTGCAAGTTTACTTTTTTTTTTTTTTTTTTTTTGCGGTATGCGGGCCTCTCACTGTTGTGGCCTCCCCCGTTGCGGAGCACAGGCTCCGGACGCGCAGGCTCCGGACGCGCAGGCTCAGCGGCCATGGCTCACGGGCCCAGCCGCTCCGCGGCATATGGGATCCTCCCAGACCGGGGCACGAACCCGTATCCCCTGCATCGGCAGGCGGACTCTCAACCACTGCGCCACCAGGGAGGCCCCGCAAGTTTACTTTTATAAAAAACTGCTAAACTCTTTTCAGAGTGGCTGTACAATTTTACATTCCCACCAGTTATGTATGAGTGATTCAGTTTCTCCTCATCTTTGTCAGCATTTGTGTTATCATTAATTTTTAGTTGAGTTATTCTGATAGGTATATGATGATATCTCATTGTGGTCTTAATTTGCATTTCCTTACTGGCTAACGATGGTGAATATCCTTCCTAGCACTTATTTGCCACCTGTGTATCTTTTATCTTTTGATGAAATCTCTGTTCATGAATTTTGCCCATTTTCTAACTGGACTGTTTGGTATTTTTACTATTGAGTTTTGATAGTTCTTTATACATTCTAGATACAAGTGCTTTGTTGTATATGCGGTTTTACAAATATTTTCTCCCAGCATGGTGTTTTTCTGTTCATCCTCAACAGACAAAACATTTTTAATTTTGATAAGGTTCAATTTACCAATTTTTTCCCTTTATATAGATTGTGCTTTTGATGTCAAGTCTAAAAACTCTTCACCTAGTCCTAAATCCTCAAGATTTTCTCCTTTGCTATTTTCTAAAAGTTTCGCAGTTTTAATTTTTGTTTTTAACAGTTCAGTCCAGTGCTTTTAAAAAACTAACTATACTCAGGTTTTCATGTTCCCCAAAACATTAGCTTCCTGTTTATTTATAACGTACAACACAGGTGATAATCTATTCTACACATCAACCAAAGGCGTGTATTTTCAAGAAGTCCTAAATCTCGAGAGAAAAACTAAGTACTCAAATCATATCTTAGGGAATTTTCAATCTGCTCTACACTTAGACAGGTCAATAGCACTAATTATGTACTTAACTTTGTAATCCTAGCACTTAACCTGCTAAACCAATAGTTACTGAATAAATTAATCATGCAAATGAGATGTCATTTTGTTACTGTTATCTGAATGCTTTTATAATGAGTAAATACTACTTTAAATAAACTATATCGTAAAATGATAAAGCAATACAATTCTTTGGGATCTTTTTAATATTGCACCTGCCATACGCTCTTAGAACCTACTGAATAATCGATACCAAAATTAAAACACAAATCTTAATTCTATACAAAATTAAGACAGCCACAGATACAAACAACTACAATATCTTAGTACAACTAAAGACAAATTGTCTTAGCTCTCTATCAACACAAGACATAATACAGGTGAAAGCAGCTTAGTCTAGCTCTATCTCAACCAGAAGTCTTACAGGGTAAAATCATTACTTTTTTAAAAAAGTAAATACACACACACACACACACACACACACACACAAATTCCTAGTTTATTTTTTATCCAACTTTGGTGAAAAATGTAACCTCCCATTAGGGCAGGGAATTTCTGCTCATTAATACATATATCCTCTGTCTAGCATAAAGAAAGCACTGAATAATTAATTAACTAATAAGTCTTTTAAGTACAAAAAGGCACACAGGTAATGAAAATGCCTAACATTGGCAATATCAATTAATTACCTTAAAATTCTTAGTTTCTCAACTGCTAGTAATTTAATTTGCATTACAAACTTATTCACTTAATAGCAACCCAAGAAATTTAAGTGCATACAAGTTTTAATTTCATCAAAAACTTTAAAATAAATTTATATTTTCCATAATACCCAAGAGTAAGAATTAACTCAGCATACCAGTACTTTGGGGATAGAATTGACTCAAAATTCCAGTCCTCTGTTTAGTTCATCTAGGCCAGGTTGTAGAAAAACAGGTTTAAAAAATTATACATATTTACAAACACTTTGACTTGGCAATTTTCTCTCCAGGAGTTTATCCTTTAAAACATATTATCTATGGCTCTAAAGTTTATGCTAAAAGCATGTTCATCAAAGCATTTACGAGATAATGGAAAATATCTTGTTGCCCCCACCTGCCCCAACCTTCCTGGCACAGAGCTCCTAAAACCCTTGTAATTTCCTAAGTGATAAGAGCACTGGAAGCAACTTTTGTACTAATATTTGGTCTTTGACCCTGCTTCCTGACAAAGAGTTCATAAATCCCTTAGAATTTCCTGGGTGACAGCATGTCTTTTGTTCTAATAAGGTGACTCTTGGTGGATTCCTGAATGGGGGATAGTCACCAGAAAGACCAAGTCATGATTAAAGGCTTGGAATTTTCAGCCCCATTCCCTACTCTCTAGAGAGGGGAGAGGGGCTGGAAACAGAGTGGATGATCAATCATGCCTACGTGATGACGCCTCCATAAAAATCCCTACAATATGGAATTCAGAAAGCTTCTGCATTAGTGAATTAATGGAGGTACTAGGAGAGTGGTGCACCCAAAGAAGGCATGGAAGCTCCACACACACCCCTTCCCACATACCTTGCCCTACACACCTCTTCTATCTGGATGTTCATCTGTATCCTTTATCATATCCTTTTACAATAAACAGGTATACAGTAATTAAACTGTTTTCCTAAGTTCTGTGAGCTGCTTTAGCAAACTAATTGAACCCAATAAGCGGGCCACAGGAACCTCGAATTTATAGCCCATCAAGTCAGAAGCACAGGTAATAATGTGGACTTACGACTGACATCTGAAGGGGGTGGAGGGGCAGTCTTGTGGGACTGAGCCCTTCACCTGTGGGATCCAGATAGGCAGTGTCAGAATTGAGTTAAATTGTCGGACACCCAGCTGGTGTCACAGCATTGCTTGTGTAGGGGAAAAACCCCACTCATCTCGTGTCAGAAGTGTTGGGGTGGGCCTCCCTGGTGGCGCAGTGGTTGAGAGTCCGCCTGCCGATGCAGGGGATACGGGTTCGTGCCCCAGTCCGGGAGGATCCCATATGCCGCAGAGCGGCTGGGCCCGTGAGCCATGACCGCTGAGCCTGCGCGTCCGGAGCCTGTGCTCCGCAACGGGAGAGGCCACAACAGTGAGAGGCCCGCATACCGCAAAAAAAAAAAAAAAAAAAAAAAAAAGAAGTGTTGGGAGTGTAGCAGTGTGAGAGTACAGGAGAAACACAGGAGGAAGAGTGGGTTTTTCCTACTTATGTTAGGAGAGGCACTGACCAAACCCGCCCACCCTGGCCAGGCACGACAGTAACCACTTGCATGAGTTCTCTTACAACAGGAGGGCCTGGTATGGAACACAGAACTAACAAGCTACCACCAACTGGAAGAATTCGGGAAATGTCAAAAGGAGAGAGGAGACGCCAGTCCATATACCCTACCAACCTCCCAGAATCCTTCTCACTGGAATTCATCTTGGCTGAGCAATGCGCGCGCCACCAGGAAGAACCCTGAGTCAGAGTGATTGGCCAGAGACCACCCCGAAACTAACCCCAGCACCACAAACCCCGAGACTGGGAGCCACGTGGCAGAGCAGTCTTCCTGGGCTCCCTCACCCCGCCGCTCTCCGCCCGGGCGCCCGTTCCCAATAAAGTCTCTTGCTTTGTCAGCAGGTGGGTCTCCTCAGACAATTCATTTCCGGGCAGACAAGAGCCTGCTCTTGGGCCCTGGAAGGGGTCCCCCTTCCTGCAACACTTACATTGTTTGTAAAAGAAAAAAGGAAAGAGAAAGGAAAAAGAACTCTGTCCAACAACAGAGGGTTTGTAATTTATAGTAAATTCATGGCAAAACTACTACACAGTCATGAAAAATGACATGAAATAATTTTTGATGACTTGGAAAATGTTTGAGATGTAAGTGAAAAAAAGCTGTTTACAAAGTATCCCCATTTCTAGGGGCAAAAGTACACAGAAGAAAGGCTCAGAAGAAAACATGAAAAGTGTTAAATGTTGTTTATCTATGCTTTCCAGATATTTTACAATAAAAACATACTTCTGAAATAAGAAATAAATATAAAATTTATGTATTAATTATTGCATTAATTCAGTAAAGATGTACCGTTTGACTTTTGATAGCAATACAAAAATCAATATGCAGTAGTTAAACCATCACACGATAGAAGAATTAATTTATTACCTGAGTTGGGGTAATGATGGGCACACCACCAACAATGTCAGTTCTGTAAGACACTTGCTTCTTCCCACATTCACCTTGGCGACTTGGGTTATCAGAATGAGGTTGTGAGTCTGACTGCTTTGGTACCTAAACAATAAGTCAATGAATCGTTTTGCAACAAGCATTATATATGAGACCCTCTTTATCACAGAATTTCCAACTGATCATCAATTTATATATAATTGGCATATATAAAAATTATTTTTAGTATATGTATATACCCCTTTACGTTCTTATACTAATTTTTCTCTTACAATATTACTTTATGACACAGCCATCATTTACTGAGTGCTTACTTGGGCAGGTACTATTTCATATATTTTCCCATTTAACCCTCCTGTCAACCCTATGCATAGGGGGAGCATCGCCACCGTAGCAGTAAGAAAACAGGCTCAGGGGCATTAGGGAACATAAGTTTTTTTTTTTAATTAATTAATTTGGTTGCACTGGGTCTTGGTTGCAGCAGTTGGGCTCCTTAGTTGCAGCTTGCCGGCTCCTTAGCTGCAGGACGTGGGCTCCTTAGTTGCAGCCCACAGGCTCCTTAGCTGTGGCGTGCAAATTCTTATTTGCGGCATGCACGTGGGATCTAGTTCCCTGACCAGGGATCGAACCCAGGCCCCCTGTATTGGGAGCACAGAGTGTCATCCACTGTGTCACCAGGGAAGTCCCAGGAACATAAGTTTAGATCCTGGCTGTTCCACTTTCTAGCTAAGTTTGTGTAACTCTCTTCCACACTTAACCACTATACTACATCCCTAGTTTATCAGAGCACTTGACATTGTATTACGTCTTTGTGCTGTTACCTTTCTTTTTCCTCCATTCCTGCCCAAGATTTTGCAACATCCCAAGGACAGGGGATCCTGTCCCTTTAGATGCTTCCCCTAATGACTCTCTCCCCAGGCCTTAGGCCAACCCTCCACCGTCTCTCCATATTTAAACTACAATACCAGCCCTGGGCAGAAACAAAAGAAAGGGGGCTTCCCTCGTGGCGCAGGGTTAAGAATCCGCCTGCCAATGCAGGGGACATGGGTTCGAGCCCTTGTCTGGGAAGATCCCACGTGCCGCAGAGTGACTAAGCCTGTGCGCCAGAACTACTGAGCCTGCGCGCCTAGAGCCCATGCTCTGCAACAAGAGAAGCCAGCACAGTGAGAAGCCTGCGCACCGCAACTAAGAGTAGCCCCCACTCACTGCAACTAGAGAAAGCCCATGCGCAGCAATGAAGACACAACGCAACCAAAAATAAAAAACAAATAAAATTTAAAAATAAAAAAAACTCTTTTTAAGTTAAAAAGAAATGAAAGAAGGAAACAAGAAAGGCAGAGAAGAGAAATGAATTCTGGAGGGGAAAGCCTGAATTCTTCTAAGAATTTTTTTCTAAGAGGTTGCACATTTTGGAGTGCTTTTTAAAGGCAATATGATAATGGACAGAATTTTACTTGACGAGATTTGCAAAAATACTTAAGAATGAAAGGGCTATAAAGTTCACTGCACCCAGAAACAATTTGCTAAGGAAATCCCAGTGTTTTCTAATGAACAGCATCATGTATTTCAATTATTTTGACAATGTGGCCAAGTTATCCTTAAGAACAGAAAATAGCATTAAAAGAATTTGAAACCAGAGACAGAATTATCTATTCAACTTATGTATTAGCTGAAATGTGCTGTTAAAAGGTGACCCATATAAAAGTGGCTATTCCCTCTCAAGAAGTTGAGGATTTAATCATACATGAGAATATCCCAAAAAATACCTTTAACATCACCCTAAAAATATACTAAAATTTACATTGGTTTTTCCATTTTTCTTCTAGAAATGACAGTATATTAAAAATCCTTGCCTATGCTGTTAAACCTACTGCTTCTCATTTGTCCTTATAATAAAATAAAATGCTAAGTATAGCGTAATTCCAATGTTACAGTTCAACAATTAACTTAGAATTGCATTTTATAATAAAAAGTATCTAAATTGTAAATGTTTTATTCCCTAAGAACAAGAAAAATATGAGCAAAATACCCACGAATATAGTAACTCCCTTAAAAATTCTGAATGAATAGTCTCAATACAGTCATTAAAATAAACATATTTTCAGGACCAAAAAAGCCAGTCAGGCAACTGTTTAATGAGAATCAGAAAAGTGACCTCCCTAGACAGATGGCAAATGTCAAAGAGATTGAACATGCTTGGTTTCATTGCCTATTGTCTTTTTTCCCTCTCCCTTGCTTCCCTATCCTTTATTGTTCTGACTGTTGTTTTGTGAGAGATTTGAATGTATTTTTGGCAAGCATTTGCACATGATCCTAACAGTAGGAAATTCTAATAGTAGAAAAAGAAAAGGTAAAGATGACTAGAGAACAGATGAACAAAATGGAGAATAATGGCAGGGCTTAAAGACTGAAACCTAAAACATTCAAGACCAAACTCTTGGGTGTTAGGATCTTTCTGAGGGCTCTACCCACGACCTGCAGGCTGAAAACCACAAGTATAAGGCCTTATACTTTGGGGCACATACTTCTGTTAGGACTAAAGTCCTGTATTCAGCTTATTCTGTCTACTCCCAGTTGTCAATTAAAAAAAAAAAAGTGTAGAATTTTGGCCATAATTTTAAAACATTAATTTTTAGATTAAAATCTAATATTGAGGGCTTCCCTGGTGGTGCAGTGGTTAAGAATCCACCTGCCAATGCAGGGGTCACGGGTTCGAGCCCTGGTCCAGGAAGATCCCAAGTGCCCCGGAGCAATTAAGCCCGTGTGCCACAGATACTGAGCCTGCGCTCTAGAGCCATGAGCTACAACTACTGAGCCCGCGAGCCACAACTACTGAAGCCTGCGTGCCTAGAGCCCGTGCTCTGCAACAAGAGAAGCCACCGCAATGAGGAGCCTGCACACCGCAACGAAGAGTAGCCCCCACTCGCCACAATTAGAGAAAGCCCGCGCGCAGCAGCAAAGACCCAACACAGCCAAAAATAAATAAATAAAATAAATAAATTTCTAAAAAAAAAAAAAGATTTGATTTTCCAAACTCTAGTCATCAATACTTCCTTCAGGGTTGGTTCCTCTACTGTTGCTCTTTCTCTCTATTTTTTAAATAGGGGGAATATTTTTTAATGGTAGCCACCAACACACACTCAAAAGACTTCATGAAAGTAAGGAAAGCCATAAACTATGGTGTTGGATGATGGTCCATTAAGACGGCAAGGTACTATAATTAGTAAGTAGATAAATAATCACCATTCCCTTACCCACTGCCCTCTAATCACCTCTATTCTGAAACCACATAGCTCCAAAATCTAATTTTGGATTTCCAAGACTTTTAAGTTTATATATTACATTGTACTCAGCAGATTACTAAATTACATAGGTTCACCAAAATGTCATTTGGAGTGACTCCATAGAAAGGTAAACTGCACATATATTAAAATGTAAACTTGAAATATCCAAAGAAATCTACATGTAAATCACCAGCAATTTCCATAGTAAAGTATGACAAATTAAAGATTCTGCACTGAAATGTGGAAAATGCAATTAAAACTGGCAAGATTTTTTAAAGAATAAAGTTAAAAATGTATCTTATTAAAGCATGGGAAATTCTTTCATTGCTATTCTATGAGTTAATGTGTATCTATATAAACCTGATTTTTAGTAAGTGCTATCAATTCTATACTCACTTTAATATAGTTATAATCACTTTGTTGACTGGCTACGAATTTCTATATCTTAAATTTATATTTTCTAAATGTGAATTATAAAAACACAAACATCAACAGATTTATCTTAAAAACTATAAAAATTTCAACATGTAACAGCTGCAAGATCACAAAAGCTATTTAAAAGTCCACATACTTTGAAACATTACCCAATTCCTAATCAGTTTCTCTTGCATTTGAATAAGCTTAAAGTGTCACTTGTATAAGACGGTTTCATACCATTAATAAATTAGATATAGCAATTCAAGAATCTCCCAAATGGTAAAAAGCCTGAGACCATTCACTACTTTTTCTCTTAAAGCTCTAAGAAATCAGTGCTGCTTATCATTGCAAATGTAAAAAAATAGATTAATTCAGTAAAGTTACTACATAGTGTCATTCTAAAGAAATTTTCCAAATAGGGAATATTTATTTATTAAGAGTCAAAAACAATCAGTTTTAAGAAAATGTACTTCTGAATCAGTTTAAAAAATTGCTTTCCTGAAACTGCACAAACCTAAAGTAACTGCTGCTCCACGTACAGATCAGATGCAGTGCATGGCTGTTTTCTGTCATGTGGTAGCAAGCTGTTCTGGTGCAAGATAAAAAATCGACTTAACTCTGAGAACAGCTTTAACTATATTAACTCTTTATTGTGTTGTGATATAAATACGGAATCACTTATTTAAATGGAAATGAACATATGCTGTCAGGGCACATGTTTTTAAAGAGTAAGTCGTTTAGGGTCAGTAAATAACCTCATTTTAGTAAAAATACACTTCAATTTACACAAATCTCACACAGGACCTCCTTGCCCACACTTCCCATGAGGGCCTGCTGAGTGTGTTTTCTCCACTAGTGTGTAAAGAGGAGAAAGGGAAGGCGAGGCTTCATCAGGGAACAGCTCCTGCCTACTTGCTCATCAGCAGCAGTAAACTCTCCCCGAAGTTTGTTTTCTGCTTTAGGGTCAAAGAGTAAGGAAGGAGGCTCTTTTTTTCAGGCAGCAGTGAGGTGCTGCACTTCAGGGTTAGGTTCCAGAGTCAAGCAGATGGGGTGGCTCATGGCTCCACAACTTAGCAGCCACTGAACCCATAAAAGTTATTCAATCCTTCTAAGTCTCACTTTTCCAGATACTTTATGTAGAACCTTCAGTGCAAGGCCCGGCACACTATAAATAATCAAAACATATAGATTTCATCAGAAAACCAAGAAGAGAAGCCCAGGTTGGAAGCAGGAAGCTACAGCACAGGAGGAAAGTGCCCAGAAACTGGAGGGAAAAAAGCGATGCCTGAGACAAAGCCCTCAAGGACCACGCAGGCAGGACCCTCTGGTTGCCACAGCTCTTCAGATCAGCCCCTATCCCCATATGTCATTTCTAAGCCCTTTGGCTGCCTTGTCCCGCTCCTATCTTCAACTCCCACCTACCTAACGCCAGTCCCAGTCACGGCTTAGAGGAGAGACGGAATGCCACTCCTATTCCCTGGGTAGGTGGCAGGAAGTCTCTTAAACTTCCCTGGGGGCAAAAACATATCCTCAAGGTAAAACTCTACATGCATTTTTCCCTAGAAACACTACTGTAAACAGTGGTTAAAATCTACAGTAAGGGACTCCCCTGGTGGGAGTCCAGTGGTAAAGAATCTGCCTTCCAATGCAGGGGACACAGGTTCAATCCCTGGTCAGGGAACTAAGGCCCTACGTGACACGGGTTAACTAAGTCCAAGCGCCACAACTACTGAACTTGCACGCCTCAACCAGAGAGCCTGCATGCCGCAAACTACAGAGCCCACGTGCTCTGGAACCCTCACGCCACAACTAGAGAGAAAAAACCCTCACGCCACAACTGGAGAGAAGCCCGTGCGCTGCAAGGAAAGATCCCGCATGCCTAAACGAAGATCTGGCATGCTGCAACTAAGACCCGACGCAGCCAAAAATAAATTTTTTAAAAAAGTTAAAAAAATAATAATAAAAGTATCATAAATAATTTTTTTTAAATCTACAGTAATATAGACCCTTATTAGGTACACAGTGGGTTAAAAAGGCATCTATGGGCTGATTTTAAGGGCCAATAGTTACCATGTACAAGAAAATTCACTCACATTATAACCTGTCTTTTAAACAAACTTTGAGTAACTCTGGGACAAACTGTTGGTAAGCTGAAGACACTCAGTAGGTATCTTTACAAACTGTAAAGATCACATCCACACATTAAAATTTTTTCACACAAAAAGTACAAATACTTACTGTAATTTTTATAGCTTTGTTCAACACATTTACCCATTCTACTAGGTCCTGCTGATCATTGGCTTGTAGGAAATATTTCCTCATCCCTGCATTCATAACTGTTGAGAGACAAAACAAACTACAACACATGAAATTTTGCACTTGTTACCTCTAAATTTACGTCTGCAGCAGCTGAAAAACCTTGCAAGCTTCAGTATTGTGACTCTCTCGAATTTGACAAAATGTTAGACCATATATGATACTGCTTTTATCACTCAATAACATAGGTAAAACTCTCATTTTTCATGGCCACGTTTTTCAGTAAATGTAAAAATACCACAGTTTATTTAGTCAATCCTCTACCGATGGACGTTTAGGTTATTTCTGATTTTTGAAACTATATAAAATATCCCAATGAAACATATACATATACTTCTCCATACTTGGGATAGAATTAGCATAGGATAAATTTCTTAACATAGGCTTATTGGGTCAAAGAAAATTCACATTTAACATTTTTATAGATATTAGTAAATTGTCTTCTCCAAAGGCTGAATCCATGTACATTCCTACCAATAGTGTATCCAAAGGCCTATCTTGTCTAATAGTCCTCACCAGTACCTCTTGTTTTCAGCCCCAAGGCTCTGTGACATTATTTCCCAGACTTCCTTGCCAGCACGGGCCACGTTCTGCTGACGGGAGCTCCTGGCGGGAGCCTGGAAGGTGGAAGGGAGGTGGCGGAGGGGACTCCCATGCAGAGTCCTGCTCTTGCTGGTCTCCCTCCAGCAGCAGCCAACACACAGCAGCCACTGCTCCAGGCTCTGCTGCTCCCTCCCTCCATCAGCCCTGCAGTCCCCTCAGAAAGTCCTAGGTTCTGGTAAGACCATCTCTTCCCTTTCCTCTCTCCAGCCCTGCGGATGGTAGCTGCTTCATGCAGGTTCTAATCTGTGGGTTACTTCAGCATTCCCTTTGTGCTCCTTCAGCCTTTCAACATCTGGTTATCCAATTCCCTGTAACAAATGCCCTGGGTTTGAAATGCCAAGTGTGGTGTGTTTTCCTGACTCTCTGTCAACCTAACTGGTGAAAAATTATACCTTGTTTAAATATGAATTTCTTTGATTATTGAGACAAATTAGTTTCATATGTTTATTGGCCACCTGCATCTGTTTTGTGAGCTGTTTATTTTCTCTACCCATATTTCCCCCGAGTTGTTGATTTATTTTTTACTGATTTATAAGAACTTCTGTATTAATCCTTTCTGTTTTATCTCAAGTACTTTTCCCAGTCTATCATTTGTCTTTTCACTTAGTTCATGGTATCGCTGACCAATCAGAACCAGTCTATCAATCTTCTTCTTTTCCTTTTCCTTTAATGATTCTAGCTTTCACATCATATTAAGAAAGTCTCTCCAACTCAAGATTATAAAAATAAACAGCTTTATTTTTCCAGCACTTATGCATTTTCTTTATGTTTATAATCTTAATACATTTGGAACTTTTTATGCAATTTAATTTACATATACCCCTTTAGTGACTACCGACTTTTATAAAGCAAAGCACACCTGCACATAGTTGTTGACAAACTACTAGTCAATGTTCAAATTAAAGCTTATTAATTACACATCACACAATTTATTTTTAAAAACAAACATTATCCTAGGAGCTAAGGCATCTAAATAGCTACAATGCTGCAGTTTTTTTTTGTAAACATACAAATAACTTCCAAAAGTCTCCATCAAAATTTTAAATGGTATACTAACACTCAGTTGAACATGACTAAGGGAAGGGGGTAATGAAAACCCTCAAGGGAAAAAAGCTTATTTCTCAAATACATAAGATTATGAAATTGAGACTGAGACCAAGACACTAAACAAGAGCTTCCTTGTATTGATATGAGAGTCTTATCTTGTGAAGTGCTATAAAACAATTAGATTGGACCTAAAGAAATTTAACACACTATAAATCTGTTCTTTTATACCTTACTAGAGATTGGAGAAATTATAAATGCCATAAATATAAATTAAGATAAATTAGTAACTCACTAGGCTATTATATATGTCAATATATAGCTTCTGTTTTTAATTTCTAACAATCAGTAAAGCATCCTTTCATAATCTTTTTCCAGCTCAGGCTAAAGCTGAGCTCTCCTCATAACAGCTATTTTCCCCCTCAATGTTGTTTTGGGCAGCTACCTAGAACATCTCAAGAGTTTATAAATCTAAGCTCTTGGTAATACACTACACCTGCTATAAAGTGCTTAATACACATATTTTTGAATAAATAACATTTATATAAGGATCTCTTTGAAGGGAAAGCAGAGAGGCAAATACACCTCTAAAAAGACTCTCAGCACACTTTGCAGTCTGAATAAAAAATCATGTGCTTTAAGCATTATTTCATGGCAGGAAGAGGCACAGCGATACGATAGGGGGAAAATCAGAGCCTGGAGTTGGCAGACCTGACTAGCTCATGCACTTACTAGCAATACCATCTTGTAAAATGTATTTAATCTTTGACTCTTGTTTTCCTCATCTATGAAGTGGAATGCCACCCATCCCTGCCTTGGGGGGTGGAGGTGATCTGTGTAAAGAAACCAGCACAGTGCCTGGGATAGAACAGATATTCTTGTTCACCATCTTCATCACCTTCATCATCAGCATCATCACCATCATCATCATTTGGAGGTTTCCAAGTAAAGAAGTATTGTGGAAAATGTAAAGCAAATTACTAAAAACTGATATTAGCAATGCTGGGGGAACAGCGGACAGGGAAAGGAAGGAAAAAACTTTTAATAATAATAATAATAATAATAAACTGTATGAAACCTGTACGTTTCCATGCTTTTAAAGCAAGGGTTTCATTGTGTGTAATGAATGCATAGCAGAGGCTTGTGTGCTTACTATCTTTTCACTTAAGTACTCCCTTACTTCATTTCAAGTCTTTACCATCAAAGTGAATGTACCAAATGGATAAAACCTGAAGCATAAACATTAACTTGACTCCAAACAAAAATCATTTCACAACCTAGGATCAACTGGTTACGGTTCAAATATGGTCATGGATCAAACGGTTATGAGACATTTCATTATATTTCTTTGCCAATTTTCTCCCGTTTTCTCTGTCTCTACTCGTTCTCTATCCTTTCCTTCTCTATTAGTCAGATGTTGGCTTTCTTAACGGAAACTCTAATTTAATTTTCTTATTTCTCTCCTACTATCTATCTTTGTTTTATTTTTAGCTTTCTTTGACTTCTTCGGAGTTTTGCATTGTCTCATGTTCTTTTTCCTATGTGACAGTTCTTTCTTCTCAAATGTCATGCAATCCTGGACTGGCCAAGACCAGGATTGTATTTTGGTACCATATTTAAAAACAAGGTAACAAAAAACGGACTGGAAGCTCTCTTGAATATATGTAGGGTTTCTGACTGGTGGGCTTTGCTGTACAGCAAGCTCCTCTGGTAGAAACGCCCAGCTGTCAGTACCTATGGCTCTCTTCTCTGGGGTGTTCAGATTCTTGCCCCACCTCCACCTGGCTGCATGGTGCTCTGAGCCTGGACACGGGAAAGAGTTGCATTCAGTGTGCAGACTTTTTCATTTAATCCTCCCATTTTCTGTTTCATGCCTCATCCCCCCCCTTCTCTGAGACTACTGTCCCCACGCACACAGCCTCATCGATTCTATTTCTGGAGATACTACACATGCCATTCCTTGCTGGGATTGGGGAAGGGTGGCTGCCTGCCAGAGCCAGATGGAGGTAGGGACTAGAGGTTGTTTCTACGTAGACATTCAAACAAAGTCCCTGTGTTGGGTCCCTCCTCCCTGTTGCCTCCCCAGACCAGAGCCAACACCTAGTCTATCCAGAGCTGGCGTTGGGGCAGCACATGGAAATAGCTACCTTCCACTGGTCTCTTCTACTCTGTCAAGTCATTTATTCTTCCTCCATCCACTTTCCATCTTTATACACTGTGGATTACAGAAATCTGCTAGTTTCAGCAAAGATGGTTTGGATGTTTCTTGTTCTCACTGTTTGCGGGCAACGTGAGAGGAAACAGGGAAGGAAAGTCTTTATGTTGCCATTTTGAATGGAAGCTGTAGTTCCATTTTAGAAGCCAGTGCCTCTCTCTGAAGACAAACATTTTATGAATCTTTTCTCCCTCTAACAGTAAAGGACCCAATAAACTGTTGGCAGACCAATATATAACTGTTAATCTCTGATTTCAACTAAAATCACTCATTCTAAATACCCCAATAACTGAATAGCAAATCTTTTACTGTATATTGCTAGACCTTCAGACTGTATGCTTGAGATTTTACATTAAAGACCTGTCAAGAGTATGCACATGATACACTCTAAAATATAGAGTTCTCTCTCACTTGACTTGTCCCCAGTAGCCTTCCATTCAACAAGGTTCTGAGGCATTTTCCTATTTAGCAACCAAAAATTATAAATTTGTAATAAATAAATGACTTTTTATTAGTTTCTCAGTGGCAATAAAAGCATTATAGAGGATTCTCTGAACAGCTATACTACATCTGGCTCATATCACATCTTCTTACTGGATATATACCATTGCCATCAGATGCTATCCCTAACATACTGCCTACAGAAGAAACCTGCTCTTTTCAAGCAAAAGAAAACAAAGAAATTTAACATCAATTCTACCCCAAGAAGTATCTTTTTTACTTTAATGTAAAATAGTCCCTATTGATGTCAGCTGGAAACTCCTAATTTTCATCCCTTTCATCACTGATGTCCACTAACATACTCTCTAACAGCATATCGATCCTCCCAGCTTCAAGTACATCCACTATTTTAACAGATTCTAAAGTTTTCCATTCTTGATCTTCAAGCTCCATCCAGTCCTCAATTACTGTCACCAGAATATTTCCATTTGGACGTTACCCCACCATTCAAACTCCTTACCGAACATTTCACCCTATCTAATCTGCTCTCCTGGATCCCTCATTTCTTTCCTTGAAGCAAACCTACTGGACACCTCTCTTCCCTTCAACTCCCACATATCCAGGCACCGAGCCCTTGTGCTTTTCCTTTTGGTGTTCTTCATCCCTCCTCTTTCCCCCTAATTCAGGCTCTGTGTTAGGAACAGCAGTTCAAAAGCCACTTAACTAATGTACTTGCATCAAGCTCTCCTATCCATACAAAAAAAAAACTTCCTTCACCTTATATCTACTTTCTAGATGCTAATTTCTCCTCTCTCGTTTTCCAGAAAATAAAACAAACAAAAAAAACCGCTTGTCAACACATTACACCCTGACTCCTCTCTTTTTACTTTTCAGTCTCTCACCATTCTCTCCAGCTTTACTGAGTGTTTAGTTCTCTGCACACACCTTGTTCTTCTGCCCTGCATGCCTCTGTCCAGTGGTCCTCCCATCTTTTCTCCCCAGTGAGAAAGGATGATCAGGTTAGTCTCATCCAGTGTGGCTCCCTTCACTCCCAAGATCCCCAAAAAGGATCTGAAGCTCTTCCTTGAATAGACTGTACATCGCTTTATCTACCGCCTGTGATAAATGCAATGATAACTCCCTGGTACTGTATCTGTCTGTGAGACAGCCAGCCTGTGAGATTCTTAAGGGCAGCAATTGCTTCTTATTACTCTCATAGCCCCATGGCAAGCACAGTGCATATACCAGACATTCATTAAATGTTCACTGAGCACCTCATCAAATACCCTCAACTACCCCTGCTCCCAAACTGTAAACTTCTCATTACCCATAAGCTGCAAACTAAATCCTTTCTATTATTTAAGTATTGAATATCAAATAATATCGGGTAGAGCGTTTAAAATTAATCTTGCTGGACGTGATCACTATAAATGTCTAGATAATGATTACACATGGGCTGAGTGGGAGGAGGCTGTGACTGGGATGGGACACAGGAAAGAGGCTTCAGGGGTTGGGGAGCAGTTTTATTTCTTCACCAGATGATAGTTTCAAGGGAATTTGCCTTAGAATAATTCATTACCCTATAGGATTGTGTTGTGTGGTTTTCTGTGACTGTTTTTTCTTACAATATGATGAAATTATATTAGTCTAACTTAAAATAACTAACGTATAAAATACGGCTACTCACCAAAACAGAACTCAGCCTTTGGCCTTAGCTTAGTTGCATCGCTAACCTAACAAGAAAGAGAGATGAATCACTCACTTCTTCATGTGCTACTATAAACAACCTTAAACACTATGTGAATTCCACATGTATGATTCCCCAGTAATCATACACATTTAGCACACAGATCTAAAATTAAACTTTAAGGCAACTGAAAAAGAATTGTTAATTAAACTTAGAATATGGGTCCCAACTTTAAGGTGTTTAAAACAAATGATACTTCCATGCTCTCTTTGAACAAAATTGTTTTTTCTTCAAAGGGAGTGCAAAGAAATTGAAAATGAACCATTAAGTTTTATGTCACACATACACATATTTTTAGTTTAATGTCATTTTCAAAATACCCTCAATGAATACTCCAGAGAAACTATGAATTCTTCCCAAATTGCATATTTCTAAATTAGCTGTGAACTGCATGAGGAAATGGCGGTGGGTAAGGGGGAGATTGTATATTTAATAAAGTCCAAAAATCCAGAAGGCATTAACCTGCAATGAGGAAATCAAAATGGCACTGGATTCCCACTTGTACATTAAAATACCCTAGGATAATGGGGCCCCCCTTTACTAAAAGCAGCACATGGTTCCGTTTAGAAGGTGAAGCAACTAGTTGCACCTGGTTGCTGCTAGCCCTTTAAATAAAGTAGCTCACATGGAAGCCCATTCATGACTGTTGCCATGCTGTTGCCCAGTGTTAGAACTTACAACTGTAGCATCTGTTCTGCACCTTCAGAAGGAATTCTAAGTCTGGGGTTCCTGACTGATCTCAACTACAAACTGAGCACTGAGTCACAATGAAATTTGTTCCAGGAATAAATTCTGGGGAAAAAGTGGCATGTCTAAAGTAGAGTACAAGCTGTACATTTCAAACTTCAGTAAGCTGTGGGACAGAGATGAAACCTAACAGAACTACACAGGGAAGGTTATATTTTAAAAAGGAAGCAATGGAGGAGAGGAATGCAGCTGGCCAGTCAGTCTGCCTGCTTTGCTGAGTTAATACCTTAATTTTTAAAAAGACCAGGCGACAAGCGATTGAAAAGATACAGGCACATGGGCAATTTCTACCTCAACTGCCTATTCCAATAAAACAGGCCTTTCCACATCACTTCATTAAGAGTCAAAGGTGTCTGGCAGCATATTTACATTGTAGTATACCTTTACTGTAGGCAATCAAGTAAAGGGGGAGGTGGGGGCCGGAATTATCTACAATTTATTCTACAATGGAATTCTACACTTGCTTCCTAATGATAGTCTCTATAGAATTTAAGCTGTAAGATACCCTGAAGTATTACTAAATGTCTTAAATTTACAGGAACACTTGAGATATACTTCAACAATATTTGTCTTTTGCAAATTTACATAATATGGCTTTAACATAAAATGGTTCCCTTTAAATATGTAATTTTTTTGGTCAGTGAGAATGAATGGCTCTATTATGATGCTGATAACATAGCTTTTTATTTATCAAAATATCTTTCTTTTAAATAGAGGCACACTGGTAAATTGTTCTTCTGTTGAACTTTGCTAACAAATCTCAGTGTATGCATAATAGTATGTATATGCATATTAATCATATTGAGTTGCTACTTCTCATATCTCATCTTAAGTCATCATCAAGCTTATTACTTTGTGTAAAACAAAACTAGTTCCTCAGCATCTATCTCAGTTCCCAAAACACTAAGAAAAGACAATAAGAGGGAAAAAACTACCTAATACCAAATCTAAATTTCTGAAAAGAAAAACAGTATTGCAAAAATTCTCGAAAAATCAACAAACAAGAAAACAAGTTAGTAGAGACAAAGTCAAATGAGGGGAAAAAACCCATCTTTTATCATGAAGATGGTTCATATTTTCCTCAAAGTAAAACATAAAGGAACAAACAAAGGTAATGAGATTAAAAATTACAGTTTAAATAAATAAATACAGACTTAAAAAATCTTCTCCAGATTTCCCAAAGACAGAACCTAATTGTTAACAGATGAATCTCCCCTTCTGACGTTCATATACCTGATCATAAAAGTTAATGTTAACTTTTCAATTTGCCACATCCTGTAATTTAACTCCATATTCTTCCTAATTTTATCAAAGAACTTCCTAAACATAGTAATCAGGTACTGTTTTCAATGTAATATGAACCAGAACATCATCTTAAATGACAAAGAGAGGAGATGGCTCCTTTTATTCACACTCTCATTCTAAGGGATTTTAATTCATGCATGAATGTAAGACAATACAGAGAGACTACCTTTGAAATGTAGGTAAGTTTAATGGCTCCAACACGTGATGATCCAGAAGGCAGGTTCTATAAACAGATTATCAATATATAATTATTATCCAACATCACAAATTTATTTCATATAAAATGTTCTACACACACTAAAAACGGTTAAGGAATCAGATTTTTTTAAATGTCACACTTTACAAATTAACTTTTCAGTTCAAGTATTTACTAAGTCTGAAATCAAGTGGACAACATGGGTAACAAAACTGAACTCTAGTCTGTTCCACCACAACGCATTTTGTAACTAAAAGGCTATTTTGTTAGCACTGTATCTAAACTTTTCTTTTTCATAAACAAGATCAGATTTTGTTCCAGAAAGCAATGGGGGAAAATATTTAGACATAAAACAAACACAAATGTAAGAAATTTCAAAAGAGTATACATGTTACTTTTATTAAAATTTTTAAATCAAATATATCTTTTGAAAAATTTTCCCTCATTTAAATTATACTAGTATTTATTACATCATAACTTATCTACCTTTATACCATTTTTCCAAAAAAATTATTGATACTTTTAAAACCATATTCAAGGAATGTATATATTGGCACTTTCATAAAAAAATATTTTTATTCTTCCCTTAACAAGTTTAAGATGTAGTTTGTGTCTTAAAAGAGCTAAGGGTAAAATTAAGAAGAAGGAGAATCATTTCATGCTGAAGCTATCAGGAAAGACTGTGAAAGAATGAAAGGCTTTTAAGCTGGACTTTATTAAAGAAAAATTCTGAAACACAAAAAGCAGGAGAGAGAATATTCCAGGCAGAGAAAACAGATGAGCTACAGCAAGCAGATGAGGATGCCCAGAAGCTCTCTACTGAAATGGGAAAAAAGGCTGTGTTGGGCCATAATATAGAGTCATATAGGGCTGAAAAAGGAAACAGCAGTTTAGTAACTTGAACTAAGAACCTAATTATAGAGGACTTAAATAAGAAACAAACTAGCAAGGAATTTATACTGTTAAGAATTTGAAAACATTAAAGAAGGCTTTGTGAGCAGTTCTGTAATCAAACTGTGTTTTAATTAATATATCTTATAACAAACTGGATGGATTATATAAAGGGGGAAGATGGAGGTGGGAAAATCAGATAAAAGAATCTAGAAAAAAGTAATAAATATAAACGTAAAGACTGACAGATTTCAAAAGTAAAAGTAAAACAATCTTGATTTTGAATGTTTCCTCCACTGTAGATTAAGAATCAACCTTTTGGGACCTTCAAGATGGCAGAGGAGTAAGACATGAAGATCACCTTCCTCCCCACAAATACATCAGAAATTCATCTACACGTGGAACAACTCCTACAGAACACCCACTGAACGCTGGCAGAAGACCTCAGACTTCCCAAAAGGCAAGAAACTCCCACATACCTGGGTAGGGTAAAAGAAAAAAGAATAAACAGAGACAAAAGGATAGGGACAGGACCTGCACCAGTGGGAGGGAGCCGTGAAGGAGGAAAGGTTTCCACACACTAGAAGCCCCTTCGTGGGCGGAGACTGCGGGTGGCGGAGCGGGGAAGCTTTGGAGCCGTGGAGGAGAGCACAGCCACAGGGGTGCGGAGCGCAAAGCAGAGAGATTCCCGCACAGAGGATCGGTGCCGACCAGCACTCACCAGCCCGAGAGGCTTGTCTGCTCACCCGCCGGGGCGGGCGGGGGCTGGGAGCTGAGGCTCGGGCTTCGGAGGTCAGATCCCAGGGACAGGACTGGGGCTGGCTGCGTGAACACAGCCCGAAGGGGGCTAGTGTGCCACGGCTAGCCGGGAGGGAGTCCGGGAAAAAGTCTGGACCTGCCTAAGAGGCAAGAGACCATTGTTTCAGGGTGTGTGAGGAGAGGGGAATCCTTCCCTGTCTGCCCACAGAAGGCAGAGCGCCGCCTTAATGAGCTCCAGAGACGGGCGCGAGCCACGGCTATCAGCTCAAATCCCAGAGATGGGTGTGAAACGCTAATGCTGCTGCTGCAGCCCCAGGAACCCTGTGTGCAAGCACAGGTCACTATCCACACCCACGCTCAGGAGCCTGTGCAGCCCGCCACTGCCAGGGTCCCACGACCCAGGGACAACTTCCCTGGGAGAACACACAGCGCGCCTCAGGCTGGTGCAATGTCACGCCAGCCTCTGCCGCCGCAGGTGCATCCCACGTTCCAACTCTAACTACTGTACCCCTCCCACCCCCTGGCTTGAATGAGCCAGAGCCCCCTAATCAGCTGCTGCTTTAACCCCGTCCTGTCTGGGTAGGAACAGAAGGCTGAGGGCAACCTACACGCAGAGGTGGGGACAAAACCAAAGCTGAACCCCAGGAGCTGTGCGAACGACGAAAAGAAAGGGAAATCTCTCCCAGCAGCCTCAGGAGCAGCAGATTAAATCCCCACAATCAACCTGAGGTACCCTGCATCTGTGGAATATCTGAATAGACAACAAATCAAGCCAAAATTGAGGCGGTGGACTTTGGAAGCAACTGTAGACTTGGGGTTTGCTGTCTATGACTAACTTGTTTCTGATTTTTACGTTTATCTTAGTATAGTTTTTAGTGCTTGTTATCATTGGTGGATTTGTTTATTGGTTTGCTTGCTCTCTTCTTTTATTACTTTTTTATTTTAATAATTTTTTAAAATTTTAATTATTTTATTCATTTATTTACTTACTTACTTTTTTTTTCTCCCTTTTCTTCTGAGCCGTGTGGCTGACAGAGTCTTGGTGCTCCGGCCTGGTGTCAGGCCTGAGCCTCTGAGGCGGGAGAGCCAAGTTCAGGACACTGGACCACCAGAGACCTCCTGGCCCCATGTAATATCAATCAGCGAGAGCTCTCCCAGAGATCTCCGTCTCAACGCTAACACCCAGCTCCACCCAACGGACAGCAAGCTCCAGTGCTGGACACCCTATGCCAAACAACCAGCAAGACAGGAACACAACCCCACCTATTAGCAGAAAGACTGCCTAAAATCATACTAAGTTCACAGACACCCCAAAACACACCAGTGGACACAGTCCTGCCCACCAGAAAGTCAAGATCCAGCCCCACCCACCAGAACATAGGCACCAGTCCCCTCCACCAGGAAGCCTACACAACCCTGAACCAACCTTACCCACTGGGGGCAGACACTAAAAACAACAGGAACTATGAACCTGCAGCCTGCGAAAAGGAGACCCCAAACACAGCAAGTTAAGCAAAATGAGAAGACAGAAAAACACACAGCAGATGAAGGAGCAAGGTAAAAACCCACCAGACCAAACAAATGGAGAGGAAATAGGCAGTCTACCTGAAAAAGAATTCAGAGTAATGATAGTAAAGATGATCCAAAATCTTGGAAACAGAACGCGGAAAATATAAGAAACGTTAAACAAGGACATAGAAGAACTAAAGAGCAAACAAACAATGATGAATGACACAATAAATGAAATTTAAAATTCTCTAGAAGGAATCAATAGCAGAATAACTGAGGCAGAAGAACAGATAAGTGACCTGGAAGATAAAATAGTGGAAATAACTACCACAGAGCAGAATAAAGAAAAAAGAATGAAAAGAATTGGGGACAGTCTCAGAGACCTCTGGGACAACACTAAACACACCAACATTTGAATTATAGGGGGTCCAGGAGAAGAAGAGAAAAAGAAAGGGACTGAGAAAATATCTGAAGACATTATAGTTGAAAACTTCCTTAACATTGGAAAGGAAACAGTCAATCAAGTCCAGGAAGCACAGAGAGTCCCATACAGGATAAATCCAAGGAGAAACACACCAAGACACATATTAATCAAACCATCAAAAATTAAATACAAAGAAAAAATATTAAAAGCAGCAAGGGAAAAGCAACAAATAACATACAAGGGAATCCCCATAAGGTTAACAGCTGATCTTTCAGCAGAAACTCTCCAAGCCAGAAGGGAGTGGCAGGACATATTTCAAGTGATGAAAGCGAAAAACCTACAACCAAGATTACTCTACCCAGAAAGGACCTCATTCGGATTCGATGGAGAAATTAAAACCTTTACAGACAAGCAAAAGTTAAGAGAATTCAGCACCACCAAACCAGCTTTACAACAAATGCTAAAGGAACTTCTCTAGGCAGGAAACACAAGAGAAGGTAAACGCCTACAAAAACAAACCCAAAACAATTGAGAAAATGGTAATAGGAACATACATATCGATAATTACCTTAAATGTAAATGGATTAAATGCTCCAACCAAAACACACAGACTGGCTGAATGGATACAAAAACAAGACCTGTATATATGCTGTCTACAAGAAACCCACTTCAGACCTAGGGACACATACAGACTGAAAGTGAAGGGATGGAAAAAGGTATTCCATGCAAATGGAAATCAAAAGAAAGCTGGAGTAGCAATTCTCATATCAGACAAAATAGACTTTAAAATAAAGACTGTTACAAGAGACAAAGAAGGCCACTACATAATGATCAAGGGATCAATCCAAGAAGAAGATACAACAACTGTAAATATTTATGCACCCAACATAGGAGCACCTCCATATATAAGGCAAATGCTAACAGCCATAAAAGGGGAAATCAACAGTAACACAAGAGTAGGGGACTTTAATACTGCACTTTCACCAATGGACAGATCATCCAAAATGAAAATAAATATGGAAACACAAGCTTTAAATGACATATTAGACAAGATGGACTTAATTGATATTTACAGGACATTCCATCCAAAAACAACAGAACACACTTTCTTCTCAAGTGCTCATGGAACATTCTCCAGGATAGATCATATCTTGGGTCACAAATCAAGCCTTGGTAAACTTAAGAAAATTGAAATCGTATCAAGTATCTTTTCCGACCACAACGCTATGAGACTAGATATCATTCACAGGGAAAAAACTGTAAAACATACAAACACATGGAGGCTAAACAATACACTACTAAATAACCAAGAGATCATGGAAGAAATCAAAGAGGAAATCAAAAAATACCTAGAAACAAATGACAATGAAAACACGACGACCCAAAACCTATGGGATGCAGCAAAAGCGGTTCAAAGAGGGAAGTTTACAGCAATACAATCCTACCTCAAGAAAAAAGAAACAACTCAAATAAACAACCTAACCTTACACCTAAAGCAGTTAAAGAAAGAAGAACAAAAAAACCCTAAAGTTAGCAGAAGGAAAGAAATCATAAAGATCAGATCAGAAATAAATGAAAAATATGATGGAAACAATAGCAAGGATCAATAAAACTAAAAGCTGGTTCTTTGAGAAGATAAACAGAACTGAAATCAGTAGCCAGACTCATCAAGAAGAAAAGGGAGAAGACTCATATCAACAGAATTAGAAATGAAAAAGGAGAAGTAACAACTGATGCTGCAGGAATACAAAGAATCATGAGAGATTACTACAAACAACTATATGCCCATAAAACAGACAACCTGGAAGAAATGGACAAATTCTTAGAAAAGCACAACCTTCCGAGACTGAACCAGGAAGAAATAGAAAATATAAACAGACCAGTCACAAGCACTGAAATTGAAACTGTGAATAAAAATCTTCCAACAAAACAAAAAGCCCAGGACCAGATGGCTTCACAGGCGAATTCTAGCAAACATTTATAGAAGAGCTAACATCTATCCTTCTCAAACTCTTCCAAAATATAGCAGAGACAGGAACATTCCTAAACTCACTCTATGAGGCCACCATCACCCTGATACTAAAACCAGACAAAGATGTCACAAAAAAGAAAACTACAAACCAATATCACTGATGAACATAGATGCAAAAATCCTCAACAAAATACTAGCAAACAGAATCCAACAGCACATTAAAAGGATCATACACCATGATCAAGTGGGGTTTATACCAGGAATGCAAGGATTCTTCAATATACGCAAATCAATCAATGCGATACACCATATTAACAAACTGAAGGATAAAAACCATATGATCATCTCAATAGATGCAGAAAAAGCTTTCAACAAAATTCAACACCCATTTATAATAAAAACTCTCCAGAAAGTAGGCACAGAGGGAACTTACCTCAACATAATAAAGGCCGAATATGACAAACCCACAGCCAACATCATTCTCAATGGTGAAAAACTGAAACCATTTCCTCTAAAATCAGGAACAAGACAAGGATGCCCACCCTCACTACTATTATTCAACAGTTTTGGAAGTTTTAGCCACAGCAATCAGAAAAGAAGAATAAATAAAAGGAACCCAAATTGGAAAAGAAGAAGTAAAGCTGTCACTGCTTGCAGATGACATGATACTATACATATAGAATACATAGTACTATACATACTATACCATACATACAGCATCCTAAAGATGCTACCAGAAAACTACTAGAGCTAATCAATGAACTTGGTAAAGTAGCAGGATACAAAATTAATGCAGAGAAGTCTCTTGCATTCCTATATACTAATGATGAAAAATCTGAAAGAGAAATTAAGGAAACACTCCCATTTACCACTGCAACAAAAAGAATAAAATACCTAGGAATAAACCTACCTAAGGGGACAAAAGACCTGTATGCAGAAAACTATAAGAAACTGATGAAACAAATTAAAGATGATACAAACAGATGGAGAGATATACCAAGTTCTTGGATTGGAAGAATCAACATTGTGAAAGTGACTCTACTACCCAAAGCAATCTACAGATTCAATGCAATCCCTATCAAACTACCAATGGCATTTTTCACAGAACTAGAACAAAAAAATCGCACAATTTTGGGCTTCCCTGGTGGCGCAGTGGTTGAGAGTCCGCCTGCCGATGCAGGGGACACAGGTTCGTGCCCCAGTCCGGGAAGGTCCCACATGCCGCGGAGCAGCTGGGCCTGTGAGCCATGGCCTCTGGGCCTGCGCGTCCGGAGCCTGTGCTCCGCAGTGGGAGAGGCCGCAGCAGTGAGAGGCCCGTGTACCGCAAAAAAAAAAAAAAAAAATCGCACAATTTGTAATGGAAACACAAAAGACCCCGAATAGCCAAAGCAATCTTGAGAAAGAAAAATGGAGCTGGAGGAATCAGGCTCCCTGACTTCAAACTACACTACAAAGCTACAGTAATCAAGACAGTATGGTACTGGCACAAAAACAGAAATATAGATCAATGGAACAGGATAGAAAGCCCAGAGATAAACCCACACACATATGGTCACCTTATCTTTGATAAAGGAGGCAAGAGTTTACAATGGAGAAAAGACAGCCTCTTCAATAAGTGGTGCTGGGAAAACTAGACAGCTACATGTAAAAGAATGAAATTAGAACACTCCCTAACACCATACACACAAAAAAATCAAAATGGATTAAAGACCTAAATATAAGGCCAGACACTATAAAACTCTTAGAGGGTAACATAGGCAGAACACTCTATGACATAAATCACAGCAAAATCCTTTTGACCCACCTCCTAGAGAAATGGAAATAAAAACAAAAATAAACAAACGGGACCTAATAAAACTTAAAAGCTTTTGCACAGCAAAGGAAACCATAAACAAGATGAAAAGACAACCCTCAGAATGGGAGAAAATATTTGCAAACGAAGCAAATGACAAAGGATTAATCTCCAAAATATACAAGCAGCACATGCAGCTCAATATCAAAAAAAAAAAAAACCCAATCTAAAAATGGGCAGAAGACCTACATAGACATTTCTACAAAGAAGATATGCAGATTGCCAACAAACACATGAAAGGATGTTCAACATCACTAATCATTAGAGAAATGCAAATCAAAACTACAATGAGGTATCACCTCACATGGCAGAATGGCCATTATCAAAAAATCTACAAACAGTAAGTGCTGGAGAGGGTGTGGAGAAAAGGGAACCCTCCTCTGGAGCCCATGCACCACAGCTAGAGAGAAGCCCGGATGCGGCAACAAAAGATCCCACATGCAGCATCTAAGACCCCGATGCAGCCACATAAATAAATAAATATTAAAGAAAAAATCTATGGGCTTGTTCTCAGGAATGATTAGGAGGCACCTTTCTCAAACCTCTATAAGCTTAGCAGGAACACTTAATTCTATGGAAGCCTAGACATTTAAAAGACTTAAGATTCACAAACATGAACTGATTATTGTTTACAGGGACAGGTCTTTTCAAAACCTGTAGTTTCTATGTAAACTACAACTCTATTACGTTCTGTTTTAAACTACAGACTATGTACAAGCTTCCAAATTTAAATCTCCATAAATATGTATATAAAATAAAATTATAATTTTTAATGTATACCTTTAAATGGTTGTGTTTTTATTAAAAAATGTTTTATGTTTAAAAGTGTTTTTTAAAATTTTGGATAAGAAAATGAAATGTTAAAATATCTTCAAGATCTCCTAACCACTACCAATGTGATTTTTTTCAAACACTGCTATCCTTCCATTCAAAATCATTATTTTTCTTTTAAGTCCTCCATAAGTCTATTATTTGAACTAGCTGAATACAGCTCTAATCCCGTGTGTGAGGAAGAGAAATGAGCAACTACGTCATCACTGCATGACATAAAGGGTCACAGATTAAATAGCGGCACAGTAGAAGGAAATATAAGTAGCTGGGAGATAAAACAATATTCAAAATACCTAGTTTCTAAGAACTGGTACGATTACTGCCAAGTTCAACCAGAAAAAATGTGGGTTTCAAAATTTGTTACTTGACAATGAACAAGAAATAATAAACCAATATGACATGTAAGATAAAAAGGGAAAGCAACCATTTGTTATGAGTTCCTGTACTCATTTTGCTAAAATACTCTTTCAAGTTTTCTCAAATTCACTTCCTAATAAAGCTACTTAGTTATTTAATTCTCCACCACTTCTCATTCCCTCAACAAAATACAGAAAGCCCCAGGACTTCCCTAGTGGCGCAGTGGTTAAGAATCCATCTGCCAATGCAGGGGACACGGGTTTGAGCCCTGGTCCGGGAAGATCCCATATGCCGCGGAGCAACTAAGCCTGTGCGCCACAACTACTGAGCCTGTGCTCTAGAGCCTGCAAGCCACAACTACTGAGCCCACGTGCCACAACCACTGAAGCCCAAGCGCCTAGAGTCCATGCTCTGCAACAAGAGAAGCCACTGCAATGAGAAGCCCACTCACCACAACAAAGAGTAGCCCCTGCTCACCGCAACTAGAGAAAGCCTGCATGCAGCAACGAAGACCCAACACAGCCAAAAATAAATAAATAAATAAATTTATTTTTAAAAAAACAACACAGAAAGCACCAAATTGATCCCCAGTAATACACTACAATGGATTTTTAAACCAATGGTTAGTGGTAAAGAAAGCAGTGATCAGAGGAAGGATGGTTCCCTAAGGACAGGTGAGCCAAACTACCTTCTTTCATTATCAGGGTTACTATGATCAGTAAAGCAGTGTTACAGCACTTAACATAGCAACCAGATTGAATCATATGAAATTGCCATTTTTTAGTAGATCAAAATGATGGTATATTGGCAATTTCGTGTGGTTCAACCACAATAATCTTACCAAGACATTTTACTAAAGTTTTCATGAAGAGATGTGCCTTAATACATTTTAAAGTGACACAAAGCTGGTATTGATGGCTAATACACTGGATGGTAGAATGCAGATTGTAAAAGATTCTTATCAGTTGGAATGAAGAGATAAAATTATTAAGAACGGAATAAAAAGACAGATTTAAAATTCTATACTACATTCAAAAACACTAATGGGCTAATTACACCACAGAAATCTGGCTTTAAAAGAGTTCATGTGAAAAAGATCTAGCTGAGTCCAAACTTTAACATATACCCTCCCTGCTATAGTCAAAGTGAACTATTTTCCAAATAAACTACAGGGTTTCTTACTTTGATTTCTTGCCCATGCTATTCTTTGAGCACCAGAATACCCACTTCTCCACCTCTTGGCCAAAATCATACCCATTCTTCTAGATCAATTTCAAATGTTACCACCTCCATCAAGACTTTCACTCCCTCTGCTAGCTATAATCACACCTTTCCTCTGAAATCCAAGTTTATGGTTCCTTCAGTGTAATAAACATATCCTATTTTGTACTTTTCTTCTTTTAGCTCTGTTTAAGTGGGAAGTACAGACAAAAGGAGAAATTCTAAGAAGACTCTATTATATATAAAGACAGAAAAACAATCAAGGAGTTGTAAATAAAATTCAGGAGAAACTATATACGAGTCAGCCAGATCTTATGAAGACAAATGAGGGAGAGCTCACAGGCAGGACTGAGCAATGGTTTGCGTGGGGGAGGAAAACCGAAACTGGAATCTAATAAACTGTAATCAGAGGGAGTCAAGGGGGCTAAGTTACTTTCCACCTTGGGAAAAGGAGTTTGGGAAGGGATTGTGCCACAGATAAAGGGATGGGTAATAAAAGGGAGGAACTGGATTTATGTTTTAAAAAAAGGAAAAAGAAGGTAAACATGAACTTTTGATTTCTGCTGACTTGTTCCTTCTCCCAGTGACTCTGGTCAAGTAAATAAAGGTATTAATCATGCAGTTGCATAGACAGGTTACTATCATCCAAGAAAGTTGGTCACACCCAGAGATAAGGGAGTAAAACAGGGTGTCAATAAGCTCAATAAGGATAAGGAGAAAAGACAGTTCCTAGCAAAGAAAGTCTCATACAAAGTCAGCACTCAAATAATATAAACTGAATTAAAATACAAATTCTCTTCCAAAATTTGAAAGGCTGCATGTGGATAAAGGACTAAATTTATAGAGAATCAGAGGGCAAAAGTAGATCAATAAGTAGAAGATCCAAGGAACTAGCTTTTGGTGCACAAAAAAAATAATAATTAAAAACTGTCTCGAATATAATAAACACTTTTTTTTGTTTTTTTTTTTTTAGTAATATATAGTTCAAACAGCAGTTAAAGTGAAGATCAGGGATGGATGGGTTTCTTGCATTAAGGAGGAGGTTGAATTAATACTAAGGACTAAGGTTCCCAACAACTCAAATCCTTTTTTTTTTTTTTTTTACGTTTGTAATTTCTTTTAATTACCAGAAGTGCGAGTTGTCAGTATATCTGGTGTAGGAAATGATAAATGTATAAACTCCAAATCCAAGATATATGACACTGTATTTTCTAAAATAATGGTTGATAATCAACTTCTTGTATTGTGTGACCTTGGGTATATTTTAAACCAGATCTCTGGAGGCTGCCCTGATCACCACCTTATTACCTTTTGTATAACAGAAGGAAAAAAAAAACCTGTCACAGGACTTCCCTGGCAGTCCAGTGGTTAAGACTCCGTGCTTCTAATGCAGGGGGCGTGGGTTTGATCCCTGCTCCAGGAACTGGGATTCCCCATGCTGCATGGCGCAGCCAAAAAATGGAAAAAAAAAAAAAAAAAGAAAAGAAAAAACCTGTCACAAGTCAAGCTCCAATTTATCATCTCTCCTTGGTCTGTCCCCATTACAGGAGAGGATGAGGGGATGTTTGTTTCCTGACTGGACTTGCTTTTCACAAAGTCCTGCTGGGGGTTACTCAGTACCCTGTGGCCTTCAAGGGTATTGTCAGTTGACTACTTTTTCAACTGTCTAGTATTTATCCTAGTTCTCATTTTTTTCCTTTTTTATTTAATTTTTTTACTGAAATATAGTTGATTTACAATTTTGTGTTAATTTCTGCTGCATATATATATATGCCATATACACACATATACATACACACTCTTTTTTATATTCTTTTCCATTATGGTTTATCTCAGGATATTGAATATAGTTCCTTACAACTCAAATTCTATATGAACAAATATAAATGCATTAGCACATATTTATTTTGTCTAACCTAAAATCAGTATTGGGGAGAAAAGAATACCAGACCAGTTGTTAGGGGATCTGGTTCATGCTCTGTGAAACAGAATGGAACCTCCTACCAGTCCCTGCTCTTCCTCAACTTTTCATTCCTCACCTGCACAAGTCGTCCACTAGACCAGATCAGCTTAGAAGTTTGCTAGGGACTCATCTCTTGCTTTGCACATGCTTCCTTGCAACATACTTCTCAATTTGAATAAAGAGTTTCACAGGCAGAGAAAATTTAAAACTACTCAACAGATGATCTCTAATCCAAGGCCACTCACAGATCTTAAAATTGGGATTCTAATTTTTAATATATGATATTTACCTCCAATAATTTGCAAAGCAACAATAAAATCAAATTCACGAGTGGCCAACACTCAAGTCTGACACCACAAGATGAAAGGACTATACATGTGCAAGAGTATCAGCTCGTTTAAGTAGTTTATTTACCAAAAGATAGTAGTCTCTATCTTAGAGACAGTATCTTAAATTTAAACGATTCAAAACTTTTCTACCAGAGTTAAGAGCTGCCCCTCCCAAAGAAGGGAAAACATAAATACATGCATAAATTTTTATCAAATAAACTGAGTTTCATCTTCTGAAATTTATTTATCACAGTAGGAGTTGGGGGTACAGGGCAAGGAGAATACAGTCAGTAGAAATAAATCTAAACATATTTTGTTTAGGAAGACAAATCCTAACACCTGCATTGTATATCAAATACTTTCATAATTAAAACTCTTGTATGCTTTTTTTTTTTTTTTTTTTGCGTTATGTGGGCCTTTCACTGTTGTGGCCTCTCCCATTGCGGAGCACAGGCTCCGGATGCGCAGGCTCAGCGGCCATGGCTCACGGGCCCAGCTGCTCTGCGGCACGTGGGATCTTCCTGGACAGGGTCACGAACCCACGTCCCCTGCATCGGCAGGCGGACTCCCAACCACTGCGTCACCAGGGAAGCCCCCTTTTATGCTTTTGAAGAGGTAACCCTTTGGATTTTACAAACCTGTGGATTATCCATGTACCATACAAAACTATCTTCTCTGGTATCCAGTATGAAGTACCTCCGAAGAAATTTCCCACTGTTTTCATTTTCTTCAATGTCTAGAAAACCACAAATGCGATTCTGACGATCCACATAAGGCATTTCTGTGCTTGAACATTACACTGTAAAATAAAAACATTAACAGTAAGTACTTCTCAGTGGACTTCAAGCATAAAATGTGCTATGGTATGGTTTATTCAACAAAGAACCTACTTTCCAACATTAGGTGGGGGCTGGTTAATGTGAATACATAAAAGCATGGGCAAAAATCACTTGAAATTAAGCTTATTGTGCGTGGTTACTAAATGCAACTATACAGAACTGATGTGGACAAGGGACAGCTATTCATGTCAGCTGAATAATTTACTTAACTTTTCACTATGAGTAGGCATCGTCATCCCCATTTCATAGGTAAGAAATATAACACTGAGAAGGGGAAGTGCCTTTCCAAGATTAGTGAACTAGCAGGTAATGAATCAAAACATGAACCCAGATTCTTGGACTCCAGAGTTTATATCTTAACATTTACATCATCCTGTCACTCTAAAACCCTTGGTATTATTAAAACCAAAATGAATCAAAATAAAGTAAGCTAACATCATGAAAAGAGAGATAAGCAGGTATTATGTGCCCCCGAATGGAAGACACAAACATCACCAATAAAGAGCATATAACAAAACAAAAAACAAAAAAAAAGGTTTATCTCAATCTGATCAAGTTTCTAGATTTCCCTAAGTCCAGCTTCCAGTTCACAGGAAACAAAGAACACAGAAGAACATATTAAACTTCACCACAGGTATTCAATCAGCAAAAGTGGACCGTGGGAAACATCAGGACCAAAAGCCCAGTTTCTTCAGCAAATAAACTACTACAGGGGGAAAAAAAAAAGGAGAGAGAGAGAAAGAGAAGTCACCGATTAAAAGAGACTTCAGAGGCATATCATATTCTGATTCTGAAGTACTGAAATTTTTGTTATGTTCATTAAAGTTAAAAACCATGGCTTGGATAAAAAGCAGTGTTTCCATCCATTTTTCTCTAAAAACTGTAGATATGTGATTCCCTCCTGATGTGATGCAAATCTGCTGACTATTCCTACTGCAAAGGTACTTCTACAGCCAGCGTCAACATCTTTCGGCAGGTTGAATTATTTATGTAACTATTTTTTTGTTTAACTCACAGTGAAAATTCAATTAGAATACGCCCTGATATACTGCTTATCTAAATCACTATTCTGTATACAGCCAGAGAAATGGTGAAACATGCCAAAAAGTTTTCTTTAATTAATTAGTTTATTTATTTTTGGCTGCATTGGTTCTTCATTGCTGCACATGGGATTTCTCTAGTTGCAGCATGCAGGGGACGCTCTTCGTTGCGGTGTGCAGGCTTCTCGTTGTGGAGCACGGCTCTACGTGCGTGGGCTTCAGTAGTTGTGGAATGCAGGCTCAGTAGTTGTGGCTTGCGGGCTCTAGAGCACAGGCTCAGTAGTTGTAGTGCACGGGCTTAGCTGCTCCGCGGAATGTGGGATCTTCCCGCACCAGGGATCGAACCCATGTCCCCTGCATTCGCAGGTGGATTCTTAACCACTGTGCCACCAAGAAAGTCCCCCAAAAAGTTTTAAACAAAACTATAAATTAAGTTTGTATGTGTGTGTTATTACAGATCTGGCACTTGGAGATAATTTTTTAATGAACTTACCCAAAGTTCTAAAAAATTTCTAAATGTAATCAAAGCTTGGAAAATTAATACACTATGTTAACACATACTGCAGGTAAAAACTGTCAACTTGTGTGGTAGGCCATGAGGAAAGACACAGGCCAAAGGAACAGAATTGAGAGGACAGAGACAAACCCATACATCTATGGCTAACTGATTTTCAACGACGGTGCCAACATCATGCAATAGGGAAAGAACAGCCTCTTTAACAAACGGTGCTGGGACACCTGGAGAGCCACGTGCTGAAGAATTAAACTGGACCACTATCTTACACCATATACAAAAAATAACTCAAAATGAATTAATCTAAATATAAGAGCTAGAACTATAAAACTTCAAGAAAACATAGAGGAAAATCTTCATGGCCTTAGAGTTGGCAATGAATTTTTAGATGTGACACTGAAAGCACAAACAACAAAAGAAAAAATAAGACAAATAGGACTTCATAAAAATTAAAAACTTTTTTGCATCAAAGGACATCAAGAAAATGAAACAACAACCTACAGAATGGGAGGAAATATTTGCAAATAAGGGTCTAATATCCAGAATATACAAATAACTCCTACAACTCAACAATGAAAAAACAAACCCAATTAAAAAATGGACAAAGGACTTGAAAAGACATTCCTCTCAAAGAAGATAAAACAAATGGCCAACCAGAACTCAAAAAGTTGCCCAACATTATTTGTCATTAGGGAAATGTAAACCAAAACCACAGTGAGATACCACTTCACACCCACCTGGATGGATATAATTAAGAGAGGAAAATAATAAGTATAGGCAAGGATGTATAGAAATTGGAACCCACCTACATTGCTGGTGGGAATGTAAAATGGTACGACACCTGGGTAAAACAGTTTGGTAGTTCTTCAAAAGTTAAACATAGAATTACCATATGACTCAGCATTTCCACTCCTAGGTGTATATCCAAAAGAACTGAAAACAGGTACTCAAACACTTATACGTGAACGTTCATAGCAGCACTATTCACAATAGCCAAAAACTATAAACAACCCATATGTCCATCAACAGGTAAATGCACATACATACAATGGAATATTACCCAGATACAGAAAGGAATGAACTACTGATACAATGCATCCAATCAAAATTCCAAGATATTTTATAAAAACTGACAAGGTGGTTCTATTATATATATTGAAATGCAAATAACCTAGAAAAGCTAAATCTATTTCCCAAAGAACAGACTGACATTACTTGATTTCAAGACTTACAGCAGAGCTACAGCAATAAAGATAGTGTAGGATTGGTGAAAAGATATAATAAATCAATGGAACAGAACAGCATCCAGAAACAGACCCATACATATACTGTTAATTGATTTTCAACAAAGATGTCAAAGCAATTCCAAATACAGTCTTTCAACAAATGGTGCTGGAACAATTAACTATGCATGTGGAAAAAAATGAACTTGAAATGGATCAGAAACCTAATGTACAATTAAGCTTCTGGAAAAAATATATATATATACACACACACACATATATATACTAATATATTTTTAAAGACATTTATATATACATATAAATAAAGTCTTCATGATCTTAGGGGTAGACAAAGATTCCTTAGATAAGACACAAAGAGCCTAAACCATATAATGGTTGATATAATGGACTTAATCAAAATTAAAAACTGCTCCCTGAAAGACACCAATAAGAAATCAAAAGATGAGCCACAGAACAGGAGAAAATATTCAGTACACATATATCTATCAAATAACTGATATCCAAAAATAGGCAAGGAATTATTACAACTCAGTAAGACAAACAACCAAATAGGAAAATAGGCAAAAAAATTTGAACAGACAAGTCAACAAAGAAGATATACATAGGGCCTCCCTGGTGGCGCAAGTGGTTGAGAGTCCGCCTGCCGATGCAGGGGATACGGGTTCGTGCCCCGGTCTGGGAGGATCCCATATGCCTGCCGCGGGGCGGCTGGGCCCGTGGGCCATGGCCGCTGAGCCTGCGTGTCCGGAGCCTGCGCGTCCGGAGCCTGTGCTCCGCAGCGGGGGAGGCCACGACGGTGAGGGGCCCGCATACCGCAAAAAAAAAAAAAAAAAAAAAGAAGATATACATAGTTTTTTAAAAAATAATAAAAAAGAAAGAAAAAGGAAGACATACAAATAATAAATAAGCACATAAAGATGCTCATCATTAGTCAGGAAGATGATACAAATAAAAACTGAGATACCACTACATACCTACTAGAATGGCTAAAACAAAAACAAACAAGTAAAACCCTGACAATACCAAATGCTGGCAAGGATGTGAAACAAATGGCTAGTCTCTCATATTGCTGATGGGAATGCAAAACGGCACAGTAGCTTGGGAAGACAGTTTGGCAGTTTCTTAGAAAGTTAAACGTACCCTTAACAATATGACCCAGCAATGCCACTCCTAGGTATTTATCCAAGTGAATTGAAAACTTATGTTCATACAAAACCTATATGCAAACGTTTAAAACAACATTATTCATAATTGGCAAAAAGCAGAAACAAACCAAATGTCCTTTAACTGGTAAATGAAGAAACTGTGGTACATCTAATACAATGGAATACTACTTAGCAAGATAAAGGAACAAAGTATTGATACACACAATATGGGTATTTTGTTAAGTGAAAAAAGCCAGACCAAAAGGCTATAGGGACAGAGAACAGATGAGTGAGAGGGACTGACTTCAAAGGGTAATTTACGGAGTGATGGAACTGTTCTGTATCTTGATTGTAATAGGATACACAACTATGCATTTATCAAAAATAGGCTCAAATACCACATAGAGTGAGCTGTATTGCATACAAATTTTTAAAAAAAACTACAGTGATAAAAAACATATCAGAGTTGCTAGGGCTTGCGATAGAAGAACAAGAGAGAACAAGAACAAAAGAGAAAGAACAAGAGAGAAATTTTTTTTGGCAACATAGCTGTTGCATATCCTGACTGTGGTAGAGCTTATATAATTACATGCATCTGTCAAAACTCATAGAACTATACACTAAAAGAGGTAAAATGTACTGTATGTAAAATTATACCTCAATAATGCCAAATTTCTTTTAAAAAAGATGCCATATATACTCACCAGACTGGCTAAAATTAAAACAGATTGACAACACCAAATGTTATGAAAGGTGTGGTGCATCCAGAATTTATGTACTGTTGATGGGAATGTAAGATGGTACAATCACTATGGGAAAAGTTCTGGCAATAAAACCAAACATACACCTACCCAATGACCCAGCCATTCTATTCCTAAGTATTTACTCAAGAGAAATGACAACATATATTCATGCAAAGACTAATTCACAACTATTAGTAGCAGCTTTATTCATAATAGCTACAAACTAGAAACAACCCAAATGTCCATCAAAAGGTGAAAAGATAAAAAAAATGTAGTATGTTTATACAATGCAATAGCAGTCTACAATATATTTTTATTTTTTATTTATTTATTTATTTATTTATTTATTTTTTGCGGTATGCGGGCCTCTCACTGTTGTGGCCTCTCCCGTTGCAGAGCACAGGCTCCAGATGCGCAGGCTCAGTGGCCATGGCTCACGGGCCTAGCCTCTCCGCGGCATGTGGGATCTTCCCAGACCGGGGCACGAACCCGTGTCCCCTGCATCGGCAGGCGGACTCTCAACCACTGCGCCACCAGGGAAGCCCAGCAGTCTACGATATAAAGGAACTCCTACTGCATGCAACAATATGGTCAAAACTCATCAAATTGTAAACTTTAAATGGATACAGTTTATTGTATATAATTTAAACTCCAAAAAGTTTTAAAAATCCAGCATAATAAAAAATTCATTAATAAGTTTGACTACAAATAACTTTTTAAAAAATATTTTGCATGGCAAATCCTGATCAGCAAGTCAAAACCAGTAGAAAATACTTGCAGCTTATATTACAAAGGGCTAATCTCCCTAATATTTAAAGAGTCTGCAAAAAATGTCAAGGGAAATATATCAAAACTTCAATAGAAAAGTGGGCAAAAGACATGAACAGACATTCTGCAGAAAAAGACATAAAAATGACCCTCAAACATATTAAGAGATGCTCAACTTCACTCATGATAAGAAAATCCCAAAATGACATACGATACAGTAGGCATTGCTACCGACACCACAAACAAAAAAAGGCAACCAGACTTCATGTGCCTCCTTGTGGAATTTATACCATCTATAAAACATTTATGAAAAAAAAGTACAAATACCTGAATCTAGATCTAACTACCAATTTATAGGAAATAGAGAAGACAGAGAAAGAACACGTTAACCTATATCACAGAGATTCAAACAGCAAAATTCAAACTATAATTAGTTTCTCAGGACAAATAACATGGCTTCTTCAGAAATAAATTCCAAGGGAGCAGGGGGAAAGGAACTGGAGGAAGAACTTATCAGTTAAAACACCTGAAAAGACATAATCACAACATGTGGGCCTTATTTAAATCTTGTTAACAACAAAAACACTGAGTTATCTAAGGAAATTGGAAATTTGAACACTGCCTCATGATATTAAGGAAACAGATATATATTTTTTTCAGTGTGGTGATGGTATTGTGGTTACGTTACTAAGAAAATGAATCCTCATCATTTAGAGATATTTATTCATACAGAGACAAAACATTATCTGAATACTCTGGAAGGAGGGCTGGATGAAGGAGGGATGGCCTGGGTGTGCAGTTGTCGGGGCTAGATGATAGGTACTGTAGTTATACAATCCTGTCTACTTCGTGGAAGTTCACAATTCTTCATTACAAAAAGAAAGGTTAATAAGAACTTTTTTTTCATAAGAAAAGTTCAAAAAAAGTCTATACTACACAGAGATACCATTTCTCATCTATGAGACTGTCAAAAATTCAAAAATCTGACAACCTACAATACGAGTAAGGCTGTAAGAAAACAGTAACTCTCTTATATTGCTGGTGGGAATGCAGAACGGTACAACCCTACTGAGATGAATCTGGCACTATTTAACATGTGCATTTACCCTATGACCAGCAATCCTACTTGCTACTGTAATTCTGAAACAATTTTATGTAAATGATAGTACTTCAGGTGCATCATAGGACAATGTCAACATACTGATGCTATGATTATATTTAAAGTAAAATAAAACAAATTTTGTTATTAGGAACCTAGATTTTCACAGTAAGAGAAAAAACGTACAAATACAAAAGGAAAAATTATATACAATGCATCTGAATTAGAGTTAGTATGAACTCATGATCTTTGAAAATATGACAGTAATAGAAAATCATCACTTTGCAATTCCAATATAATCACTGATTTAAGCAAGAGTCTTCAATGAATACTAATACCACTAGAAAACAGGTTGTTAGGGAACAGAATGTTCAGTCTCAAAATTTCACCCCAGTGTTCTTACCAATTACAAAGTGCAAAATGTACGTATATGTATCTTTACAGGGGTGAGATCTTATGGTCCCCACCTTTACCAAATGATTTAGCATCTAATGAATCTAGAAGCCAGGGACTAACGGATATCACTTCTCTCTAAATAGACCACACACTATATGATTCCACTGATCTGAAATATCCAGAATGAGCAAATCTATGAAGACAGAAAGTAGATTAGTAGTTGCCTAGGAGTATGGGGGATGGGAAGGAATGAAGAATTGCCTAGAGATGGGAGGGTACAGGGTTTCTCTTTAAGGTGATAAAAATACTCTAATATTTTTGACTGTGGTATTTTGTGCATTTTGACTGTGATAACAGTTGCACAGTTCTGGAAATATATTAAAAACCATTGAATTGCACACTTTGAGTGAATTATTCCTCAACCAAGCTGTTAAAAAAAAAAAGAATTATAATTGTCTTTTATCTTTCATTCCAGAGCACATCAGAAACCTTAAAAAACATTTCCTCTCCCAGACCTCTGAATGTTGTAGTGTCCCAGGGGATGGTCCACGGACCTCTTCTCTATTTATACTGAATCTCTTGGTGAGCTCACTCATTCACATAGGTCTAAATACTGCTATCTCCAGCCCTGGACACTCCGCTGGACTCCAGACTCATGTATACAACTGCCAACTCTGTGGATCTACTTATGTACCTAACAGGCCTCTCACACTTGGCAAAGTGAGCCCAGATGTACCCCCTCAGCAATCTGTTCCCCTCTGTCCTTCCCATCTCAGTAAAGTCACTCCCTTCTTCCAGCTGTTCAGGCAAAATCTGGAGTCACACTTGATCAAGACTTTTTTCTCTCATTCCATGTCCAGTCCGTAAGCAAATCCTACTGGCTCCATCTTCTAAGTATAACCAGAATCCCACCATTTGCATTACTGCCACTCTGGTCCAAGCCACCATCACCTCTTAGCTGGATTATTGCAAGGGCTTCCCTGCCTGCTTCCACTCCATTTTCAATACAGCTGTCAGAGTGATCTCATTAAAACATATGTGCGAGTGTTTATTCAATATTTGCCAAGCAGATATTTAAAATTAATTTAATCCTTATAATGATTTTACAGATGAGAAAACCAAAGCACAGAAGATTTTAAAAATAACTTGTCCAAGGTCACATGATTAGGAAGCTGCGGAGCCAGGATCCAGACCAGGGGAATCTGGCTCTAAAGCCCATGCTCCGCAGTACTATAAAATGTCACTCTGCTCAAGTCTCTTCAACTTTGGCTGCTTACTAAAATTACCTGGGAGTTTTTTTGAAAATCCTGATGCCTAGATTAGAGCATCCAGACCAATTAAATCAGAAACTCTGGAGATGGGATCTAAGCATCAGTACAGTTTGAAAGCTCCCCCAATAATTCCCACGTTCAGCCAAGGTTAAGAACCTCTGTTTTAATGCAATCCCATCTCATTCAAAGTAAAAACCAAAGCTCTTACAAAGACATACAGGCTTCACCTACCCCCCACCCCAACCTGTCCCAGTTCCCCCGCTTGATTACTCATCTAGTCACTGACGCCTACTACACTAGACAAGCTCTCCACTCGGAGCCTTGTAACTCAAAGGTCACTTTCTCAGGGAAGCCTTCTTGACAGCGCATCTGAAACTGCAAATGCTCCAAACTGTCCTGCCACTTCCCATCTCCCTTCCCCACTTCATTTTTCTCCTTAGTATTTATTGCTAACAAACAATATCAGTTACTTATTTCTTGTCTGTTTCCCCACACTGGAATGTAGGCTCCATGAGAGCAGGGACTTTTTTTCTATTTACTCTTGTTTCTCCAATGCCTAGAACAGTGGCTGGAACATGGAAGGGACTCAATAACAATTCGTTGAATGAAAAATTAAGGAACCCATAATTATTGCATCAAATATTAATGTGTAAGTTTCCAGACAGAAAGCCGCTTTTGCCTCATCTGATGAGAAATCATTTAGCAAACGATTTAATCGACTGCTTTGCTTAGATGATGGAAGGGAAAAGGTTTGATACTATATTTCTGTTTGGATTTATACTTTCAGTAAAGCTAGTATGAGGTAAGAACAGATAAAACTGTGTAATTAAAACCTCCACAAAATCTATCCTTCAGCTTTACTTGTGCTCTAAGGGCAGAGTTAGATCATACAAACATTCATAAATTAACACACACAGTTAACACTTCATCAGTCAGGAACCATGAAGCAAGTCAAGAAAATAAAAACAAAACAGAAGTCAAAAAGAGAGAAAGAAAAGAAAAAGAAAAATTAAATTCTGCACAGTGAGACTTCATTAGGCCCACAGGACTTCACTACTGAAGTCCTGATTAGATGCTGAATGAGACTAGTCTTGTCCCAAAACTGTCAACAAACACAAAGCTTAAGATATACAGACATCAAGGATCAAATACCTGTGGAGTCTGGCCCTGACACCCCACACACACCTCAGGGCTATGGTACTCTAATCAACGTCTTACCATCATTCCACTCTACACGAGCAGCAGACAGAAGAGAGGGGAAAAAAACGACAAGTATTCCAAGTGTTCTGGGAGAAGGAAGGTGATGGTCACCCAAAAGCAGTGGTAGGGGGCCCCAAGAGAATCTTTCACCAAGATCAGAAGTGCCTACAAGGAGGACAAATTGTCACCTCTTTCTCCAGTTCAATGTCTGCGTATGAAGTAGACTGAGTGACTGACCCTGTGCCTATTTGAGCAGGGGGACAAAGAGAATTGATGCGAAACGGCAGGGCACAGAAAGGGAGCAGACTTAAGCAGGCTGCCAGCCACCATTTGACATCAAAAGGAAGTAAGTTTCCAGTGGATTAAGTGTAAATTACAGAAGGTAGCTGGACTTGAGCTGTCTTGCTGTTATCAAAAAATCTGGCTGCAGAGAGAAACCCACCTTGCCCCCAAACACTCATAGGAACCAGCAAGTAGACTGAGAAGACAGAAATGAGGAGGAGGGAGTGTAGATTGGTAAAGGTTTACCCACAGCAAATTTCATATCCAGGGACTGCGCAGTAGGGAGTCTCCCTGCAAGATCTCACCAAAAATTCCAGTTTGGAAGCCTACCACTAGACATTAATGGCTCGCCACTGTTAATCAAGAAAAGGCTTTAATAACACCAGGTAAGAAAGAGTTGCCTTTTTTCATTTTTCTTCTAACTAGTCTCTATTCAAATACATCCACAAAGAGGGAAAAGAAAGGTATCCAGGGAGCATATCACAATCCCTCCCCACTCCAAGTGCTTCAGGGAATAAGTGGCCAGATACTGGGTTAAAGGAGGAGTGGAGCTTTAATAGGAGATGGAAGGTTTAAACTGAAGTAGATTAGACTGGAGCTTTTAATAGCTGTAAATGATAGAAAAGCTACCATTTGCCCATGAAATCATGAGGAAGCAGGGAGAGGGAAGATCCAACAAAGCATAGTTGAAAGCAGTCAATGTTGGAAAACATAACTGTCTTCAATTTGTTCTCACCAAGCTCAGACTGCTCGACAACCTGACGACACGTGGAACATTATTACTGTCCTCAGTAATGAGAGGCACACCTGGTGTGGAAATTCCCATGGGGGATTTACTGTACCCAGCAAGATGCTACATTAGAAGTCCTCTGAGACCACTTCCAATTCTAAGTGCCTGTGATTGTCCTTTCTTCAAGAAGAGGTTAAACTGAATCCAGAATCCAGATTTCAAGGGTTAAACTATTAAAGGCTAGGCTACCCAAAGGAGTAAAACCACAACTTTCTGAAGAATAAAATTATCAGACTGATAAGTCTGATAAGGGTTCCATGTAAGAAAGAATGTTTAAGACTTCAATATTTTTAAGACTCTAAAGACTTAAGTGTTAAAAAAATATCCTAAATGACTTTGATTTTTCTTTTACATTCAACAGAAATTCCAGTTCAAAGAATGTTTACGATTTAAAATCCTCAAAATACCATCTTCCTGAATCAAAGCAATTCAACTAATCAAAGGCTTACCAAAATAAACAGCAAGCACATGTTTGCTTAAATATCTTCTAGGAATTACAAACTCACGTGTTCTTTATCATACAGCAACTACTAGGAAAAAATATCACTCGGAGTTCAAATGGTTTAATGTCACTCGTTAAGCATAACAAAATCCTATTGCTGCAACAAATACCAACAATTTTTATTTTTAAATTAAAAAAAATCCACACGTTTATGTTTCTAAAAATAATTAAGCACTGCAGACAAGCATCTAAAGCAACAGAAAGTTTCTACCCTAGGAACTCTTTTCTGATACCAGTCAATAAATTTCCAAATGCTAGGTGCTTACAAATGGTCAGAAGAATTAAAACTAAATGTTAATATTTATCTCCTAATAAAGCCATTTCATTGTATCATTGCAGATCTAAATGAGAGCATCACCTTGAAATTTAAAATCAAATTTTAATATTATCAAAAGTAAAATGCTCAAGCATGTGAAAAAGTAATAAAGCTGAGGCAGTTACTGCTACAGAACTTGAAATTTTCTGTCTAATAAAGGCAGAGTGTGAGTAACTACTGTCACGTCTGAATAATTACTACATTTTATTCAGAAAACTATCTTCCTCGTTCTTAAATGACAGTTATTTAAACAAGAACAATTATTTAACGTCAAACAGTACGTCAATGTCAAAGCCCGACTTAAATTATGCTAATAAATTACTTCATGGATTTCATTCTGGATTACAATTATCATCAGTAGAAGTAACTGTGGGTTTTGCAGTAGGAATGTAAGAACTTTCAGGCTTAAATAAAAGTCTTTTTTTTTTAAGCTGCATTAAATGTTTTTTGAGAAAAAGCCCTATAAAAAGATAAAATGTTTCCATCTTTCCCAAGTTATTCTCCTAGGGGTCTTCAATATCACAACCTATATATTAACAACCAACATGTGAGTATTGCCCACAGTGACTTTTTAAAGAAAATAACTCTATGCTATTCTTAATGTCCTTAAACAATTCTAAAACGGTCCTTCCGGCTTATGAACTCATGGCAGTTTCCTAACAATTGTATACTTATCCTGTTTTACTGTCTCTCCTAGTCTATGACAAAGTCACATTTACACACCACCTCTTTCCTATTTTGCTACATTGCTAAAACTAGGGGGGAGGGGGATACAAACCTGCTACTTCCCCCCTTTCCCAAAAGCAACAATAAAAATACTAATTAACAAGATAAAATGAGGTATGAAGCAGTTTCAATACATAAAAATCACATCTCCTTAATGTCACAAAGTTATCCTCTGCTTACCACAAAGGACAAATGCATGGCCATATCCTTTGATACAGGTACACTCTTCAAGAGAATCCTGTCAATGGATACACTGTAGGGTTTACAGCGCTATAAAATAAATTAACTATTAACTCAAATTCTGCTAAGCTTAAATACTCTTGTTTAAATACGTAAATATTCTAAAATGTAATTTCCCCTGGGAAGATATGGCCAAGTTAAGGATTTAAACTAACTCTACTTGGGGAAATATGTTTTGCCACAAATGTGTTACTATGAAAATTTGAGTATGAAAAGCAATAGGCTTTTTAGTCAGAATGAATCTTACTATTTTTTAAATAACAATTCTTCAAGTTCTTCTGTGAAAAAAACATTTAGTTTTACAAAATGATTTTTTCAAGTTTTTCTCTGAATCATATAAAGCTTACCCCAATTTTGCTGTAGAGTTTCAATGGCATTAAACTAATATAGAAAGTGTGTAAGCTGAGTGCCTGGGGGGAAATAAAGCAGAACAGATCAGTAGTTCTCGGATAAAAGACTATGGTATAAACCGCATGGTGCGCTATTGGTTCCAGTCGTTAAGCACACAGGAAATAAGATTTTCTAGTTAAAAAAACGAATTGACAAACGGCAACAACTCCGTTAAAGCAAAGAAAATCTTATCAAAACCAACAACGATCAATCATAAAATAAGAAAACAAGCATTATAGGATTGTAGGGTGAAATCGGAGGGGAAAGAAAATGGCCCAAATTGCCTGACTATATCTTCTATAACCTCCTCTAGGACCTGCCCCCAACAGAGCGATCGAGTTTCATTATTTAGGTGCCCAGCCGGGCGCAGATGCTCTGCTGTTGGGCACAGCATAACTAGAATTCTACCAAAGGCAGTAAACACGACTTTCATTATGACAACACTTTCCCCTCTGATGGTCTATCCAGGAGGGTCAATAGAAAGCATCTGAAATAAACCACAAACCACTCAAGACGGTCCCAAAGCGGTGAGACTGGCAGCTGGCTTCTAAGCTTAAAGACCTGGGTTCTGGTCGCCTCCTTGGTCCTACTTGCGTGACCCTGGACAAGTCACTTCCAACTTTCGCACTGGTCACTGCACCATTAAGGTGCTAGGGTAAAGCACTAATACTGCAGGATGCTAGGGCACAGGGCGGAGTCGACTTCTGACTCGGCGAGTCCTAAAGTGAAAGCGCATTAAAATAATACAAGACGATGCCCTAGGCAGCTAAGCCCCCGTGAGCTCAGCCCTTAAGTCGAGCCATTCTACAGGCGTCGCCCGCCGGGAATCCCCCGACAGCTGGCCGGCCGGGCGTCCGGGAGGAGGGCGCGACGGTACTTTTTAGCAGAGCCACCGCACGGCTCCTCGGCGACAGCGACCGCCGCCGGGCTCCCCACCCTCCTCGGCCGGACGCCGCCGAGGGCCGAGGTCAGGAAAACAATAAAGGAAGGAGCCGCGGGAAGACGCCGCCGCCGCCCCCTCCCGCCGTCCAGAACTCGGCGCGCGCAGGTGAGCCGCCCCCGCGGCCTCTACCAGGTGCAGCCACGCGGGCCGACCGGCCAGGAGAGAGGCCTCGGGGCGCAGCCCGGGACCCCGCGCCCCCCACTGCCCGCGGGCCCGCACTTACCAGCGCCCGCCGGTCCCTCGAGCCTCCCAGCTCGCTTCAGCCGGCGCCGCGCTCCCGGAGCCCGGCCCCGCTCACCCCGCCCCGGCGCGGCCGCGCTCCTCACGCCGAACTTCACGGCGGCCCTCGCTCGGGAGCACCGGCGCCGCCGCGGCCCCTGGTCCCACAGGCACCGAGCTGCCGGGAGCGGAGCCCACGACGGCCCGCCCGCGCACTGCGCACGCGTGCCCGCGCTGCCTCAGCCCCCAGACGGCGGCAGAGATTCCAGAGCGGGCACTCCCAGCCCGAGGAGACTACAAGTCCCGGCAGGCCCCGCGCGGGCCCTGGAGGCGTAGCGGGCCGGGTTAGGGGCGTCTTCCTGGTTCAGGGGCGGCGACCTCGGGCGCGTCGGGGAGGACCGCGCGCGGAGCGCTGGGCCCTTGCACTGCGGTGCATCCTGGGATTCGTAGTTTTCGAGGACCACGGGGCTTGGCTCGAGGTTGGAACTCAGGGTTCTCTTGTGTCACCGCCTAGAACTTACAGGCACAGGGATCTTTAAAAATAGGCTTCATTCGTTTGCAGATAATTTGTTTGCAAGCTGTCCCATAATCAGTCCAGGAAGTATAAATTCACAGGCTGCTGTGTGACCTGGGGAAAAACGCTTTACAGCTCTTCACGCCAATTCTTCTAACAATTTCTCTCTCCCTAGAACTGTATCTGCACCTCCTACTTAATAGGACACGAGGCTTAGAGAAACTTAAAGAATAATTAGTCGAAATTCGATTCCAGTCGAAAGGCTGGAACATAAATATGTATTATCATAAATATTTATTCGTAAATATTTAACCTGTTTGTTGAGCACGTACCATGCCAAATCCCGTAAGAGGCACTAGACACACACTTAAGAACAAGATAGATGCCGTCCTGACCTCATGGAGTCTGCAGTCTGTAGCGGGAGCTAGTCCTTAAACTAGCAAGATAAATACAGATTTTAATGCAATGGAGAAGCTAAGCAAGTTAAAGAGATAGTGGGGGAGGAGGGGCTCTTTAGAGAGGGTGGTCAGGGAAGGCAGTCTGACGAAGTGATTTTTGAGCTGAAACCTGAAAAAAAGAATCATTCAGATACGCCAAGAGCTGGGAAAGGACTATATGCCACGGCTTTGACAGTGCATGGCACACGCTAGGCTCGCAATAAATATTTGTTCCGTCTGTGTCCTTCTTCCTTTCCTTCTCCATCAAAATATTTAGGAACACCTTTCAGAACATCCTTCCTATGCGAAGATGTACAGGAGACAAATCCATGTCCAGCAGTAGCACAAGTTGTACGTCTACAGCTGCTAGGACAGAAAACACAAGGTAAATGCCTACGAGTCTGGCGGCGTGGCTGGAACCTTGACTACTTAACCCCTTCTTTATTTGTGAACTGGGTCAAAAGTCTCAGCACTCAGCCTGGCCTCCTGACTCACTTCTGTTTATGAGGTAGAGAATCGGATTTTGGAGTTTGCCTCCATTAGGATTCTAAAGGAAGCTTAGATATTATCTCATCAAAATCAGAGGTGGAGTGAAAAACAGCCCTAGACTTAGCTGTGGACACTTACCTTTGTGACCTTAGGCAGAGGGTGACACTTTACCTTTCTGATGCTCAGTGACCTCAACCGCTCACTTTACAGAATGTTCTCAGAGTTTGATAAGCTGATAGAGGGGAAAACTGCTCTGCAGCCTGCGTGGAATGCTCCTGCCCTGGCTCTTTCAGACTGCTTGTCTTCAACATTTCCAGGATGATTGTTCTGTTATCTTTTGAGAAACCTTAGCTGTGTAGCCCTGCTGACAACTGTCTTCCCGAGGCCTCATTTCCTCATCTTTACAATGCTTGAAAGGATTTGGCCTCATCATAGTTTATAAACTGTCCAGAGCTGTTTCCTTTTGTCCACACAGTGGGTTTTATTTTTAACTGAATGTGTGGCTAACAGTTAAAAATAGGGAGATTTCACATAAAAACCCAGGTGTCACCTGCCTGATCTCTCTGGATATTTGAGCTTGTTGTCCCTGGCTAGGGGGTCTAGAAGGGTCTCCAGCTCCAGAATCCTAGAAGATTCTAGATGGGATATTTGGGACATATTTAAACTTAAAAAAAAAAAAAAGATTCCTTGTTTATCTGAAACTCAAATTCAACCTTAACGTCTTGTGTTTGGTCTGAAAACCCTAGCTCAGAGATCAGACCACTGAAGCAGAGAGCTCTCACCCGCTCCAGATGGGACCCAGAGGGGATCTTTCTCCTGAGTGTTACTATCATTAGACATCACTGACGGTGTGGTTTTAAATTATTCCTTTGCTCTTTTTGCCTAACAAGCCCCAAAGGTTGTTTGATATTGACAATCACATTTACAGACAATGAGGAAAGCCAGAGAAGTGACTCAAGTTGCCCAAGGACACACAGCAAGGTCAGGGCTACTTTGAAGTTGCAGTGTAACCAGAACCTGTTAGCATCCCTCTGTGTGGAAGGCTCTGGATCGGCCAATAAACACAATGAGAAAAACAAACAAACAAACAGAAACAGCAAAAAGAAAAAACAAACAGAACAAAACAAAAAAACACTCTCTGCTTTTCCTCTGGTCTTTTTTTGGCTGGAGAAGTTTATTACATAACAGTACTTTCAGTGTTATTTAAAAAAAAAAAAAAAAAGTATGTGGAATATTCCCTTATTGAAATTACAGTCTGGGAGCAAACCAAGAACGTTCAGGACCCACAGACGGCATTGAGGAATGCTGGAATATTCCATGGATACTTGTCATCTGAAGAAAAGGGAGAGGACTCTGAATTCAAGAATCTGCAGTTTACCTTTAAAACATCCTTGTCGTCATCATCATCCTGCCTTGCATGTGCAAAGCACTTGTATGTTTTCAGCAAAAATATTTATTGAGCCCCTTCTGTATGCTTACATGCTGGGCCCTGGATCCTCCAGACAGGCATTAGCCCCTTTGACAACACAAATTAGAACAGTGAAATCAGGAAAATGATCCAAAGTCACAGAAAGGGACTGAGCACTTGACTTGCCCTCCCCTCACAGGCACTTCCTAGCTCCTTCCCTGCTCTATTTTTTTAAATTTATTAATTTATTTATGTATTTTTGCTATGTTGGGTCTTCGTTTCTGTGCGAAGGCTTTCTCTAGTTGTGGCAAGCGGGGTCCACTCTTCATCGCGGTGCGCGGGCCTCTCACTATGGCGGCCTCTCTTGTTGCGGGGCACAGCCTCCAGACGTGCAGGCTCAGTAGTTGTGGCTCACGGGCCTAGTTGCTCCGCGGCATGTGGGATCCTCCCAGACCAGGGCTCGAACCCATGTCCCCTGCATTAGCAGGCAGATTCTCAACCACTGCGCCACCAGGGAAGCCCCCTGCTCTATTTTTTCTGCTTTACTTTTTTCTCCTTAGCAATGATCACGTTCCCACACATCATATATTTTACTTTTTTATCTTGTTTATTTTCTGCGTGTCGCACTAGAATGTAATGTCCACACCCACAGGGATTTTATCTGTTTTGTATCCTCAGTGCCTAGAACAGAAATATTTGTTGAATGATGGATGCCACCAGCCCCCTTTATGAACAGAGTCAGAATCAGAAGTCAACAGAAGGAGCAACTCCAGCAGTGAACTTCCGGTTTTTACTAGAAATCAGAATGCAGAGAGAACAAGAATCAAACATGAATCAAACATTCTCTGAACCCAGATTTCTTCTTTTCTTATTCCCTCCAGAAACTGGGTAGCAGAGAGTTAAAGACAGCTCTTTCCTATTTTTCAGTGTAAAAATGAAACTCACACCCTGGGAAGGGAGTTGGTGGGGTTGCTTTTGAGGTTAAGGAGTCAGAAGAGTGGCCCTCCCATGTACCTGGCTTTAGCCAAGCCATAGGAAGGGTGATTCTCAGTTATCACCCAGGATGGGGTGGGATTAGGTGACCAGCCCAGAATACAGATCAGGTGACTGATTCTCCTTCTGGAGCTAATGCTCGTGTCCCAGGGCTGGAACACAATCCTCCTTCGGGGAGGAGCTCTGAGGGACCGTCCATATGCCATGCTTACTGAGGCACAAGAACAGGATTTCCAAACAGGTCAGCAACCAATCTCGAATTCCAGGCTCACAGAGGAAAAAAAAGTCGAGGGTCAGGAGAGATGATTGCCTCCAAGACCTTTAGAGAGCAGGACCACCTGCCCTAGTTTCACTTTCCTGCCTTAGGACGAACAGGCAACAAAAAAGGGAACCTGGCACTGAATATCGCCTGATACCACAAGACCCCTAGAGGTCCCCAGCAACCCACGTGATCTCTGGGGTCTGGTGAGGTTCCAGCCCCATCAGACACCCCAGTTAGGTCATACATTAATTATCCTGACTACATGTGGCAGGTCTGGGATTCTGGGAAGCCCTAAAATTGTGGAGCACACAATGCCTGTATCTTCCAAGCACGTGGACTCTTGCTCCAAACCTGAAAAGGAAGATTTTCTGAAGCCAAGGTGCATGTCCAGGGCCACAGCCGGGTAGCTAATTGCCATACTGAAGTGGGGAACATTCAAGAGGGTGAAGGGCTCTTTCCAGACAAAGCTGGGGGAGGATGTGGGAATGAGTCCATCTTGGGCTCTGGGAATTCCTCCTCAGACCCCGGCAACTCACCTGTCGAATGCTAGCCAAGCTCCTCCTCAAGTCAGAGGCCAGTGGTTTCTCTCATCCATCTTGCCGTCTGTCAGAAGTGTTTGTTTACATTCGACAAGAGCCAGTGCCTCAAGTGTTCGGGAAGGCTGACGTGTGCCGTGCTGTGACCCCCAGGGGAAGGGAAGCAGAGGTCACAGCTTCCACCAGCTGACCCTATGGACACAAGCAAAAAGCCTGGTCTACGGAGTCCATCTGAGCTGACTAGCCATGACCTTGAGGCTTGTTACCTTATTTCTCTGAGCCTCAACATTTCCTCATCTGTAAAATGGAGTTGATAACAATTCCTACTTCACAGCCTCTGCATACATCTTAAATGAAATAATGCACATAAAGCTCTTAGCCAAGTGCCTGGCACACATTACTGGCTCCATCAATAGTACCTTGTTTAGTCCAATTCCTGAGCCCACCTGAGCAAGGTGGATGACACATTCAGAGTCTCTCACCTGGGCAGTGGGTATGCTGTGGACCGCCCACATATCTGGATGACCAGGATAGAAGTACTCATTGTGGTCTAGGACCTTGGGAAATTTGATACGGCTGGGGAGCAGGGTCATGTGGATATGGTGCTGGGGAATAAGAAGGGCCTGATTTGGAAGGACCCAGGATGCCAATCTTGGGGGAATGTGATGACTGATTTTATGTTTCAACTTGACTGGGTTAAGGGATGCCCAAATAGCTGGTAAAACATTATTTCTGGGTGTGTTGATGAAGGTGTCTCTGGAAGAGATTAACACTTGGATCAGTAGACAGAGTAAAGAAGATCACCCTCTCCAATATGGGTGGGCACCATCCAATCCGTTTAAGGCCTGAGTAGAATGCAAAGACAGGGGTAGGGTGAATTCACTCTCTCTACTTGAGCTGAGACATCCATCTTCTCCTGCCCGCAAATATTGGACCCCTGATTCTCAGGCCTTTAGACTCATTCTGAATTACACCACTGGTTTCCTGGCTCTCCAGCTTGTAGACAGCAGGTAATGGGACTTCTCTATAACTATGCAAGACATTTCCTATAATAAACATCCTACCGTAATTCTACCTATCTATCTACCCATCTCCTATTTGTCTTTTTCTCTGGAGATCCCTGACTAATACAGGGGGACTTCAATTTGCTTTCCCAAGTACCCCCCACCCCCTTTTCCTGGCCACAAAATTACATAAATATAAATAGATTAGAGCAGGATTGTGATGACTTCATCATTTTCAATCATCTTCGCTCCTTCAGAAACATTCCACTTTCACCTGGAACCACCCCCTGGCCCCTCCCCCATCAGCAGACCTAACAGCAGGGCAGCTCTAAAAATAGCTTGCCTTCCAGACCCCCTGGCAAGTAAATACATCTTTGTTCTCCGCTGGCATTTAATAACTGTACTTTATGGTGAAACAAAAGCTGTAATCAGAGTCCAACAATGGAAGCTGCAGCCAGCGCTGAACAATACTCAGAATTCCCATGGTGATCCCCGCCCCCAATCCGCAGCTGTGAGAACCAGAAGTCTCAAGCATGAATTCCATTCACAATTATTTGCCTGGTCCTAGTCCCACTGCGGCTTATTCGAATCAACAGCTTTCCTGCCTCCTCAGCGGGGGTTTCAGGGCTTTCGAGAAGCTGAAAAGGGATGCCAAGCTTGAGCCCCTGCCAAGAGCAGCCCGTGCAGGTGTGCACGAGGGGGCTGGCCCTGAGAAGTCTGCACGGGTCGCTCGGTGACAGGGCCAGACTGCCCCGAGGCTGGAGGCTTCAGCAGCTGTCTCAGAACCAGCAATTCATGCAAGACTTCCTTCAGATAAAAGAGAGCTTTGCACTGATTTTCTTATCCAGCACTGCAGTCTGTGCATTCCAGGATAAGCCCAGCAGCTGGCTTCTCCTGCCAGGTTCAAGTCCTAGAACCTCGGACAGAGAAGGTCTTTAAGAGGGACTATTCCAGTGGGTTTCAAGCCTTGTTGCATGTTAGGATCATTGGGAGTGCTTTAATAACATTCTTAGGACAAGACCCCATCCCAGACCAATTGAATCAGAATCTCTGGCAATGAGGAATTGACCTTAGTGTTATTTATTTCTTTTTTCTTTCGTTTTGTTTTGAAGTATAACTTAAACATAGTGTTATGGGCTGAACGTATCCCCCCAAAATTATATGTTGAAGCCCCCATTCCCAATGTGACTATATTTGGAGATAGGGTTTTTGTAGAGGTAATTAAGATTAAATGAGGTCATAGAAGTGGGGCCCTGATGCAATAGCATTAGTGTCCATATAAGAAGAGACACCAGAGATCCCACCTCCCCAAAATGTGAAGACTCAGCACAAAGGTGGCCATCTGCAAGTCAGGTAGAGAGCCATCACTAGGAATGGAATCAGCCAGCACCTTGATCTTGGACTTGCAGCCTCCAGAACTGAGAGAAATAAATTTCTGTTTAAGCCACCCAGTCTGTGTGGTATTTTGTTACAGCAGCCGGAGCTGACTAAGACACATAGTAAAGTCTACAGCTCTTAGATATAAAGGCCAATAAACTATGTAAGCACGATCCACATCAAGATACATTTCTCACACCCCAAAAGTCTTCCTATGCCAGCCAGAGGTAACCACTGCTTGATTTCTATCAATCACCATAGATTAGTTTTGCCTGTTCTTGAATTTCCTCTAATTGTATTTACACACCATATTGTATACTCTTTGGGGTCTAACTTCTTCTGCTCAACATTGTGTTTGTGAGATTTATCTATGTCATTGGGTGTTGTAACAATTTGTTCTTTTATTGCTGTGTAACATTTCATTTTGCGAATAAGGCACAATTTATCTATTCTATCGGTGGCCATTTTGGTTGTTTCCCCTCCTGTTTCTTTTTCCATGTTGCTCCCTGTGCCCAGAGTGGCTTTTCCCTCCAGCTCCATTTGGCCCCCTGATCTCTTACAGATAAAACCTGCCTACCACTAAGACCCCAGTCGAAACTCATTGTCTCTTAGAATCTTTCTGACCTTTCATAGAGAAATGACCCTCTCTCCTCTGTGACCCCACTGCTCCCCAGGTTGAAATTATCGGGGCATCTCTGTCAAGGGACCATGATTTCCTCAAGTGCAGGGACCATGTCTTAATTATCTCTATAGTCAGCACAGTGCCCTGGAGATAGGAGGGGTTCAAGAAATAATGGCTGACATAACATTGTAAATTAATTAAAAATTAAATTAATTTAAGGAAGAAAGAAAGAAAGAAGGCAGAAAGAAAAAGTGGCTGGTTTCTGGGAGCCAGGCCCCCTACTAGGGATGGTGGGGACACCTGGGGGCAGATCTGGCTTTGGGAAGGGAGGCCAGCAGAGACTAAGCAGGTTCCAGGCCTAGAAATGGCCCAGAGACCACAAAAGACACCTGACAGGAAGTCCAGAGGGACAGACTGGGTGTGAGCACAGCATGCAGCTGCCTAGGGCTCACACCGAGTAGCAGCCCCAGTGTCCTAATCCCAAGCCCCAGGCTTAGCTCTGGATGCTGAGCCCCACCGGCACCTGTGGAGATGGGCTCAGGAGGCTGGGAGAATGGAGCCCTTAGGCAGGGTATCAGTGGGCCCAGCCAGCTCCAAGGGACTGGGAGCTCCTAAGTCCTGACATGGCCCGGAACTCTGTCTTAAGAACTGCCACATGGCCCTTGATCCCTCATGATTGCCACTCCCCTTCCAGTGGAACATTTGGAGTTACCCAGGAAGCTGGGTTAGTGGGATTCATTGGATTTGCTGCTGCAGGATTCCTTTTTCTGATCTCTCTCTGGTCCTTCATTTCAGTCACTTACATAGGGCCACCAATACAGTTCTCAATCCAGTATGGCAACCCAGCAGCACTACTTAGAAAGCTCAGTCTCTGAATTAACAGCTCTTCAACAATTCATGCTTTTTGTCAGAGAAAGATGATTAGCATTGTTTAGAAAATCTGCTTTCATAAAGACTTAAATGATTGCATGTCTTAAAATGATTAGCTCACTAATGGTTTATAATTTTATGTCCTTCGCATGTCTGTGATCTAAGTTTTTGACCCACGATGCTGTTGCAAAGGGATGCTGTTGGTACCAGACAGACCTGAGTTCAAATCTACCACTTGCTGGCTGTGTAACTGAGCCACTCAATTGCATGTTCTGAGCTTTAGTTTCCTGTTTGCCAAATGATCCCTCTGCTGTGTAGCAGTTGTGAGGATGGGGCTTAGTGCATGGCAGGTGCTCAATAACAGCTACCATAATGGTGTCCACCTGGCCATTGAAGAAGGCTCACGCCCCTCCCCTCCTCAGCCCCATCCCTGGATTCATCATCTTTATTTCCTAACAACAAACAAGCTTTGCTCTGGAAGCTTTCCTGGTTATCCTCAAATGCCCTCCCCCATTTCATTCTCCTGCCCACATGCTGCCCGCCAGACTGTTTGTTTTGGATGCAGGAGGCCAGCCAGGGAGTGGCAGGCCTGCCCATGCAGTTCCTTGAAACCAAAGTTGCTCCCTGAGTCATTGCTGGGAGAAGCCAGTACATCCAAGCACCTACACAGGCATGTCAGAGGTAGGATACCCTGTGGGTGCACAGGCAGGGTTACGGGGAACAGAGGGCCTATAAGCCAAGCACATGGTGTAGGCTTTATCCTGGGGGGCTCAGAGAAGGGGCATTGAAAGTTTTTAATTAAGAAAGGGACATGATCAGATTTGTGGGTTAGAAAAGTCCTCCGCACTCTTCGATGAGTCTTTCAGGAAGGGAAAACCCCACCTATATTCTAGCATCTTCTTCCTTTGCCCAGTACAGGTTTTCTGCTCTAGCCAACCCCCTACACAGACTCTCTGCACCTCTGCCCCATTGGAGGGCTCTCCACATGGTAATGTTTTCCCTGTACTTCTAGGCCTGGCTTGGTTCTTCTGCCTCCAGAAATCCTTTCCTGCCCCTCAGCACATGTTCATTGCTCCCTTCCCAGAACCCGAGGTTCTTTCCCACACACCCAGCAGCCAGAGCCACTCAGAACTTGCTACTCTATGTGGCTAATTCTTGGAGCACACAATGCTGTGGAAAGAACAAAACTTTGCAGTCAGAAAATCCGAGTTCAAGTTCAGATTCTGTCCTTAGGGATCTTCAGCCTCTCACTCAGCTTCTCTGAGCCACACTTTGCTCATTTGCTCGATAGGCACCTCCCAGGACTGTGGTAAGTATCAAAAGAATGTAAAAGCACTCTGGAAACAGTGATTTAAAAAGAAAAAAAAGAAATAAATAAAATGATCTTTATTCCTAGATAACATGATTGTCTGTCCACAAAATCCAAAGAAATCTACAAAAAAAGCTAGTAGAATGAGTTTAAGGCGGCAGAATACAAGAGCAATACACAAAAACAATTTTATTTCTATATATTAGCAAGTGAGAGAAACCAGACCCATACGCAAGAAAAACATAAAGAGGAAAAGAACATTACTCTCCCATGAAAACTCCCTGGTGGTCCAGTGGTTAGGACTCCACACTTTCACTGAAGAGGGCCCAGGTTCAATTCTTGGTTGAGGAACTAAGATCCCATAAGCCGCGCAGAGCGGCCAAGAAAAAACAAACAAACAAACAAACACTACTCTCCCTCCAAAAAACATACTCCATGATTCCTGTTCTACTGTAGAAAATGCAAACGAATTTATAGTTACAGAGAAATCAGAGGATGGAAAGGTAAAGAGGAGCAAGAGGAGGGATTACACAGTTTGGGGGGGCAATTAAAATGCTTACTATTGTGATTGTGTTGTTGTGTAAACAGTGATGTTAAACAAAAAGGGGAAAAGGCATGGGCTGTAGAGTCAGGGAGACCTGGGGTGGGACCTTGGCTCGGTCTCCCACTGGTTGACTGTCTCTAGGCAGGCCATCCAGTGTCTCTGGGCTGACTTTTCTCCTCTGTAGGTGGGAAGCTTAGTACTTGCCTCCAGGATTAATGTGAGGATCAAATATGTTAAGAGGTTGGCACCTTGCCGGGCACATAGTAGCCTGGCAATGGATGTTAGCGCCCCGCCCTCCTCACTGCCAAACAACAGTGCTTTGGACATGGGAGTACGTATATGTGCGCTGATTGCCTGGCTGATTTAATTACTGACCAACCAAATAAAGGGATGGATGTATTGGCGGATAGATGGGCGGGTAGATGGAGAGATGAGTGGACTGGGAGACAAATATCTAACTGAATCAACAAATAAATCCATGAGTGGATGACCAAATGGATAGCTGAAAAAAATCAAGGAGCAAACGAATGTCTGAATGAATGAATAACGAATGGAGTGAGCACATCACTAAATGAGTGACAAGAGGGACATGGCAGTAAATGACTGTTCTCCTTCGGCCCAGAGGCCCACCCTCCCCTCGGCCTTTGTGCTGTGCGTAAGGCACCAGTTACCTTGCAGGCTCTCTCTTAGTGGCAGGCAGATGCCCCTGCCAGGTAACCAGGGTAACCTGGTGCCCGAAGAGAAGCAGCATTTGGCTCCATGGAAGTCCCATCTCGGCCTATCTTGGCAACAAGAGGAAACGTTCGGGGACTGCACAGCCTGGAGACAGTGCCCCCTCTGAGCGGCCAGTGGCCAAGCTCAGACCAGGTGCTTGCCCACCTTGGGCGGGGGTGGTGTCCTTGGTGGTCACCGACCTCCTGCTGAGGAAGGGGGGCGTCACTAGTTCCACTAGAGAAGATGCAATGGCCTGAGCAAGCTAGGGAGGCGGGTTAGACTCCCAGGAAGGGGGGATCTGCAGAGAGCTGGGGCCTGGCCCCATCCTGCTGATGGTGAGCTTGTGGGTCAGGAGACGGCTCCAGCAGTCACAGCATCGCCCTTGGGGCAAGGAGAAAAGACCCATCTGTGAAGGCACCCTGACTGAGAGCCATTCACAGCGCGCGCCTCTTTCTTATAACCTCACTGGGAGGCAGCTGAGCAGTGCTTGCCTCTCCGTCAACCGACTTATAGATAAAGAGGCCCAGATAGGAGAAAAGGCTTGCCCAGGGTGCGAGAGAAACAGCAGAGAATGAAAACAATTCCAATCTCTCGATACCTCCACCCTTCTCTACGGGCTACAGGGGACTCTGTTACAAAGGGGGAGGATGACACCCTCTGGCCACCCCAAAGAGGTTGCTTTTTGTTGCTGTTCCTCTAAAATTGTACTGAATCTGTTGCCTGGGTCACTTCCCAACTAGCTGAGAGGAATCTGTCTCTGAAGTCTCAGGTCATTTTGTTCAAGTCCCTCTTTCCTCCTCCCTGAGTTGCAGTTATTTAAGTCCTGTCTTCTCTGTGCTACTGGGCGTGAGCACCTCAGTGGAGAGCCCGGCCTCTTCCCCCTCCCATGTCCTCCCCCACGCCTGGCACATGTAACACGGTCCGCAGTAGCCACCAAAGTTTCCACAGCAAGTTAGGGAAAGAGCTGGGTGGCCCAAAGATACGCAGCCCAACAAGACATAGTCCCTTTTGTCAAGAGGTGAAAACAGAAGACTTCTAGAAACAGCAGTGTCTTATTTTTTATTTTTATTTTTTCGCGGTACGCGGGCCTCTCACTGCTGTGGCCTCTCCCGTTGCGGAGCACAGGCTCCGGACACACAGGCTCAGCGGCCATGGCTCATGGGCCCAGCCGCTCCGCGGCATGTGGGATCCTTCCGGACCAGGGCACAAAACCGTGTCCCCTGCATCAGCAGGTGGACTCTCAACTGCTGTGCCACCAGGGAAGCCTGAAACAACAGTGTCTTAACCCAAAAGTACAGATTTCTTTTCTTTTCTATTCTTTTTTTACTTTTATTTGCATTTATTTTTTGCGGCATTTATTCCCAGGCCATAAGTTTGTGTTTCTTCTGTTTCTTCTGGGATATCTTTTTCTTCTGGGCAACCTCCTCTTCTGGTTTAGGAACAATCTGTTCTTTTTCAGTAAGGCTCATCTCAATGTGGCAGGGAGAGCTCATGTATGGGTTGATCCGACCGTGAGCTCTGTAAGTCCTGCCCCACATCTTGGGGGCTTTGTTCACCTGGATGTGCTCAATGACCAGAGTATCTACATCTAAGCCCTGAAGTTAAGCATTACTCTCTGAATTTTTGAGCATGTGAAGTAAAAACTTCAGCACTCTTTTTGGGCCACTGACCCTGCGTCCAGCCCCACTGTTTGGCCTGGGCACACCTACCAACTCCACCATTGTAACAACAGAATGCTACACATTGCTTCTTTAAAGTGATATCCTTCAGATACTTGGTGGCTTTTCGGATATGCATACCCTAAATGGCCTGGGCAGTTTCACGAGTGTTCTTAAAGTGAACACGAAGATTTGAACCTCTTGACTTGCATGATTTTGTGGGGTTTTCTGGGTCAAGTGAATAGCGAACCATTTTTAGAGGTCACCTCAGGCCACTTACCGGAAAAAGTCAGATTTCTAAAGGTGGGATTCTAAGCAGTTGGATGGGCCTGGGGACAGATAATTAGGCCACAGGCTCTTTTCAGAGGTTTCATCTCACGGTCATTACTAACTCCGTCCAGGCATAATTCTCCCTCAAGTGTATCACTTTTCATTTTTCTTAGGACAAACGTGCTCTTTTCTGTGCTCTACTGGCTTTTCATTCAGGAAGAGAGGGCAAAAATATCCTTTAATTTACCAAAATTGCTTTTTAAATGCATCAACCAACTCAGGACTATCGGGAAGATAATGGTTCTTTCCCCTCATAATGATGGAGTAAATTTCAGCCAAAATGAATTTAAACATTGTTCGTGGGCTATAATTTTTTATTAATTTCATCAATCATGAGTAAGCCATTGACCTTCCACGGCTCCAAGCTGTTCTTAGAGCATCTCCTTGCCTTGTTCAAAGCCAGCCTCAAACACAGTTTTCAGGTGGATAACAAGAGGTGGGTCTTTTTCTCCAGCAGGGCAGTGGCTGAGAGCTCTGGAGTCTGACAGTCCCAGGCTCATGTCCTGGCTCTGCTGGTTCTTGGCTCTGTGACTTAGAGGTTGCTCTGTGCCTCTCTCCTTCCCTTATTTGTCAAGTGAAGATAAAGATGTTATCTGGAACTTTGCAGGGTTGATTAAAGATTAAATGAAATGATGTATGTGAGGCACTTATCAAGAGGTCTGTCACATAGTAAACTCAATGAATCTTAGTTATTGTTATTATTCTAATACAAACATGGCATTATGTTTATTTCGTTGTCACTAGGTCTCATGGTGCATCTCTCCATCATTTATCCCTTTATGAAGCCTTTATCTCTTATGGTTTGGCTACTCTCTCTCCACATCTTCCAGTGGTGGTTGGGTTGCTACTGAGGGGAGGAGAACCAGGCAATGTTCCCTGTTGCATGGCGTAGGAGGTGCAGCTGGAAGATGGGCTATGGGCCCCCCCCCCGCCGCCTGTGGGCTAAACAGGTGTCCAGCATATCCTGGTACGTGTGCTTGGAGCTCAATTCCACAGGCGCCCAGTGAGGCCAGGTGCACCCAGCTCGGAGATTCTGCAGGAGAATCCTCCAGTCCCAAGCTTCTCCAACCACTAAGTACATCACTTCCCACCAAGGATCCGAGGTGGTATGTTGGGATACAGGAAAAACACACAATAAATGTGGTTGCTTTCCCAGAACACTGATGACTCTTAAAAGCTGGGGGGACAAACATAATTATTAATATTAAAACAAAGGGGCTGGGCTTCCCTGGTGGCGCAGTGGTTGAGAGTCCGCCTGCCGATGCAGGGGACACGGGTTCGTGCCCCAGTCCGGGAAGATCCCACGTGCCGCGGAGCAGCTGGGCCCGTGAGCCATGGCCGCTGAGCCTGTGCGTCTGGAGCCTGTGCTCCGCAACGGGAGAGACCACAGCAGTGTGAGGCCCGCGTACCGCAAAAAAGAAAAAAAAAGAAAAAAATTTGTAGCAAAACAGATTAGCTTTGATGTGGAATGGGCTGAGTTTTAATCTATTTGATGTGACAAGAAGCAGAGCCTCTGAAAGTAAGATTAGGTCCAAGAGGATCTTAAAATTGTCCTGCATCGAATGCTGGCCTGATCCCACGAGAGCAGGTCATGGTTCAGGCTGGTCAGAGTCAGCTGCCCAGCCACAGGCAGCATGCACCCCCTGCATGCAGAACTGGGATCTAGTGCATTGAGTGACTGAGCGGAGGCAGTGCCAAGTTGACTTCCTTATTTTCTTGCATCAAATTTCCACTTCCTTATGGAATCTCATTTTCTGACCGCCTTCCTTGTCATCTCTGGGCTGGGTTGGTACATCTCCCACTTCTGAAGATACTTTAAAGGGGATGGGGGAGGAGGAAAGTATTATCGGCTCTTCCTCCCACCTGGGCATATACTGGAATTCACAAGATTTGCTCATTGGAGAGAATCTACCGGGGCATTTAGCAAACACCTACTGTGTGCCTGGCACTGGGCTAGGTACCCTAGTCCAAGGTGGTATGAGACCATCTGTTCTTGAGCCACCGTGGCCCAAAGCTCACTGTGTGGGACTATGCTGAATTAGAAAGTCAGGTGCTTTAGAACAAATAGCAAGTAGTCAAGAAGGAGGTGGCAGGAAGCCCCCTAGAGTGCATAGAAGAGTGATCAGCAGGGCTCCCACCTTCCCAGTCCCCCTGACCCAGGGAGCAACTCCCCTATTCAGAGAACAACTCAGCACATGGTCCTACCTGCCTCTACACCGGTGGTTCTCAAACTGTGGTCCGGGGACCAGCAGCTTCAGCATCACCTGCCACCTATTAGAAATGCAAATTCTCGGGACTTCCCTGGTGGTCCAGTGGTTAAGACTCCACGCTTCCACAGCAGAGGGCACAGGTTCCATCCCTGGTTGGGGAACTAAGATCCCACAAGCCGCCCAGTAGGCAGAAAAAAAGAAAAAAAAAGAAAAGAAAAGAAAAGAAATGCAAATTCTCCAGTCGCACCGGATGCTCTGAGTCTCCCTGGGTGGGGGTCCAGCAGTCTGTGTTAACAGCCCTCCATGTGATCTTGATATGTGCACTCTCAAGTTAGAGAACAACTGCTCGAAGAGAGGTTACTTGTGTGACCCGATTCTTGCTCTACGTTTCAAGGCACAGAGGTTCTCTTTGACTCTGTGGAGCCCTAAGCCGGGGGGTCTTTTCCCCTGATCTAGAAGATAGCATGATGCAGTGGGTAAGGGTGCTTGGAAGTCAGGCAGTCAGCGTTCAAATCCCAGCTTCTCCTGGGCAGGACACTCCGGTTCCTTGGAGGCTGGATCTCTGATCTGTAAAGTGACATGATGACAATGGAAATAACCTAATTGGGTAATGGGGATAAGCCCTTAGCACTGTGCCTTCCACATGGTAAACGCTCAAGTCATCCTAACTATCAACAGACATTTTGGAAATTAAGGTTTATGCCCACTGGGTTTTATTCTAAGAGCAGTCACAACTTTGGGGCCAGCCTTCATCCTGAGCCTCAGAGCAAACGTGGTTATGAAGACTCTTCTTAGGAGAGCCAGCTTCCCTGCCAGTACCTGTGCAGAGGACAGGCCCCCACTCACAGTCTCTGAACCAAACCCATCTCCAGTTTCCCCTCTAAGCATGAGTGGTGGCTTTCTCCCTTTCTGGGCAGTCCTAGACAATCAAACCCAACAAAGCCACCTCTGTCTCCTGCCAGGGAGATGGTAGCCCTGGTGACCCTCCATCTGTTGGAGAACATTCCCTTGGCCCTTGAGCAAGCCCAGAGCGAATAGTAAACCATCTGCACTGCCTTTCTTTTCCCTTTGTCTACTGAGAAAGTCTTTGGCTATAGATTCATATACCAAAGACTAAAAAGCACATTCAGGGCTCGTACCTTAAATCAACGAGCTGTTCTGTAATCTGTACCCTGCACGCCAAGTGTGCAGACATTTATTATCCACCCTCATTGGGGTATGTGCAGAAACCGAGAGCATTTAGAAACGTGTATGGCATGTTAATGTTGTCGGGCATGTAAATGCATGGCACTGAGGTTGTATTTTAGGAGTCTTTGTTTTTCTAGGCACCCGTTTTTCATTGTATCTTCTAGAAGTGTCAGTCCCACATGGACTGAGGGAAAAAATAAAACGGGTTCCCACTGCAGGCAAGCATTGCCTCTGAAGGTCTCCAAGAGGCTCAGATCAAGAACGTTTGGCATTTTGACGACTGGCTCCCAACTTCCAGAAGGAGATGACCTTGTATAAAACAAGGAGTTCTCAGGCTCGCTCCCCTCCCCCTGGCCTCTCATGGCACCACAAATTTTGAAATTCTAGAATCGCTCAGGATGACCTGTTCTGAGAATGGTGTTCAGAGCAAAACTCATAGTGAGGTTAAGACCCTTTTGTGAGATCTTCCTAAACAGCGAGTGACCAGGAGGAACTTTCCAGAGTCTCCTTAACGTTTGACTAGAGGAGCCAGCCAAGCTTGAGAAGAGAGAACAGGCAGAATGGTGGTGAGGTCAGAAAGATGCCATCCGTGACAACGCTACAAAACCAGGCCGCGGAGGAAGGGGGCAGAGAAAGACCCTGAAGGAGACACACTTCCCTCTCCCGCCCCGGTCTCTCCAGCCCCTCGGGGAAGAGGAAACTGTAGTGTGGCAGGAGCACCAGGTCCACTCTTTCAGAGCTTTCCGCTGACCCTGGCTCAGGCCATCCTGATGGAAAATCACTTCCCGGGCTTCCTGTGCCTTTTCCACTTGGCTAGTTTCTGAGATTTTCCAGCCCACTGAGCAGTGGATTTAGATGTGCAACAAGAAGAAAATATGAGAGAGTGATGGGGCAGAGAGAGCCTGGAGGGAAGCCACCCTGGGGGTGACCCGGAGCTGAGACCTGAGAAGTAGAGGCCAGCTGTGTGAGGACCCGGGAAGAATGTTCTGGGCAGAGAACCGAAAGCGCAAGGGCTCAGAGCAGGGATTCAGTGTTCAAGCAGCAGGAAGAAGCATGGGGTGGTGGGAGGTATGGAGAGCAGGTGAGGGCATAACGTGAATCCACCAGGATGGTGAAGCGGGCCCCCCAGGATCTTGGCGGCCGAGGCAAGGAGTTGAGATTGCATTCATCGTATTCGATAAGGGTTGCCAGATAAAATATAGGACACCATATTCACCTTCCTTCGTTTCTAAAGAACCGGGTGGAACCAAAGTGTTCTAGGAATTGTCTCCCTTTAGATCCTACCTGAGAGTTGTTCCCTACGTGAATCGTCATCAGCATCACTGCTATGTATGCTCTCCACCATGCATTTTGTACAAACACAACCATGAGCATAAAGTTATTATACAAGTTGACCCACCCATTTCTCCTACTCGACTTGCTGGCTCACACAGCATCACCCTGGTCTTCCCTCCAGGTTCTCAGACCTCCCCTGTGCTCTGTGCAGACAGAGTCCTTCAATAAGATATTGATCACAGTTGAAAATTTCAAATGAGGGAGAGATGCTGAGAAAATCACCTTTCGACCCCTCACGTCTATAGACCCATTTATAGCTTTCACCGTCAACCTTACCAACCTGAAATTCCAGATGTTACAGACACACTTGAAACATGGCTAGCGTGACCAAGCAATTGTGTGTTTTTTGCGCTTTTTAATAGAAAGATTTAATTATTGTTTGAACTAAATTAATTATAAATAGACACATTTGGTTAGTGGCTACCACACTGGAAAGCTCAGCTCTAAGAAATCCAAAGATGAGAAAGAGGCAACCAGCCACCCCTCCCCTGGCTGTTCCTTACTGCAGAAAATTTGATGGCCTGATCTGATCATTCGTATGTAGGTATATCTTGGGCTCTTGGACCCACGCCAGGCATTGGGAGAGTCCTTGTGGACACTGAAATAGTACAGTCAACACTTAGATCCAAGAGGAATTCCCAGCAAGGGGCCCAATTGTACACAGAGGTGAAGGGCATGGCCCAGTACACCTGTATTAGACATAATCAGAGAGTAGGTGCAGAGAGGAGGGAGGGATTTCACTCTCTCCATGAGTCCATCCTTCTCACCCCTGACTCTAGAAGACCTGAGGAAGGCAGTGGAAAAGGCCCCGTAGGAGGTGAAAAATTTGTATACTGAAAACTACAGGACATTGCGGAAAGAAATTAAAGAAGAGACAAGTAATTGGAATGACATACCATGTACATAGACTGGATTATTAAATACTGTTGCCATTTCTATACTACATAAAGGGATGTACACATATATCGCAACAACCCACAAAATTCCATGTCATTATTATGGAAGTGGACAGAATTCTAAAATATATATGGAACCCCCCCAAGTAGATAAAACAATCTTGAGAGCAAAGAGCAATGATGGAGGTTAACACTTCCTGAACTCAAAACACATAACAATGCCACAGTAGTCAAAACAGTCTGCTACTGGCATCAAGACAGTGAGATAGACCAATTTGAATTTCAGATAAGTTTTATACTAAACAATTATTCATGTGTTATCTGGAATTCAAATTTAACTGGCATCCTGTATTCTTACTTGGGAAATGGATTTCCAAGTCCTATTTGAAAGGCAGCAGAGGGTTTTAAAGCATTGAAATGACAATCTGATCCAATTTATAGCCTAGTTGGGTTGTTGGACCTGCCATGTGGACTGTGGGCCGTGGTGGGGCAGATGAAGAAGTAGGAATTGCAGACAGGGAGGGAGAAGAGGCTGCCTGAGCAGGCGCCTTGACCCAAGGAACGCAGGTGAGGTGAGTGTACGCTCGCAAGGAAGAGGCCCGAGGCCACCCACTTGGGGTTTGTTGACTGAATAATAAAGCAGAGGGGACCCCAATCCTTAGTCCAGCCCCTGGCTGGCAGGGCACCCTTGCCATCAGCTGCGGTGCTGCTGGGTTAACAAAACTGTCCGAGACACCTGGAGCATGAGAAGCCTTGTGACGTCCAGCATCCCGCTCTGCCACTGTGGTGGATGGTTCTCCGAGTGGACTCAATGCGTGTGGCCAAGAGGAGGAGGAATTCCCAGAGACTCGTACATGAGTTCCAGGGAATAAGCCACGTTATGAAGTGTTAGGTGTGGTCACAGCTGTGCAGGGAGTGGAGGGGTGGCCGTGAACCAGGTCAGTGGATCTTCCAGGGAACAGGTGTCCCAGAGAGAAACCTTGATGGGTGACAAGAAGGCCAGACAGTAGCCTGAGGGTCCCAAGGCCTCCTCAGCGGCACCATCGCACGCTGTCCAAATGCCAAGGGCTGGTGTTTACCACCCCCGCAGGGCTCACTTCATTATTTCTTTGAGGAGGTTTCAGGGGAAATTTGTGTCTTCTGGCTCAAACATCTTAGTGATGCCTGCTGCCCGCAAGGCCCCAAGGGGGACGTTTCTCCACTGCCACCTGGACAGTGACCCAGGTCGAGCTTGAGATCAGCCAGCGGTCTTGAGCTGCAGGCTTCAGGGTGCAGGACGTGCCAGGCAGTGTCTCCTGCACTGCAGCCAGGCCGTGGTGTGTCTAGAAATGGGGCCAATGCTCCCTACTGCCTCTGTGTCCTGCCTTGTCGCTGGGCCTCAGAGCAGCACAGCTGGTCCCCATGAGGCTCTCTCCAGAGCCTATCCCCACTGGCCTGAGGCTCAAATCTGGTGACCAGGCCGGGCCAGGCAGCAGACGTGCTCCAGCCACACAGCCGCTCACAGCCCTCCTCGGAGGCACGTTCCCTCCCCCAAATAAGCTCATGCAAATAGACACCTGCAGGCTGCCACCCTGCTGACTTATCAGCCACACCCACTGACTTTGGCCTCACCTGCTCTGGCAACATTACAGCAAATCCTTCCATTTGTGGAGGACTTTATATTTACACATCATCCTGTATTCATTTCCTGTGGCTGCTGTAATCAATTACCACAATCTCAGTGACATAAAGCAACACACATTTATCCTCTTACAATTATGACGGCCAGTGTCACTGGGGTAAAGTCAAGGTGTCAGCAGGGCTGGTTCTTCCTGAGGGCTCCAGGGAAGAATGTGTGCCTCACCTCCTCTACCTTCTAGAGTCTGCCGGCATTCCCCGGCTTGTGGCCGCACCACTCCAATCTCTTGCTGCCACAGTCTCGTCACCTTCCACCTCTCCAACCTGCCGCCTCCCTCTTATAAAGACCCCGATGCCTACGTCAGACCCACCTGGATAATCCAGGATAACCTCACCAGCTCAAAATCCTTAATTTAATCACACCTGTGAAGTTCATTTTGCCGTGTAAGGTAACATTCAGAGGTTCTGGGGATTAGGACGTGGATATCTTTGAGCCGTTATTCTGCCTACCACACCCACCCCCCCATTCATCATCTCATCTCATCTTTGCAGTGGCTCTGGGAGGATGAAAAACTGAGGCTCAGAAAGGTTAGGTGAGTTGTTGAAAGTCACACAGCTAGAAAGTTGTAGGAAAGGGGAGGTGGAATCCAGGTCTCTGTGATTCTAACTGAATTTAACAGATTATATCGTCATGTAAGAGGAAAACAAGGCACTTCAACATGAAAGAGGTCTTCAGCTTTCCCCTCTGAGATTTCTGCTCCTCAACATGCCCGGGCAGGCCTTTGTCCCTCTTTCTTTTTCAGGGGTTAAGAGTTGAGTGTCTGTCTGAGCACAAAGGGAACACCTGCAGCCTGTCCTAGTTCAGGGAGTGACCCACATTTGAAGAAAGAGCTCAGCAAGCCACAGCTGGGTCTCTGATCTTTAGGGCAGTTCGAGGGTTTCTGGCACGCACGCTCACATGTGGTTTGGTAACTGATTTTCTCAATTAACCCATGAGTTAATAAGCTTCCTGTTACTTAAGGAGATGTCCCAGACCCCAGGGACCTTCAGCCTTGATTCAACAGCCAGGAGAAGGGGAAAAAATGGTGACTCATCTCTTGGGTACTGAACCGGCAGAAAATAAAAGACTCGGGGGCAATATTATTTTGTTTTAAGTAAGTCATTATAGATTCAATACTTAGATGGTGTTAGAGGGGGGACAGCAAGTATTATTCACTCCTTGGGTATCTCAAGGGCGCATAAAGGAACAGTTGCACCTGCCTGCCAGGAAACATGCTCAGGTCACAGTAAGACACTGGATGACTCATGCAGAGCTTGCTGGGGAAGCCAAGCAGTTGGCCATGCTGTTCAGTGATGCAGAGATAAAGAGAAGTTAATCACTGTGTTCGAGACTCGCTGAGTCCTTTCTGGTGTTCTGGGTGGACACATGACAGCTCCCCTGCCGCCAGCTGCCATCCCATCCCACGCCCATGGAGCCTGGCTTCCTGCCGGTTTTGTGTGATGCTGGGCCTGATGGGTCCCTCTCCTTAAGGGAGTCCAGGAGCCTATCAGGTCCCTTTGTTCGGGTGAGAAATGGGTCAGGGGAAGATGTCTCTGAGTGGCCAAGAAACCAGGAAATCTTGTTCAGTGAAATAAATGTTGAAGCTATCTTTGCTTTATGTCACATCAGCTCCGAGAATGGATTGACCTGCCTCTCAAACGTGGCTGGCAGGAAGTGACTGGGACACAGAGAAGCAGGAAAGCTCATCACTGCTGGCAGGAAGAAAAACTGTAGCATCCACTTTAGAGAGCGATTTTATGTGATCGAACTGAAGTTGCACATGCCCTTGGACCCACCAATTTCATATTAAAATATGTTTAAAATATGCATATTTTAAGGGGATCACACATGCTTTTAGAATTTTTGTTTTTCCAATTATTGGTATATTCTGGAAATCTTGCCACTAGAATGCTTCAACAATAACTTCTCAATGATTGCATAGTGTACAGTATTCTAATTCTTACTGTTGGACAGTTAAAACCATGCTGATGCTTTGCACTATAAACAATGCTGCAAGGAACACCTTTGTAACTAAATCATTGGCTCTTTTCTGGATTTTGCTTTCACCAGTATAAATGCCTAAAGTGTATTTGTTCAATCAAAAGCGCATGTTTTTCAGTATTATTGCTGGGTAATAAGCTGCCTCAAAACTTAGTGGCTTAAAAAAACAATTATTTCTCAAGGGATAGAGTGGGAGGTTGGGGTGAGCAGATGTAAGCTATTATATATGGAATGGATAAACAACAAGGTCCTACTGTACAGCATAGAGAACTATATTCAATATCCTATGATAAACCGTAATGGAAAAGAATAGTTTAAAAAAAGAATGTATATATATATATATATATATATATATATATATATATATATATATATATATATATATATATATATCTGAATCACTTTGCTGTATAGCAGAAATTAACACAACATTGTAAATCAACTATACTTCAATTTTTAAAAATTGATTAAAAAATTAATTATTCCTCATGATTCTGAGGGTTGGCTGGAGAAGTCCTTTTCAGTGGAATTTCCTTCTGGGGTCATTCACATGGCGGTATTCCTCTGGAAGGGCACTAGGCTGGAAGGTTTCAGGTGGCCTCATTCACAGGTCTGGCAATTGGTGCTGGTGGTTGGCTGAAACCTCAGTGCTCCATGTGGCCTCTCAGCCTCCAGCAGGCTAGCCTGGGCTACAGCATGGTGTGGTCCCGGGACTCCCAGAGGACAAGGGTGGTGGAGCAAGCCCCTTAGGGTCCAGACTCCTGAACCATAAGGGGTTCATGATGTTACTTCTGCCACATTCTATCGGCCAAAGCAAGGCCCAGGGCCAGCCCAGATTCAAGAGGGGGGAGAAATGGTCTCCATCTCTTGATGAGTGGAGCAGCGAGGCCAAGGGGCACAGACACAGGGAGGTGGGATTCACTGGGGCCGTTACTATAATGATATACCACAGTAGCTTACATCCTAAGCCCTTTTCTAAAGTGTTCCAAAGTGGCCTCAGAAAGAGACTACCAATTTATACTGCCACCAGCCAGCATCCTTTGGGAATATTTATTTTTTAAAAAACTGGGGTAGGGCTTCCCTGGTGGCGCAGTGGTTGAGAGTCCGCCTGCCGATGCAGGGGACACGGGTTCGTGCCCCGGTCCGGGAAGATCCCATATGCCGCGGAGCGGCTGGGCCCGTGAGCCATGGCCGCTGAGCCTGTGCGTCCGAAGCCTGTGCTCTGCAACGGGAGAGGCCACAACAGTGGGAGGCCCGTGTACCCCACCCCCCCCAAAAAAAAAAAAAAAAAAAAAAAAAAAAAACTGGGGTAACCACGTCTGGAAGAATGCACACAATCTGTGATAGAAGAGGAGGTTTCCGTCTCCTGAGTGGCCACAGTCATACCCCTGGGTGGGCACCTGGGGACCTGGCCGCACAGCCAACATTCACGCCAGGCAGTCGAGGGATGGTCACTCCCTTTGGGCAGAGCAGGAGCTGAGCTCTGTCTCTCCCCGTCTGTCTGTTTGGCCACCATCTCCACGGTTGTCACTCCTGCCCAAGCCCCCCCACCTCTCCCAGATCACCACAAAAGCCTCTTAAACGTTAAGCCTCGTTCCCACTCTGCCAGCCCTCCACTCCTCTGCCATGTATCGTTCAGAATGACTTTTTCAAAACACAGATTTGGTTCGCAAGTCCCCCCGGTGTCCAGCCCACCACGGCTCCAGCTGTTTCTGCCTGCTCCCCTGCCTCTGGCCTCTTGGCCTTCTTCCTCGTCTTCTAAAGGAGTCGGCTCCCCAGCTCCTGTTCTAGTCTGGATCGAACCTTCTCCTGAACCCCCAACTTTTCCTTTTTTAAAAAACAGCTTTGGGACTTCCCTGGTGGCACAGTGGTTAAGAATCCTCCTGCCAGTGCAGAGGACACGGGTTCGAACCCTGGCCCGAAAAGATCCCACATGCCACGGAGCAACTAAGCCCGTGTGCTACAACTACTGAGACTGCGCTCTAGAGCCCGTGATCCACAACTACTGAGCCCGAGTGCTGCAACTTCTGAAGCCCGCATGCCTGGAGCCCGTGCTCCGCAACAAGAGAAGCCACTGCAATGAGAAGCCCGCGTACCGCAACGAAGAGTAGCCTCCACTCGCCGCAACTAGAGAAAGCCCATGTGCAGCAACAAAGACCCCACACAGGCAAAAATAAATAAATAAAGTAAATAAATTTAAAAAAAGAAAAAAACAGCTTTGCTGAGATATAATTCATGTATCATACAATTCACCCATTTAAGTGTCCAGTTCAATCGTTTTTTAGTATATTTACAGTTTTGCAACCATGACCATCAGTCAATTTAGAACGTTTTCATCATCTCAGACAGAAACCCTGTACCCTTTAGCTGTCACCCTCCCTCTCTCCCCAGCCTCTTCCTCCCTCCAGCCCTAAGCAACCACTAAACTACTTTCTGTCTCTGCATATTTTCCTGTTCTGGACATTTCATATGAAAGGGATCATATAATATGTGGCTTTTTTGTGACTGGCTTCTTTCACTTAACATCATGTTTTCAAGGTTCATCCACCTTATGGCATGTATTGTACTTCATTCCCTTTTTTTTTTTTTTTTTTTCCTTTTTGCGGTATGCGGGCCTCTCACTGTTGTGGCCTCTCCCGTTGCGGAGCACAGGCTCCGGATGCGCAGGCCCAGCGGCCATGGCTCACGGGCCCAGCCGCTCCGCGGCATATGGGATCCTCCCAGATCGGGGCACGAACCCGTATCCCCTGCATCGGCAGGCGGACTCTCAACCACTGCGCCACCAGGGAGGCCCTTCATTCCCTTTTACAGCTGAATAATATTCCATCGTATGGATCTACCACATTTTTTTTATCCATTTGTCAGCTGATAAGACATTTGGGTTCTTTTCACCTTTTGGCTACTATGAATAGTGAACATTTGTGCCCAGGTTTCTGTATAGACATATGTCTTCGTGTGTCTTGGGTATATACTTGGTGGAATTGCTGGATCATATGGCAACTCTATGTTTAATCATTTGAGGAACTGCCAGACTGTTTTCCAAAGTGGCTGTACCATTTCACAGCATATGAGGGTTCCAATTTTTCTATCCAAACCCATTTTAATTCCACTCATGAGAATTCCCGGGTCGTCCAGTGGCTAGGACTCTGCACTTCCATTGCAGGGGGCATGGGTACAATCCCTGGTCGAGGAACTAAGATCCCACAAGCCATGTGGCACAGAGAAAAAAAAAAATCTCACTCATACTTCAGGTCTCAGCTTAAGGGCTACTTCCGTGCAGAGAACCCTCCCTGGGCCTCGCATGCCCTCCTGGGGTTTAGGTCAGCTTCTTTGCTTTAAGCTTTCAAAGAACTGGGCTTCCTCACTTTAGGGCGCTGAAGCATTGCTTAGTGCAATGATTCCATCAACGCCTGTCTCTCCCCACACTGTGGGCTCCATGAGGGCAGAGGCTATCTGTGTTGTTCACCTTTGAAGCCCTAACCCACGCCTGGCCCACAGCAGCCAGCCGCCCATGAGAAATCTATAGAATGAATATCAGGGGCTGAAAGCGCAAAGGGCACATAACTCATTCAGAGTCACCAAGTGGAGCCATGGGAGCCTTGCGTCCTATTCCACCCTGTCCAATACAGTAGCCACCAGCCAAATGTGGCCACCGAACACTTGAAATGTGGCCAATGCCACTGAGAAATTAAGTTGTTGATTTTATTTCACTTTATTAAATGGAAATTTAAATAACTGTCAGTGCAGGTAGGAGTGGGTTAACACCGGTACTCCTGATACAGAGCTGAGCCCTGCTTCCCTGGCATTAGAACCTTCCTTTCCCCCATCATGCTTCTCCCTGCCCTTGAGGAGGTAGCCTTCGCCCAGCAGTCCAGGCAAATGTTTGTGTTGACTGCAGGCTGAGCCTCAGGCATGGCCACTGATGCTTCCTTCTCCGCGTCTTGGGGAGAGACTAAAAGACTCAGTACTCTGGAGGGTCTCTAGAAATTGGAAGGTCCCAGTCCTGTTCCTTCTACTTGCACTTATGGTGATTTAAATGTAAAAACATTAAGATGAAATAAAAACTCAATTTCCTAGTCACACTACCCACATGTCAGTGCTCAGTGGCTACATGGGGCTAGTGGCCACCCTATTGGACAGGGTGGATATAGGACATTTCCATCACTGCAGAAAGTTCTACTGGATAGCACTGCCCCAGAGGTTTCCCTACAGAGGGTTCTCTCCTCTCTATCTCCCCCAGGATACACTGTCCTCACTGCTTCTCAGCTCTCAAGGCCTCAGATCCTGTGGGCCATCCTCCTGTGTGCACATGGGGCTGGGACTTCCCCCACCCAGTTCCTGGGGAGCCCGTCCTTCTCCCCAGCAGCTTGGCAGGCCCCAGCACATCCCCTTCTCATCTTAGGCTTACAAGAACAAAAATGTCCTCTCTCATCTGGTACTCTAGCCTCCAGGATACCAAACCCTCTAAAGAAGAGTGAGGCAAAAAGCCCCTCTTGCTCTTCCCGATGAGCTCATAGGAAAATAAGACAGTTCACTTCTTCCCCAGGTCCTACTGTTCCTGGTCATAGGCACAGCCATTCACTTCTGCTCTACTGCTCTCCCGGAATCAGAGGACTCAATGAACGATTGCAGCTGGGAAGGTCTACCAAGAGTGCCTAGCTCGACCTTTCATTTTGCATAAGGGAAGAAGGCCCAGAAGAGAACAAGGACTTGCCCAAGATCACAGAGCATGCATCTTGACCTAATAAACACTGAATGACTCCAAATAATGAGGAGGAACAGAAATCACTTGTATCAACCTCCTACTATGTGCTGGGTGCTTTACCAATCACACATCAACTTATTTAACACCACAGGTCTTATGGCCCACTTCAGATTAGACTCTGAGGTGCAGAGAGGTTAGGTGACTTGCCTAAAGCAACACAGCTAGTAAGGGACAGAGCTAGGACTCAAACCCTTGTCTTGCTACTTCATGACGTAAAGGAGTTGCTGGGCCATCTTTGTTGGAGGGGAGGGTCTGGGGAGGTGAGCCAGATGGTGGGTGATAGGAGAAGCAAACACAGAGAAGGTCATGGACATGGCACATCCTATGTTAGGCTGACCAACACTCATGGTCGCTGCTTTTGGCCTGGTGACTGTGGACTTTTTAAATTCTAGTCTAAGAAGTTCTCACTTGTAAGGAGGGCTTGGTAAGATCATCTTAACAATTTTTGTCTCAAGACTTCTACTTCCCAGGTTCAGAGATTTTGTGATGTGAACACTGTAGATGTTTGAATGACCACAGTCTCATCTGGGATGTAAAAAAAGTTCACTTTGAACCACTAAGCAAGGAAGACCCTGCAAGATGAGCTTTTAAGTTGCAAATTTCTGCCACTGAAATTCTGGTTCCCACTTTTGAGGCAGACCTCGCCCCCTAGTGGAAAAGGGTGGACTCTGCATTATAGTAAATGGTCCAGCCACAGGAGGGTGCCTCCTTAAAGTTCTATATTTCATAATACAGGAAATCTGGTTTTAAAAATAAAATCAGCCAGTGTGGTGAAATAGATTCACAGATTTGTTGTTGTTCTTGGATTTTCCTTTTCCACTGGAGAAGAAAGACAGTCAGGTATGTGGGGTACGGTGGGGACCCCTGCTATGGAATCAACATTTTCAGATCGATCTGAGTTGTTTCTGGGAGTGATCCCAGACCTCCCGCATCAGGACTTCCCCAAAGCCTGGGAGTTAAAGTGCAGGTTCCTGGGTGTCTCCTAGGCTGCAAAGTCAGCCTTCACAGCTGGGGGGCCAGGGGTCCATTTGCATCAGCAACCAGGAGATTCTGGTGAAGATTCAGTCCAAGAGTCCTGGACCTGGACATGAGCCTGTTCTCAGCTGTTTCAGCTTCACCTGTACCATTTCCCAGCAACCCTCCACCTGCAAGGACACTGCTCATCCTCCACGGCCCATTTACGTGTCACCTCCTCAGTGAGACCACCCTTGCCCTGTCCCAACGCCCCCAGAGGAATCAAATGTGATTTCCCATGTGACGGCACCCTGCCCAGCACGGCCCAGCATGCCCAGATGCTCCGCACACAGTTCTGTCGGGCATGTAGTAGGTGTTCAATAAATACTTGAATTAAGCACCTTAAAACTTTTCCCCTCGGGACTTCCCTGCTGGCGCAGTGGTTAAGAATCTGCCTGCCAATGCTGGGGACACGGGTTTGAGCCCTGGTCTGGGAAGATCCCACATGCCGCAGAACAACAAAGCCCGTGTGCCACAACTATTGAGCCCACGTGCCTAAAGCCCGTGCTCCGCAACAAGAGAAGCCACCACAATGAGAAGCCGGCGCACCGCAATGAAGAGTAGCCCCCGCTCACCGCAACTAGAGAAAGCTCGCGCACAGCAACCAAGTCCCAATGCAGCCAAATAAATAAACAAACAAACAAACAAACAAACAAACTTTTCCCCTCTTCTCAGTGGCCTGTGGAGGGAAATGGAAACAGGTGAGTCCTGTGGCCAGGCCCGTGGTGGCCCCGGCTCTGCCACTCTGAGGAACCTGGATGTACAACTGCCTTGCTCTCTGAAGCTCAGCTGCCACTCTTTTTTTAAATTTAATTAATTAATTTTGGCTGTGTTGGGTCTTCGTTGCTGCGCATGGGCTTTCTCTAGTTGTGGCGAGCAGGGGCTACTCTTCGTTGTGGTGCTCAGGCTTCTCGTTGTGGTGGCTTCTCTTGTTGTGGAGCATGAGCTCTAGGCGCGTGCGCTTCATTAGTTGTGGCACATGGGCTCAGTAGTTGTGGCTCGCGGGCTGTAGAGTGCAGGCTCAGTAGTTGTGGCGCACGGGCTTAGTTGCTCCGCGGCATGTGGGATCTTCCCAGACCAGGGCTCGAACCCATGTCCTCTGCATTGGCCGGTGGATTTTTAACCACTGTGCCACCAGGGAAGCCCTCAGCTACCACTCTTACTGACGTGGAAAATACACCTACATCACGGGGTGGGGCAGTTGGGAGGATTCAGTGAGAGGGTGGGCGTCACGTGTAACATCTTTAAACCAGAACGGTCACTCCAGCTCCCTGGGCCCGATTCCCCGCTCTTACAGTGAGGAGGTAGAAATGACATCACCTCCCGTCCCTGACGCCCCGAGTCCTTCTGCGTCGGGTGCCTCCATTCTCTGGACCTTGAGGCAGGGGACGCAGCCCGGCCCGTCAGCCCCTTACCCCATCCTTTCTGGGGTTGCCTTTCTCCTACATCCCTGCCTTTTGGACCCTCACAGTGTGACTGGTCACCTTAGGGAGGCCTTTTTGGAATTGCTGTTCCGCGAGGTTTTCCAAATCCTGCAGACTCTGGGAGCTTGACATTGCATGTTACAAATAGCTGAGCCAGGACAGTGGTTTCCCATAGAAAGTGGACAGTCATTCATGTTTCAGCAGTGCTTCCAAACAGCCTCTTCTCTCTTGGACATCTACGGACTTGCTTTTCAGAAGTCTTCCATCCTTATCCTCCCTATTATCCCCTAGGACCCTGGTGAAATGCCACGAGGCTACTCTTTCTCCAGAGCCAGTGAGTCGAGCCGCACCCCAACCTCTGCCCAGGGGCTGCTTACCAAGGGGCTGTTACACGAGTCGTGGCCGCAGGGATCATAGCCGCGAGGGAGGCCGAGGGGCTGCCTTATCCCCTTTTTACAGACAAGGAAGCACAGTTCACAGAGGGGAAATGACAAGTGACTTTTCCAACTTAGCACCATTAGTTTGGAGGCAAGGCAAATTCATCATCGCCTTCTTCTCCCAAGGCTGTGCTTCTCTGTTAAAGAAATCATCTATCTGGAGAGAGAAAAAAAATCAGGTTCTAAGGAAAAACACATTGCAGAATCCCATTTTGAATGGGAAGAAAACTCCAAATGCATCTAAAGGTAATTCGGGAAGGTCACCTGCCAAACTTCTCAACGATGGGAGTCCCACTGGATTTTATTGTCTTCTTTGAATTTTCTCATTTTTCTTCAACAAGCTTGTTATTATATAGAAGTAACATTTCGTGTTATAAAAGGGGAAACGATCCTGCTTATTTGAAAACAAACTACTGCTCTGTAGGAAGACCTGGATGAATCTCTTAAACATGATGTTGGGGGCTTCGCTGGTGGCGCAGTGGTTGAGAGTCCGCCTGCCGATGCAGGGGACACGGGTTCGTGCCCCGGTCTGGGAGGATCCCACGTGCCGCGGAGCGGCTGGGCCTGGGAGCCACGGCCGCTGAGCCTGCACGTCCAGAGCCTGTGCTCCGCAACGGGAGAGGCCACAACACTGAGAGGCCCGCATACCACACAAAAAAAAAATTAAAAAATTTAAAAAACCCCATGATGTTGAACCAAAGGATGCAAGCATGGAAGAGAGCAGGCTGCATGATTCTCTTCATTAAATATTCAAACTAAATGGCCATTGTAACGAATGTGATACTCAGACAGCGTTTACCTTTGAGGAACAGTGACAGGGAGGAAGTACAAGGAGGGAGGGGGGCATCTGGGTGGTGATCATGCACTTTCTGGTTTTGATCTGGGTGCTGGAATATGGGTGTGTTCATCTGTGGTAATTCATCAGCCTACATTATAGATTTTGGGCATTGATTTTGATTTTTTTAAGATAGTCCACTAAAATACTATTACTCTGAATGACGGTGTATTTTGACACAAGGAGAGTGTCTCACTTGCCTTGCCCTGTCCCGGCCCTGCAGGGGTGGGAGGAATAATTGAGGCTGTGTTTTCCAACAGCCTATGCACTGGGTCACACCTGCCAACCCTTCAGAACCCTTTATATCAGGGACTTGTCTGGAAAGCCTAAAATACTCCAGGGATTTCAAACAGAATAAATATAATACAGAGAACAGATCACACAGATGAAAGAAGACCTGAGAAGGCAAACAGGAGAATGAGGCAACCGCCTCAGGAAGGAAGTCTTCACCACCCTGGAGCTGCAGGGGTACACAGATGAGGAGGTGTCACCAGGACAGAAGCAGAAGCAGGGCCATTTAATGGATCTGGAACCACGATAGGAGGCTGCCAGGTAGGAGCTGGGACAGCAGAGCAGAGCTGGAGCCATAGGGGAGACACAGCCACTGCTGGAAAATGCCCTCTGCAGCCGAGAGGGTGAGAAGTCCCCTGGCTTCTCTCAGTCTCTTTTTCTCCAAGCTCCCATCACCACTTCCTGTTGGCTGGGCCTGGCCAGATGCAAGCTAGGGAACAGAACTTGCAGGATGGGGGCTAGGACAGACCCAACTCCCAGTTCGTTTGTCCAATTCTTCCACTGGTTCCCCTTCTCACCTTCCCACCAGCCTTCCTCTCTGCCAGGCCACTCTGCCCAGGGCATCAGTCCTCTGCTGGGAAGGAGGCTCCCTTAGGCCATGTCTGATTCTAAGGTGATCATTAGACTAAATTTACCCACCTTGTTGTCTATACAGCATCAGCTGATGCTCCATCACTTTCCCAAAGACACTGGTTAACAGGCTGTGGTGGACACACCCTGAATAATCACACCCCTTGTATAATCCTCTCCCCTTGAGTATGGGTAGAACATATGACTTACTTCTAGCCCCGAGAACATGGCCAAGGCGATGATATGTCACTCCCAAGATTACCTTGCGTTATGCATGGCTCTGTCTTAGCAGACGACAGTGAGAGAGACTCTCCTGCTGGCCTTGAAGGACAAACAGCCATGCTCTGAAATGTCTGTAGAGAGCACCATGTGGCAGGGAACTACAGGGGCCTGTAGAACCTGGGTGGTCTTCTCTCAACAGCCAGTAAGCAATCAGGCCCTCAGTCATACAGTTGCAAGGAAATAAATCTACCAGCAACCTCATGAGCTTGGACGTGGGTTCTCCCCACTTGTGTCTTCAGATGAGAACACAGCCAGCTGCCACTGGATTGTAGACTTGACTCTGGGCGGGGGACCCAGCAAGGCTGCTTGGACTCCTGACCCACAACAACTGTGAAATAATAAGTATGTGCTGTTTAAGCCACTAAACTTTTGGTACTCTGCTACACTGCAATAGAAAACTAATCCACACAGTGAGAAAAAAGACTCTTTTGCCTCGCTTTTTCCAAAACCTAAAGTTTCATTGAAAAAGGTGGGACAGGGCTTCCCTGGTGGCGCAGTGGTTGAGAGTCCGCCTGCCAATTCAGGGGACGCAGGTTCGTGCCCCGGTCCGGGAGGATCCCACGTGCCACAGAGCGGCTGGGCCCGTGAGCCATGGCCGCTGAGCCTGTGCGTCCGGAGCCTGTGCTCCACAGCGGGAGAGGTCACAACAGTGAGAGGCCTGCGTACCACAAAAAAATAATAAAAATAAAATAAAATAAAAAGGTGGGACAGTAAATAAGTCATGCCGTACCTTATAACTGTTTACTTCCCTTCCTACCTCTTGTTCTGGCTGAGCCAAAACTGCCAGGGACAGTGGCAAGGTGTGTTGTTCTGTGTGGCAAGCAGAGATGTATCACAAAAATGGGAACCTTGGGGCTTCCCTGGTGGCGCAGTGGTTGAGAGTCTGCCTGCCAATGCAGGGGACATGGGTTCGTGCCCCGGTCCGGGAAGATCCCACATGCCGCGGAGCGGCTGGGCCCGTGAGCCATGGCCACTGAGCCTGTGCGTCTGGAGCCTGTGCTCTGCAACGGGAGAGGCCACAACAGTGAGAGGCCCACGTACCACAAAAAAAAAAAAAACGGGGAAACTTGGGGCTTCCAGCTGGAGTATGTTGTTACTGCTGATGCTCCCATAGGAGTGCTTCTGAGAGTGCATCAAGTTAGGGCTGGACTCAGGGAGCTTTGGGGTCAATGATGGCAATGGACTCATGGCTCTGATCCTTTCCATCCTCAAACGATATAAATGGGAGTGCTATGGTCTGAATGTGTCTCCTCAGACTTCATATGTTGAATTCTAACCCCTAAAGGTAATGTCATTAGGAGGTGGGGCCTTTGGGAGGTGATTAGGTCATGAGGGAAAGGCAGGGCCTTCGTAAAATGGATTAGTACCCTTATTAAAAGAGGCCCCTGAGAGCTCCCTGCCCCCTCCACCATGTGAGGACACAGCGAGAAGAAGCCGTCTATGAACCAGAAAGCAGGTTCTCATCAGACACCATGTGGAATCTGCTGGCATCTTGATCTTGGACTTCCAGCCTCCAGAACTGTGAGTAACAAATTTCTGTTCTTTATAAGCCCCCAATCTGTGGTGTTTTGTTATAGCAGCCCAACAGACCAAGACAGTGGGCCAAAGTTCTGAGACCATTACTAACTTGGAGAGTCAGCTGAATACTTGAGCAGTCCTTTTCATGTTGTTTTATTTCCTTTTACATGGACCAGTGGAAGAAAAAAAATCCCATAGATTCTTCTGAAAACTGTTAAGATAATGAGAAGACGAAGGAAAAACTTGCATAGATTGGGATGCCCACAGTTTGTATTTTCAAGGCCTAAAAGACGAAACAAAACAAAGCAAACGGGACTTTCAGGATAAACGCAATCATCCTCTAGAAGGGGAAAGAGGAAGGCCTAGGGCTTCCCTGGTGGCGCAGTGGTTGAGGGTCTGCCTGCCGATGCAGGGGACACAGGTTTGTGCCCCGGTCCGGGAGGATCCCACATGCCGCGGAGCAGCTGGGCCCGTGAGCCGTGGCCGCTGGGCCTGCGCGTCCGGGGCCTGTGCTCCACAATGGGAGAGGCCACAGCAGTGAGAGGCCCGCCTACCACAAAAAAAAAAAAAAAAAATAGGAAGGCCTAGCAATTGTATAAGATGCTGGTTCTCAACTCTGGATGTACATTAAGAATCATGTAGGGAAGGTTTTTAAAATAAACCTTAAAAAAATTAAGTATAACTTAAATACAATAAAGTGCCCCAATCTTAAGGATATACAGCTTGATGGATTTTCACAAGTGAGCACTCCTGTGTGACCACCACCCGGATCATGATAAAGGACATTTCAGGTACCTCTGAAATCTCCTTCCTATCCCCTCCTGGTCAATATCCCAGCCTCCTCCACTCCCACCTCCACAAGGAAATTGCTATTCTGATTTCTAACATCATAGAGAATAACTAGAGGAGCTTTAAAAAATACTGATGGGGGCTTCCCTGGTGGCGCAGTGGTTGAGAGTCCGCCTGCTCATGCAGGGGACACGGGTTCATGCCCGGTCTGGGAGGATCCCACATGCCGCGGAGCCGCTGGGCCCGTGAGCCATGGCCGCTGAGCCTGTGCGTCAGGAGCCTGTGCTCCACAACGGGAGAGGCCACAACAGTGAGAGGCCTGCGTACCGCAAAAAAAATAAATAAATAAATGCCGATGCCTGGGTCCCACCATGGAATATCTGGTCTTATCTGGGTGGCTCTCAGGCCTGGGGAGTTTGCAAAGGGCCAGGTGATTCTGATGTGCAGCCAGGACTGAGAATTACTCTCTGGTTTAAGGTCAAGTCCCATTTTCTGCAGGGGAGCGAGGGCTTAAATTCACAGACCAAAGAGCTCCTCCCAGCACTGTAGACCGGCTCTCTAGCGATTTCTGGATTGCAGCCATCAGGAGCCAGGCCAGGTACTGAATCCACCGGGATTTTGAGGTGGCCCACTGAGGCAGCTGAGCTCAGTTCTCCTTGGACGAGCCAGGGGCGGGTGGGCTGGGCCACGGATTTTGGTGGAAGGTGATGTCCTGGCAAGAAAGGAGGTGTTGGCAGCAAATACGCTCCACCAGACATTCCACCTCCCCCTAAAATTCCCCTTCGGTATTTATTTATTTATTTATTTTTTGTGGTACGTGGGCCTCTCACTGCTGTGGCCCCTCCCACTGCAGAGCACAGGCTCCGTGACGACACGCAGGCTCAGCGGCCATGGCTCACGGGCCCAGCCGCTCCACGGCACGTGGGATCCTCCCGGACCCGGGCACGAACCTGCGTCCCCTGCATTGGCAGGCGGACTCTCAACCACTGCGCCACCAGGGAAGCGCCCCCCCTTCGGTATTTATAAAATGATTCGGGTGTGACCCAAATCGGGCAGTCTGGTTTGGCTTATCGTTTTCAGTACGCCCAGATTTCACCCTACCAGGTTTTTCTTTAGCATTATTTGGAGCTGTGAAAATCCTTAAGAAATTGAGCAAATTTCCCCCCATAGATCGCTGGAGCTATAAAGTCAGTGACCCCAAAAAAAGTGTGGAGGAGAGAACGAGCAAAAGAGCAATCAAAGAGAAAAGAAAAGATAAGCACTCGGGCTTCCCTGGTGGCGCAGTGGTTGAGAGTCCGCCTGCCGATGCAGGGGACACGGGTTTGTGCCCCGGTCCGGGAGGATCCCACATGCTGTGGAGCGGCTGGGCCTGTGAGCCATGGCCGCTGAGCCTGCACGTCCGGAGCCTGTGCTCCGCAACGGGAGAGGCTGCAACAGTGAGAGGCCCGCGTACCGTAAAAAAAAAAAAAAAAAAAAAAAAAAAAAAAAAAAAAAGATAAGCACTCACGTGGCTTTTGCAGGACGACTTAACCAACCCAAACTTCTGCTTGATCTGGTTTGTCGTGAACTCTTGCCACTTGCCGTCCACCAGGGTCTGGGCTCTGATCTCGTACGTCACCGAGCACTCTGCTCTCAGGCTGATGGGGCTGTGCTCATAGATGGAGGAGGAGAATTCCAAGTCGGTGTGGCTTATTCTCTGCAAGGAGGGTGACCCACCTTAGGTGGAACCGAAACCTGGGTGACCCGGAGTTAGCGAAACGTGGTCCCTGCCACATCGGCCCTCCTGTCTGATGTGTACAGGGCGGAAGCGTTTCCCCATGGCCCCATTTCCTACATGCAGCTGCTGCTGAATCGGTTGGCATTTGAACCCTCACCGTGAGCAAACCACTGGCCAATGGACTGGGGTTTGGCCGACTCAGGAAAGCACCATGAAGTCAATCTATATTGAACGGGAAGGTCTTCACATCGCTTTGCCAGAGTTTAAAAAACCAACATAGTATTCATATGAGCACTTCGACTCCTGTTGTTACATAATTCATCTCTTCCATCCAGTGAAATCCATTATGTAGGGAAATGCGTGAGTCACTAAAGACCAAGGACTGGCCCAAAGAAGAGATGTGACTCGCTCAAGGACACATAAAGAGGTAGTGGCCAAGCTGGATGAAACCCCAGGTTTCTCATTCATGCATTTATTCATTTATCCACTCATAATACAAACATACCACCCCTACATTCCTGTTCTGTGATTGGCAGTGGTAATGAAAAGATATGGTAATATTAAAGATATGGTTTCTCAAGGAGCTTAAAGTTTTTGAGATTGAAACCCTAAGTGGAAGGTAGGGGTCCACCATCATAGTTGTCATCATCATCATCATCATCAGGGCCCTGTTCCAAGCCCTCTGCACAATTTAACACATTTAATACTCACAGCAACCTAGGAAGGTAGGTCTTATTACCTTGTCCATCTTAAAGGTCAGAAAGTGGACACAGGGAGGTTCCTGGGCTCACCAAGATCAAACGGCTCACCAGGTGGTTTGAATTCAGACTCTACTCTGAAACCCAGCTCTCCTGCCTCCCCTGAAAGTCTAGCAGGAGCACGGAGGTGAAGGCATCCACCTTCCTGACTCTTCCAACATCCTGTTCACAGCCTCTGCTTTGCCCCCCTAGAGAAAACCATTCCCTCTGCCTTTATGGGCATACACATTACCTCCACAGAAGAATGGCCACCTGTAAAGCAACCCCCAGCATGTACAAACTGAAAATGAATTGAGCCCCACATGTGGTTCCAGAGGACTATCATTTAACCTTGGCCTTACCAGTAGAGGCCATACAAACATGAAGACACTCCGTTTTGAGATCCTTATCTATTGAATGGGTTAAGAGCAGTAACCTCACAATGTTGGTGCAAAAATCAAATGACATCATGACCATGAGCATGATTAGCACCAGGCTTACACACATTACAAATGAATTAGTAATTAATGTTTTTTGTTTGTTTGTTTGTTTGTTTGTGGTTCGTGGGCCTCTCACTGTTGTGGCCTCTCCCGTTGCGGAGCACAGGCTCTGGACGCGCAGGCTCAGCGGCCATGGCTCACGGGCCCAGCCACTCCGCGGCATGCGGGATCTTCCCGGACCGGGGCACGAACCCGTGTCCCCTGCATCGGCAGGCGGACTCCCAACCACTGTGCCACCAGGGAAGCCCAGTAATTAATGTTTAATCAATTATTATTAATTCAATATGAACTGATTCTGAATCTCAAAGGCTGTTTCAGAGACATATCTCTCCTGTGCTCTGTCCTTACCTGCATATGAAAACTACAGGAAGTAGTATCATGTTTGATTCCCTTTATCTCAAAGAAGAATCCATATATGGCAATCACTTCTGAATGTGTAGTATACTCCTAAATGGGGAAAGATAAGCAACAAAGTGACAGGGGTAAAAACCTTCAGTATTCAAAGGCAAGAAAACATAGCAAAACCAATTCTAGCTACAACTACTAAAGTGACTAATTTGTGATTTAAAACACAACAGCAATGTTAGCCTGGGAAACAAAAGAAAAGACAAACTGCAGCGACTTTACAAATCCTTACAGGTTGGCACTCAGTGGCAATACTATTTGCTCTGCCTGCTCCCCTTAGTGGGGAGAAGAATGAGTTGGCACATTCTTAGATGACCCGTGGTCTGCAGACCTTTGAAACAAAGCATTTTGCTCCAATCTGATAGGCCTAAGAGACCCGCCATGCCCACGGTATTGCAGGGTGTCCTGGCCACTGTGGTCTGCAATCTGTCCACTTGGGCAGGTCCCTGCAAGCACAGCCCATCCAGGCCTGACCCAGAGGGGAGTCTCTGATGAGAGACTCAGGGCCCCAAACCCGTAAAACACGAATTCTTTTGAGATCACTACTGGGGCGGCTTTAGCGATGTTGGAGGATCGCAGCCATTGCTTGAAGAACTGTACCGATCAAGGGAGCCCGAGACAGAGGGCAGCCACCAGCCGCCCAGGCTCCCCTGGTGACTGAGCACCCAGAGGCTTTGCAGCCGAGCTCCCTAACTCATTGCCGCTTTGATTCTGGGCTCCATCTAAAGAGCTGCTCAGAGCAGTCGCCCTTGCAACCTTAACCACGGGCTCAGAGTGGAACCTCTTCTCGGGCAGTTGGCAGCTCACCACGTTGGTGGGGAAGAGGATAACCAACTCATCCCAGTTTGCCCAGGCCTTTCCTGGGTTTAGAACAGAAAGGTCCTGCATCTCCAGGAAACACCTCCAACCCTGGAAAGCTGGGACCGTTGGTCACCCTCATGGGAATCGTAGATGTGCCCATCAAGGGACTGAATGGCCTGTCCCAGGGCCCCGTCTTGTGCATTTTCCTTCTAAGGGGGCGGCACGTGTGCAGGAGAGACCCCTATGATTTCCTCTTCTGCCCCGGCCTCCCTACCAGAGGGCGGAAGTGAGTGTGGCCATTGTACAAAGGTCTCTAACCAAGCACGGGACGGGATGTTTCTTCCCCTGGCTCGGGCCCAGCGGTCAGTACCTGCTTGAAGAGCAGCCCGAATCTCACCCCCTGGTTGGTAAGATCCTTCACGTGGGCCATGTCGCCCCCATTCTCCAGCTGAAAGGAAAACACACACCTCTTACCAGCAGCCCGATCCCCCCACCATCATCTTCACTACACTGATCCCTACAACCCTGTCTCTGGAGCCTACATTCACCCATGAATCCAGTCCACAGTATTTACTGAAAACCTACTAGCCGGTTACCATGCTCAATGCTTTCAGAAGATGCAAAGATGAGAACAAGAAAAATGCCCCAGCAGTTTTTTCTTACTTGAGAAATAAAATGTGCACAGCAGGAGCCCAATTACAAGGCAGAGAATATTCATGGCTATAAAGTCAAGAGCAAGTACGGCCCCATGGGCAGGCTCCACGTGAGGGCGGGGGCCGGGAGGGAGCAAATTTCTGGAGGATGACATTGGTGGCAGGGGCCAGAAGGACATGAAAAGGGAGGTGAGGGACTTTCTGAGGTGTCCAGCCCCAAGACTGTCCCCTCTCTCTCTGTTGCCCCTTCCATCCTCTGCTCGGTTAGAACACAATTTTGAGCTATGTCCCAGAGAAGCACGGTTCCACGGAGTGGTTATCTACTGCGCAGGGCACTGAGCCTTGTGGTTTGCACATTACAATAGGTATTTGTTGAGCTGAATTTAATTTCAACCAGTGACTCATAAGTCTTCAGAACTCAAACACTGCCTCACTTCATCTCTGAAAATGCATGATTGGAAACACATAAGAAGCACAACAGTTGGCACAGACAATTCACAAAGAGGGAAATGCCACATGGAAAAATATTCATATTTACTAGTAATAAAGGGAATGCATATTAAAAAATGAGATGCTATTGTTCACTTCACAATTGACAGAAGTGATCTGAAAGGAAAATGCTCTATGTTGCTGAGCTTGTTCAAAGAAAGGCACCTCATTTATCGCTGGGGAAGGAGTAATTTGGTCCAAATTTTGCTAATATGTATCAAGAACAAAAGTGCACATTCCTTTTGGGGCCGGTATTTTCTACTCTTCAGGTTCTCCTATAAGAAAATAATTCTAGGGCTTCCCTGGTGGCGCAGTGGTTGAGAGTCCGCCTGCCGATGCAGGGGACACGGGTTCGTGCCCCGGTCCGGGAAGATCCCACATGCCGCGGAGCAGCTGGGCCCGTGAGCCATGGCTGCTGAGCCTGCGCGTCCGGAGCCTGTGCTCCACAACAGGAGAGGCCACAACAGTGAGAGGCCCGCGTACCACAAAAAAAAAAAAAAAAAAAAAGAAAGAAAGAAAATAATTCTAAGTATAGTAAAATAAACCATTATGTGCAAATGCATTCACCACACAGCCTACTTATAATAGTTAGCAGTTAGACACACCATGACTTTTCTACAATAAAGGAAAGGTCAAGTAGCACTGTTTGTAGCATATCCTCTTGGTGGAAGAGTTCGCAGCCAGTAAAAATGGTGATAAGAAGCACATTTCATTAAGTATATTTTTTAAAAAAAGACCTGAAGGCAATAAAATGCAATAAGATGTTAGCGATGGTTGTTTTGGGGTGATGGGTCTGAGAGTATGTGTCTTCTTTCTTTCAGGTTCTCTGAATTTTGAAAAATTTCAATAATAAGCACATGACATTTGTATCTGTGAGGGGACTCTGTTTGCAGGGCCGTGTGGCCAATTGTCCCCGACTCTCCGGGTCAACAGGACAGATGTTCTAAACACCTGGGCTCCAAGGCGGGGCCTCCTCTCCTCTCCCCTCCAGGCTTGGCTCTTCCCACTTCCCCTGGGGAAGGATCCAGATACTTCCCCACCTCAGAGGCCCAGAGGTTTCGAATGCAAAACACATCTCCAGAAAAAGCAAAGGCAATAAATTTCGATAACTGTTTCCGCGCTGAGCTGGTGACTCACCGCGAGGTAATGGTCGGCTATAACCCGGACGAGCCAGGATTCAGGGAAGAAGTTAATGTGCCTTAGCTCCTCCAGATCCTTGCCTGGAAGAAGCACAAAGGGGACATTCTTACGGATTTATTCATAAGAGAACTGCAAAACTCTCATTTACGGAAGGAAAAAGGAGGAAGTTGGGAGCTGAGGACTGGCGGGCATTCCCGGGCCCCAGGAATCATTAGATGTGTGGAACCCAAGTGGGACGTCCCACGGCCCTTTCCCCCAAAGGGTCCACAGCCCCCGGCACAATCCTGCCCAAGGAGGGAGGGTTGAGATCTGATAAACAGTGTCTTTGGAGTGTCTAGAAGCAATTTGGACCAACTCTCTGGGCTCCATCAACCATTTGTGGGTTTTGGAGCTACTCATTCTATCTGGATAACTCGAAATGGCTTTGAAAAAGTTCTCAAATATCCTTTCAGACGCAAAGCTCTCACTGGTGGCCACCTGGGCTGCCCCAAACACACTCCCCAAGAGTTCCCTCTCTTTCCAAGTCACAGCTGCCTTGTTCTGGGCCCAGAGCATGAGTAAACTCAAGCCTGGAGCACAGACCCACAGCTTTCTCCCAAACTGCTGAACAAGCGAGCGACCCAGAGGGGACGCCACTCTAAGAGGTAGGGCATGCGGTTAGATGGCGACACACAGCCCTGGGCGCTGAGTACACTTTCATAATCGGTAAGCCCCTTCCATCCATCATCATGTTTTACAGAAGCTCTGATTATCCCCATTTTACAGACAAGGAAACTGAGACCGGGCAGCCAACTGACTTTCCTAAAGTCACACACCTTGGAAATGACAAAGCCAGATCTCAGCTGATTCCTTTGGAAACGTCTGGTGGGGCTTCCTCAGGAGTGGCTGAGGGGTGTGGCAGGTCCCCAACAGCCTCCCCTGGATGTGCTCCCACGGGCTGGGGCTTACCTTTGGTGATGCCGTGCAGACGCAGGCAAAGGAAGAGTGGCATCCAGTTCTGTCCCACATCCCGATCCAGAAAGCAACACTTCTTGGGGAAGCTTAGCAGAGGTGCAGAGAGGAATAAAAGGCCTTCAGAACACTCCTTTCTGGAATTGGCTGGGGCTCGTGAAAGTCATATCAGAGACTAGCGGTTTCACCAGCCAGGGGTAGATGGCGCCTGGTTCTCTCTGGATGGGTGGGGAGTGTGGAAGCAGAGGGGGGCTGCTCCCCGAGGTGGTAATGAGACAAAGGGTTATATTCCCCTTGCATCTACCACATAGTAGGTACCCGACAAATACTCATTAAATGATGATGGGAACGCATAACTGTACAGAGGATTTCAGGATACATTTTCTCACTGGAGTCTCACGAACTTCTCAACGGGCAGACAGGACAAGTATCATCAGCTCCATTTTACAGATGAAAAAACAACGGCTCAGCCAGGACTTGAACCTGGGGTTTCTGATTCCCCCTCTACACATGCTGCCCTTTGAGTAAGTGGCCAGTTTAGGCACTTCAAAAGCACTTTCTGGTAGAATCAAGAAGAAAGAAAGTTTGGATGAGTGGGTAACTTGTTTTAGCAGCTGGTGCCAGGATCAGTTCTGGACAGCGTTAATACTAAACTCTGGTTAATTTCCACACGTGGCTGAGGTCAGGGCTGGGTTGAAATCAGACTCCCCTTGAGAATACTTGTACTCACAGGCACACATCCACTCTTGTTTTGAAACAACTTGCTTCATAAAATGGTCACTTTTGACAAATGGGGACGACGGGGGATAATTTTTCCAATGACTTTGGAAACACAAAGTCATTCCCTCAAGTCAGATCCTGTATGAGACCGGCCAAGGGCACTTTCAGAATATTTTTCCATGAATCAAGAGTGATGTCCAAATCACACCCTGTCCCAGCCAGACTGAACACTCCATTGGCCCCGTGTCCCGCCTCTGCTGGGGGTGGTGCCCACCAACCTGCCTGGGGACCATTTGTTTTCACAAGATCTGGGAATTCCTGGGGCTCTCCAGCTCTTCCTCGTGGCAGTGGTCCCAGGAGAGAAGTTTAAGGATTCTGAGGCGTTGTGAGAGGGGAGAGGGGCGCGAAGACAAATGAGCAAATTCAAATTCAATGATTATTTATTAGAATCCACTGGGGACCTGTCTCTGGGGGTGGACGGACCAGGCATAAATAAAGGAGGGCTGATACTTCCAGGAGTGCAGGGCTTTGATCCTGGATCCAGCCCTCCATTACCCAGGGCAGGTGGAGCTGGGCTAGTGTGGGCCGTGCCAGTGCCCTGAGAAACACGGATCTCTTAGCTGGACAAATAACGCTTGCTTGACTCCTTTCCCAGACGTGAATGCTTCCTCCTTCCCTGCCTCTCTCTTGCCATTTAATGGAAGAATCAGCTAGGTGGCATCATGGCGGGTGCAGGCGTCAAGGAAGAAAGAAGAGGCTGAGCTGACGCAGAACCCCCAGCCCAGCTGCGTGCTCTGGGGAACGAGCCGGGACCCTCGGCAAGGGCTCCCACAGCCCGGAGTGGCCCCTGAGGAGAGAGAACTTGCTGGAGCTGCAGGTTAATACAGTTCTAGCCCAGGAGGGAAAGGACCATCTAGAGGACAGATTTCCCCTCCAGCTCAGAAGCCCCCAGGCGCCAACTCCACAGCTTTGTGGGAAGGATGCTGGGAGAGGAGGAGGGACCCAAGGCCCCTGAGTCTCCCCATGAGAGGCACTCAGCCAGACGACCATCAGCCAGGACCTCTCCAGACAGACCGCCTCCCCGAGAAGATTCTGAATGAGCTTTGTTGAGACAGGTGATTGGACTTTATGACCCCTTTGGATCACAGGAAGTGGCAGTGATGATGGCTGATTTGGACAGGTCACAGGTCAGCTCATGCATCGCCCAACCATGCTTGGGGTCCCTGAGCTTGGGCCCTGGAGTCAGACAGACCAGGTTCCAGTCCTGGGCCAGCCGGCCGTCAGCCGTGTGACCCAGCCTCCCCAAGCTTCCATCTCCTGTTCTGTCCGGGGGCACAACAGCCACATGTGCTTCCCTGGGTAGTCGGGAGAAGTAAAGGTGACAGAGCTCGTGATATGTCGGGCGCAGCCGCTGGTCCTAGTGGTACTCGGGCTTCATGATTGCCACCGCTGTCCTCTCACCCCAAAGAAAGTGACCTGAACTTGAGCCGGTCAAGTGCATGGCCGTGTTCTTGCTGGCGTTCATTATCGCTGCCACCCTCTAACTCGCCGGAGCCATGGGCCGCCTCAAAGGAAGTAAACGGTGACCTCAGCTGCTGATTTTCTAAAATCCCAAAGCATCTGAGCAGTGTGGTCCAGCGCCTTGAACCAATGGGCGTAACCCTGCCCCTGGAGCCGGGCGGGTGGATGGCTGCAGAGCCAGGACGCTGCCCGGGCCTCCCGAGAACAGCCCACGTGTTTCCATCTAACCCAGTTCAACTCCGCTTGCTGGGCCGCAGCATCTGGATTCTCTGGGCCAAGGATGAGCACGCTCACCTGATGTAACATAAAGTGGGGGAAGCTGGCTGCTGCGTCGGGACCTCTTTGCATGGCTGTTTGGGGGAAACAAAGGCTGGCATGGCTTCCCCGGGCGCTGAGCTCTGTTGTCTCTGCAAAGACTTTGGGTTTAGCACTGACTATTCTGGGACAAGCTTCAGGCCATGGTGTCTGCCTCCTAAAGTTCATGGGAAGCCCTTGGGGCATGATCCCCTTAGGGAGGACAGTTCATAGGCCCTTGATACTGAAAGATACACCCAGGTCGGCTCTGGGTTCTGCTTGCAAGACCCTGGGGACAAATCCTCCCTTCTGACCTCCTGAAAGGCAGTGCCAGGAACAAGTCTGTGTCAGACTGGCACAGGTTGGCATTTCAGAGCTGCCATCAGCCACGATCTTCTTGCTTCCTCCAGCCTGTCACCTGTCAGAGTCATTTACCCTCTCAGACTCAGAGCCCCATTAGCCCAGCACTTCAAATTTTTGCCTTTTAAATGCATACTCTAGAATTCTGACACGTGCTACAGCACAGATGAACCTTGAAGACATTGTGCTAAGTGAATTAAGCCAGACACAAAAGGACAAATACTGTACGATTTCACTTATGTGAGGTTCCTAGAAGAGTCAAATTCACAGAGACGGAGGTAGAATGGTGGTTGCCAGGGGCGGCGGGGACGGGCAGAGGGGAAAGGGGATTCATTGTTTAATTTGTATGGGGTTTCAGTTTAGGAAGATGAACAAGTTCTGGAGATGGATGGTGGTGATGGTTGCACAACAGCATGAATGTACTTAATGCCCCTGAGCTGTACACATAAAAATGGTTACAATGGTCATTTTTATGTTATGTATATTTTACCACAATAAAAAATTAGAGTTAAAAATTACTTTGTTTCTATGAAAAATATCTGAAAGAATAGTTTATATTTTAAAGTGAAGTTTGAAAAAAATTACACACTTGGGGGAAGGGAACACGGCTCTTTTCAAAAGGTAACTTGGTGTGGAAGACCTGGACGCCTTCTGAAACCCAAGAAGCAGGAAACAACAATTCTGAATGTCGCTGCCACCACCATCACCTAGCAAATGTCACCGCCATTCAGGACGTCCTGCCAAGTGCTGTGCTGGGCCTTCCTTTTCTTTGAGTCAGAACGAACCTACATCAGACCCGATGAGGGGGTATTGTTAACCTCTGCAGCCAGTAAATGGCAGTAGTGGGACTCAGACTCAGGGCCGCTACCTGCTGACACACCTCATTTACTGAATGTGTTGTTTGTCTCTGCTTCCTAGATTGTAAACTCTGTGAAGATGGAGATTTTTGTCTGTTTTGTCTACACTTGTATTCACAGCACCCTTTGCAGTGCCTGGTTCTCAGGCAAGTCAGCTTGCAATAATGTTAAATGAATTAATTGGATGAATGAGCTGGTCCCTGCCAACTCACCAGGCTCAATCTTACCATCCCATCCCTCTGCTCACCCATACTTCACCTTTTAGGAATGCAGTTCCAGCCCAGTGCATGTGTGGGCATGCACACACACACACACACACACACACACCACACACATACATGCACAGACCAGGCTATTCTATGCCAGTTTTCCTGTGCTCACGGGGTCCTGTCTGCTGTTACCATGATTTTTTGTCAGGCCAAGTCCTCTGGGTCATTTGTCGAGACCCAGTCAATGTCACCTTGACTATGAAGATGAAGATGGTCCTGACCTTTGCCCAAAGGCAGAACTGGGTCTAGAAATTCTGTGTAATGATGATGCTACCTGCCCTTTGCAAGAGCCTCCTGCACCCAGACACTTATATTCCTTGCGTTCCTCCAGAATCTCCACTCTTACCCTTGAAGAAGACGTCTTGGGGCCACCCAGTTTGGGTGAAAAGCCAAGAAGCCACATGAGGGAAGTGCAAAGGTAGTAAGGAATAGGAATCAATAATATTTAGGGACTTTGAAAAGAGGGAGATTCAGCTTCCAGGGAGCCAAGCTAAGGTGGATAGGAGCACTGCTGGTCAGAGACAGAGAAGAAATGAAAACGGCAAGAAACACAAACACAAAAGAAATGTATCAACCTCCCTGCACAGGGCTCGGTGGAGAGATTCTGACAGAGAACAACTGAACCACCCTCACGTCCATGACTCATGGACTACTTCAAAACGAATGTTCTGGTAAAGAGATCAGAGTTGTCACACCCGGGGTGCCCAGTTTCATGATGACTCTGTGGTTATATCTGCAAATGCCATCCATTAATCACAAGAGACACATGGCTGTGTGCCCGCCCTGGCACACAGCATCACAGTACATTTCCTTCAGACACCTGTGGGCTGGGATGCTCGGAGTGCAGGGCATGGCTGGGCCGCTCTCCTCGGAGGCTCCCCTCATTTTATATATGGGAAGGTGGTGCTGGGTTTGTCGGGGCAGTGCTCACCCACACAGCCGGCACATGCTCTCGTTCTCTCTCCAAGAAGCTCAGAGAAGGAATCTGTCCAGTGCACAGGTGAGATCCAGGAAGGTTTCATGGAGGAGTCCTTGGCCAGCTCCATAAAAGCTGGGTCAGATTTGGACGGGGCATAGGAGGAAGGAGACTCTGCTGCAGAGGTCAGGGAAATCTAATAGTTGGGATGGTGTGGAAATTGGATTCACTGACTGCTTTCAATGACCTCTTTCTGGTGAGGTTGCTGGAATCCACCCTTGCAGTGTCTGAAAGGGACCCATTTAGGGATTAACAAATCAGCTAAGGACTAGAATTACAGGTCTGTTCATGACTTGCCCTTAACTCAAAGACCTCAAAGTAAAAGGATGTGTCTGACGATCTAGGAGCCCCAGCTCCACCACCAATTTGCAAAAGGCGCCCAAGTAAGCCCCTTACCATCCCTGCATGGATTTTACAGACACACTGTTGAGTGAAAAAATCCAGACCTTTAAAAGTCTATGCTGTAAGATTCTATTTAAAATTCAGAAGCAGCCAAGACATCTCCATAGTAAGAGAAGCCAGGATACCCGTTCACCTTCGAGTGCGAGAGGTAGTGACTGAAATAAGACACATTAGGGGGCCTGTCAGGTTCTGTTTCTTGGTCCGGGTGCTGGTTATACAGGTGTGTGCACTTTGTGGAAATTCACTGAGCTGTTCACTTAAGGTTTGTGCACTTTACTGTATGTGTTTTATATTTTGATGAAAAATGTACATTAAAAAAAAGTGCCCGAACTTCCCTGGCTGTCCAGTGGGTAAGACTCCGCCTTCCAATGCAGGGGGTGCAGGTTCGATGCCTGGTCGGGGAGCTAAGATCCCACATGCCTCGGGGCCAAAAAAACAAAACATAAAAAACAGAAGCAATATGTACCAAATTCAATAAAGACTTTTAAAATGGTCCATATCAAAAAAAAAAAAACTTTAAAAGAAAAGTGGAAAATTTGCCTGTCTCTGGCTCTTCTCCATTTGATGAATTTTTACAGCCCCCCTGGACTTCTCAGACTGCTAAGTGGAACGAAATGATGACTTCCTCTATGGATGAATGAAGGCGATGGTTTTGTTTACATTTTTTTGTTTTTCTTACAAGGAAATGTTAAATTTAATTCTGGACAGCCTATTTGTATTTCTAAATTAACCACTGCCAGGAAAACACGTGTGTGTGTGTGTGTGTGTGTGTGTCTGTGTGTGTATACACACATGCATGTTCCCTTTCTATATTGATGTATTTAGACAACAATGAAAATAAGCTTTGAAGATGTTCTTAAACATGGAGCTAGGCAGAGAAACTGCTCCTTTCACTGTCCATCGGTGCCCCTGGCACAGCGCATATGTTCAATAACTATTTGTTGAATGAATGAAAAAAAATCAATGAATAAAAGAATACAGGGCTTCCCTGGTGGCGCAGTGGTTGAGAGTCCGCCTGCCGATGCAGGGGACACGGGTTCATGCCCCGGTCTGGGAGGATCCCACATGCCGTGGAGCGGCTGGGCCCGTGAGCCATGGCCGCTGGGCCTGCACGTCCGGAGCCTGTGCTCTGCAATGGGAGAAGCCACAACAGTGAGAGGCCCGTGTGCCACACACACACACACACACACACACACACACACACACACACACACACAAAAGAATACAGATGAGTAGAAAAGGCTTGGACATATGTCTTAATTTGCAGGTACAGTGGTGCTGAAGGAGTTAACTATTCAAATACCTTCCCTCCTAGCTCAAGATGTTGCTAAGACAGCTGAGAAAAGGAGTATTTGATCTATTTTACTCAATTGCTGCTCTAAACGCTCCTTTTTGGATGCTGGGCCAGCCACGGCCACACCCAGCGTTGCAGCTCAGCCTCATCCCTGGTCGGTCTAACATTCGGGCAGCTTGTCCCGCTGCCACCACATTATGAAAGCACAATCCCATTTTGCAGGTCCCCGTATGGTGATGGTCCACTCCGATCTCTGTTCCCCCACCTGGGAGATACCTTATAAACCACTCTGTCATTTCAATGATTTCATCAACAGATGAAACTTTAAAAATTGGGCCAAACAGCCAACTTCCTTGGTTCTCATACACAAGCCTGTGTACTGTCTCCCAGGGTCTGCTCGCCTTCTAATGCTCCTGGAATGTCCCTGTCAGTGGCTGTGGAAACTTCCTTGACTAGCTGTTCCCTCCGTCTTCACTGAACTGTGGAGCTCAGCTCCTCGGTGACTCAGTTCCGGCCCAGGCTGACCGTGACTTCCCACACTTCCACCACTTCCACCCCTTCCACCACTGGAGCAGAGATGCCTTCTTGCAGCCCAGGCCCTCAGGCCAGCAGCTCTGAGGCTCAGCCCCAGGGATCCTCAGGCCAACACAGAACCTGGGCACCACCGCTGCCCCCTCCCATGTCTAGCGTAGGCATCACCAAACTATCGAGACATTATTTCTCACTGAGCCTCGAGAAAGCCTTAGAACTCTGCCTAGTCTCGTCCACCAAACAGGCCCTACCCATCAGTAAAAATGGAAACTTGTCTGCCATCCCTCCTGTTTCGAGCTGCCGCAGACATGGCGTTCTCTGAATTTGGCATCTGCATGGTCAGACCCATTTCTCAGCTGGGGCAACCCAGCTCTGTAGAAAGGTTTGATGGAATTTCATCGTTCCATAAGCTGTTATGCGCTCAGCACGGTGCCAGGTGAGCTGGGGATGCAATGAAGGATCGTAAACCCTTCCTACAAGCCGCTCACGGCCTACCCAGGGAGACAGAACGTGTGCACCCACCAAGGTGTTCGTGAGGGCCTGGCTGGCAAGGCTCCTGGGGAGGCCCCGCCCTGGATGGACTGAGAAGAGGAGGCGGAGCAGGCTGGGATGAGGGGAGCCGGGGCAGCAAGTGCTGATGCCTCGGCTAAGGAGTCCCTCGGGGACTCAGGGGACAAGCACTTGGCAGGTGGAGGCCATTGACCAGGGAGCACCTTAGGGGTGCCCCTGTTCTGGGGCAGAAGAGTGAGCTGGGACGGGAGGCGAACCACCCGCAATCCTCAAGATGGACCACGGTCCTCAAAGTCGGAGGTGGGCCTGGGCGACCACGGAGCGGAAGAGCATCTGAGTTCCAGACTGTCTCATCTTTTCTCCCAAGGGGACACCAAGCCTGCTGGAGGGAGGGAGAGGGGGTGAGGGAAGAAATGACGTAGGGCAGGACTCAGAGAACACGGCTCCAGGGAGAGGACACCATCCTAGCTGGTCAGCTTGGGCAGCGAGACCATTTGGAGACACACGAATGGTTTCCAACACGGGAAACCTTGCAGGCTCAGGGGGGCTGCGGGAAATGCGTGCAGAGGGCTGAGGTTTGGGGTCAAAATGGAATCAGTGTCGATTCAGGAGTAATGCAGAAGCTACAATGGGAAGGAACACCCGAGGATGGGGGGAGTCTTGGAGACCCCAGCTCAGGCAGGTCCAGGAAACCCCGCTTTCAGGGCCACATGCCTTCGCCCTCTCACTCCCACTTGTTTCTCTCACAGTAAAAACACAGTTCCAATGAATCACCCACATTCTAGCTCATTTCCTATCTCCCAGTTCTAGACATTTCCAGTAGGAGAGCTAACCTGGTGCCAAACAGCGACTTTTCCTGGTGTGCATGACTCATCAGAAAAAGTGTCTCTTGGGCTATTAAAAGAGTGGGAGAGGGTGTAGCTAAGACATTTGGGTTCAAAGCAAATTATATAGAAACTAAGCAAGGACATGTCATTCTGGCAATGAACTTTGCTTTCCCCAAATAACGAGACAGGAAAAAGGGGCTCTTTACTTGACATGGTGCACAGATGTTTCAGAAAAGGATTAACTGCTTCAGAATAATGCAAGCAAAACTTGGCTTAAACAGGTCGATGCGCTGATGAACATGTGGAAGATGTGTTTATCCGCTAAAGTCACATGTGCAAAAGAAAAGGAATCTCTTGACTTCCTTCAATGCACCTTATCTTGCTTGGAAGCCCCCGTCCCTGCTGATATGGGGAACAGAACGTAAACCTGATCATGAAGGTAAGCCTGCCCGCCTAGGGCGGATCCTCCTGGCAGTGTCTTTGGCTACAAGGCCATCACACTCTGCAACCAGCTTGGATGATGCGAGTGTATTTACAAAGTTTTAATAGAAGCTAAAGAGACACCAGATGGATTACTGCTTTCACCCTCACCCCCACCCTGTCCCCCAGACCCATGCTGCCACAGCTGACATTGCCAGTGGGGTCGAACAGACAGAAAACACAGGCAGAGGAGGACACAGGGAGGGGAAGAAGATGCACTGCCAGGCAATTTTAGAAGTAATTGGCTAACAACAACACTGAACCTAGAGGCAGCCTCAGGATCTTTCTATACACTATGCCCAGGGATTCACGACTGAACCAGCTGCAGAGGGCACAAGAGAGAAACCCTCCCTGCCATCCTAGGAATGGGCAGCAAAGTGTCTTGGGATTTGGCAGGTCTGGGTTCAAGTCAGGCTCCATTCCTTATCACTTGTATGATCTCTGACAAGGTATTCATCTCTACTTCAATTTCCTCATCTGTAAAATGGGAATAATAAAACCAGCCCCTGAGTACTAGATTAAATGAGATTACAAATAGAAAGTGTCTATCAGAATTATTGCATTTAGTAAGCATAATTAAATGGTGCCCATTCTTATACTGTAACTGTTATTTTTCACTTAAATGTTGAGATATATAACTTTTAGAATTTATAAATTTAGAGATTCTAAGAGACTGGATTAATGCTATGAAATCTTTGTACATTCAAATGCTTTTTCATTTGTCCAGAAAATTCAGGATGTTATATGCTAACTAGTGAAATATAAATGAGAAAGATCTGGTCTGATTTAGGTACATTTTAAAGGCCAGTACAGTATGGTAATTTTCCTGAATAAAAACATACCTTTTGCATCATGTCTTTTACTGGACACAGAACACGTGCTCAAAGGCACATGACTATCTCATATTATAACACCTATTATTCACTTTTTCAAGTAATCTAGTGGTTCAAAGTTATCCCATAATCTTAGATCCCATAAGAAAACTGCATTCTATGCACTCTGAATGATGCTATGAAAAGTAATATCACTGATGCTTTCCCCCATGATATTATGAACAAACAAACAGTGTATGTACTGTTCATCAGTCAACACTAAGTCACGCTACCTGCTAAAAAATGAGAGCACAGTTGCGTACATCGGAATTGTCTGAGTTTTGTCATTTAGTTGCAAGTAGACCCACAAAAGAAGTGTTTTCAGAAGGTGAAACTCTCTAAAAGTAAACAACCTGGCCAAAATAAAAGATTGAGAAGTAATTTTAGGAACAGCCAAAACCACACTGTGTGTAAAAAACTGAAAAATTAAAAGTGAGTTTAGGAAGGAGGTGATACCACCCTGACGCACATAGAGAGATATCGAGTGACTTGCTCAGGGTCACTCAGCTGGTAACCTGCATGGCTGGACCGTGAACCTCAAGTCACCTGTCACCACCAGAGCCTGTGTTTTCACCCACTGGCTGTGCTGCTGTTAAACAATGGCCATCACTGAATGAGCTCCTACCAGGAGACAGAGTTCCCAAGGCGTTTCCGTACTTTTAAAATTTAATTCCACACAACAACCCTGCAGAGTTGGGATATATTCCTTACTTTTATAGATGTGGAAATTGGACTGACCCTACGTTTATTTAATAATTTAATGTTTTGTTCATCATGGGTCTTTTTTGTATTAATTCTCATTGTAAAATATTGCATTAAAATACATTTTATCTCAATGACTGAGGTTTTTCGTGTCCCTTAAATTTTGCACCTGAGGTGAGCCTCACTGGTCATATTCCAGTCCCAGCCCTGACTGAGGGCTGAAATGTGAATAACTTATCCAAAGTCACACAATTCTGAGGTCAGACCTGGGCAGGGGTCACTTCTGCCCCAAACTGGCTGTGGAACCTCCTGCAGGCTGCTTACTGGCCCTGCAGCTGCAATTCCCTCATCTGTAACACAGTGATTATAGCAGTTGCTCACAGGATACTTGTGACGGCTATGTGAGGTGACACGTCATATGAGTTTCCTATTGCTGCTGTAACAAATTGCCACAAACCGAGTGGCTTAAAACAACACAAATTTATTATCTTATTGTTCCAGAAGTCCTAAGTACAAAATGGATCTCACTGGGCTAACATCAAGGTGTGGGAAGGGCCGTGCTCCTTCCTGAGGGTCTAGGGGAGAATCATTTCTTTGCCTTTTCCAGCTCCTAGAAGCCACTGGCATCCCTTGGCTTGTGGCTCCTTCCTTCATCTTTGAGCCAGAGGCACAGCATCTTCAAAACTCCCTCTGGTTCTGACTCTTTCTCCTGCCTCTCCCACATTGAAGAATCCTGTGATTACACTGGGCCCACCCGGATTATCCAAGATAACCTCCCCATGCCAAGCTCATTCAATTAGCAACCTTAGTTCCATCTGAAAACTCAATTCCCCTTTGCCGCGCAACCTAACATATTCGCAGGTTCCAGGGCTTGGGATGCCGACCTCTTTGGGGGACCATTATTGAGCTGACCACACATAGAGCGGTGCCTGGGCACAGTAATGGGCTCAGCGGGCATCAGCTCTGACTCCTGCGTGGCAGGGCTCTGAGTGGCCCACCGAGAGGTTTGGGTCCTGGCTCCAGAGCCCACACTCTGCCTGCAGCAGCACGAGACATCTCATCAAGGAAGAAGGGAGGAGGAGGATTGGGTGTTGCCCTCCATGGAATCCACTCCGTAAAGGATGTTTCCCAAGCAGCTCCTCTAAGAGCCACCGATGACTTGCTTCTCTGAGTCATTTCAAGGTTTCTTAAACCCATTGATATTTTCTGTCTCTGACCACGGAGATGCACCCTGGCTTCAAAATATATCATAGCCTCTTCAACCACCACTTTAGTGGTCATGGTGGGTGGAAGCCAAGCTAAACCGTGACGCTAAAGGGCAATGGGAATGTCACTCTCCCACCCCTCTCGCTATGTCTGGACACAGGAGAACGGTCTCTTTCCTCTTATTTTTTTTTAGGCACCTACAATGCGTGGGCTTTGACTCTGGCCAGACAGTGACCAAATTTGTCACTGTCTGGGCAATAACGGTGAGCCAAGGGGGAGACATCACAGAATCACTTGGTATGATGTCCCCACAAGGAACTCTTCAACCACTGCTGGGCTGGGGAGCTACATGTCTTCTGGTGCAGAACCCACGCTTGAGGTCCTCAAGCCCAGAAGGTTCTCTGAGATCATACCAAAGAGGAGCTTACCAACACAAGGGGAGTAATTGGGAGCTCCATGAATCAGGACCCTGGTTTTACTTTTAGGATGAAGGGTAATTACTGAACTAAAGCCCTCTGTCTTTAGGCCAAGTATTAGTACCCTAAAGTATTCGTTCCTACAGGAAATAATCATGCTGAGGACATTCAAACATATTTTCATTTACTTAAGAGCTCTGATGATCTGAATCAAGACGGAACTCACAGAGATCCTAAACTTCCCTCCAACACAGGCGACCATCTGGGCTGTTCTACATGTGCTTATTGGGGCTCACAAGTAGCCATTGGGATGTAACTGGTGTAAAAATGTCTTTAACAAGACATTGTCCTCTATTTTTATTGAGAAAACTGTGTATAAATAATAAAGATCTCCTTCTGAATGCAGACCATAGAGAAAGCCGTGCCCAAGTGATCAAGAAAATATGAACAAGGATGTCCATTGCAGCTCTGATTGTCATCACAAAAGTGAAGCAAACTAAAACAAAAGGCCATTAGGAAGGGAATGAAAATACTGTTGTCTATTCATTCATCAGAGCCCTGTACAACAATTAAAATTTAAAATGCTAATTAGGTACATACATATCAATACAGAGAGAACACGTCGCGTGATGTTAGTGAACAGAGTAAGTTGCAGGAAGTCACAATCACTGCAATCACTATGAGAAAGTTGACTTGAAATTTAAACCTTTGCAAAACCATACTGTGCATTATTTTTGCATGTACATATATGTAACAAGAATATAATCTCATGGACTGGATTCACACAAATCCTCCACTTTAGGGAGGGAGGGAGGCCAAGAGGACGGAAGGGGAATAGGGCTGGGCGGGGAGTTGGGCAGAGCACACAGCTGACTTCTGCTTTCCTGGCCATGTTTTCTTTCTTAACTTACGACAAAATGCTACCATCTGTTCATTTGGGGAGGTGGGTCCAATTGTGTTTTGCATTATCCTCCTACCTTTGTAACTTTTTTTATAATCCCTACATTTTTAATAATCCTTACATAATCCTTTATAATAATCCACAATCCTTTTATAATCCTTACATTTTAAAAAATCCTTATATTTTTATAATAAGGACATGGAAGGTCCTTACAATAAGGACCTTCCATGTCCTGATTGATCTTGACCATCAATAAGGAATAAGAAAGCCTGGAGAAGAGCATACTAGTGGGCTGGTACTGGGTCCAGCCCATGACCCACAGGCATGGAGGCCACTCAGACCTGGGTTCAATTCCCAACCCTCTCGCTGCATGGCAGAAGCAATCCTTTCACGTCCTATAATCTCCATTCCGCAGGGGAAAACACAAGGATACCTCCCTGGGTTGCTGTAAGAATGAGACCTGAAAACCCACTCAGCCTGTTCTGTATACCCCAAGTGCTTCATAATTGGTAGGTATTGTTGTTATTAGCCAGAGAAGCATTAGCTGCAGAAACTACTGTTTGAGAGGGCTGCCCAGTGGTGTTCCAAATGCTGTGGAGGAGACGGTGGCTTTTCTCAGGGAGTTCCTGAGCCCTCAAGACTCTTTGCATCACAGACAGGAAGTCTGGGGGTGGTGGGACACGTGCCCGCCTGGTTTGCAGGGCAGCCTTTCGTGCAGGTAGAACTAGACAGCCCTCTGAGTCCTCCATTCTCCTAAGTCTACAAGGAGCTTGGCTTCCAGAAAAACAGAATTTAGAATGAAGTTTTCATAATATTAGAGTGAGTCAAACAGGGTCACCGAGTGGTGACCTTTAAGGAGAAAATTGACTGAAAACCAGAGGCCCAGGAGGTCAGGGAAACTGTGTGCTTTACCACAGGTCATTTACAAGATGGAAAGAAAACTCAAAGGAAGATGAGGTCAAAGGGACTTCGGATGGGGAAGGTGAATGGCCTTGAAGTTGAAGCACCTGCTGAGACAGATGTTGTTCTGAAAAGGCTTAGAGACCCAAGCATCACGCCCACGAATGAGGGGTGGGTCCCAGTCTACCCTAAGTGGGGCTGAGGGACTCTCCATCCCTGACCCCCGGCTGGCCTTTCCACACAGATGCCCTGGGGCCATGTGACTTCCCAGGACAACCCAGTGTTCGCTGAGTTCTGTTTGCTGGGAAACCTGGCCTCTGTTACAAATGAGGAGACGGTGCAGCAGTGAGGGTGGGACCTGGACCTTGGAGACGGGAGCCCTGAGCTCGAGCCTAGCCCTGTCTTTTATCATCCCTCTTATCTTCGGGACAATCATTGTACCTACCGCACAGCACTGTGGGGATTAAAAGGGACGGTGCACACAGCACAGCACACACCCAGAAGTGCTCAGTAAAAGTTAATTCACCCGAAGGTCCTTTCTTAAGCAGGTGCGGTCCGTGGTGTCAGGCCCACCAGCCACTAAGATGAGGAGCCCAAGCCTGGTAAATTTCTAACCATCTCCCCGGGCACTGGGTGTGGCCCAAGGCCCCTCTTTACATGCCCTCTGTTCCCCACCTCCCTCCAGCTTCAAGGCAGCTGGACACCAACCAGGTGAGGAGAGTTCACCTCCGAAGACAAGACGGCAGCATGAGGTCCAGGAGCTGAGGGCCTGGTCCCTCCGGGGCACATGCGCTGACGACATGCCCGAGGCCTCACAGGCTCTTCCCTCCCTCCAGGTAGCCCGGCACTATCTGTGAAGACAGACTGGCTCCTGGGGTGGAGCCAGAGAAGCAGGACCCAGTGTCCACATCAGTCATGTCTCCCCAAACCTGTGAGTCTAGACGCTTGACACGTAACGTTCTTGACCTCTTGTCCTGCCCAGCCAGCCTTTTCTAGGGCGTATCCCATCGCTAACATTCTGGTTGTGGTCAGACATTCTTTGTCCCTTCCTTGGTTAAATGTTACCGGGGTGAGACAACTCAGTCTTTCCAAGGGAGGGACAGTGTCACGAAAAGTCTAAGGGCTGTCATGTTTATCTTTTCTTCAAGGGTTGCACAACCTTTGCTCCATGAAGGGTGGGGCGCATGCACTTGTGGAAAAGCCATGGAGAGCAGGGCAAAATGACCCTGGGAGCCCCCGGCTCCCCCCTGCCAGGGCCTAGCATTGCTCTTGGGGCCCAAGTTCCTGAGGTCTTCGTAGATAATACAGACATTCGAGGTATCCCTCAACACCAGAACCCAGAACGTTGTTCTACCAACCTCACTTCCCTGTAAGTCTGAGGGCATTGCAAGCTACTGAGTCAATTCAAACCAACAGGAGAACAAATCCTTCCAGGTCTAATTCTTGAAATCGGAACGCTTTCCACCACACATGCATGAGGAAACATTTATTTCCTAATATACCATCACAATTTTTCGTAGAATTTTGTCTTCAGTTTTGTAATTCACCCAAAGGGAATACCATCTTGGTAACTTGGCAGTGGGTATCAAGAGCCTTTTAAAAAGTCCCCCAAAGACACAACAATTAAATGCAATACGTGTTCCTAACCTGATCCTGCAATGGAGGAAAAAAGATGCTATAAAGGATGGTGTCGAGGCAATGCATCACATTGTGTAAGGTATCACCTCCATGTCAAATTTCCTGAAGTTGTTAACCTCATTGGGATTATAACAGAAAAATTCTCTTTACTAGGAAATATACATTGAAGCATTCAGGGGTAAGGGAACATGATATATGCAACTTGCATATGTGTTATGCAATGTGTGTTAATAGATACACACACAGATGCAAATGATAAAGCAAACAGGACAGAGAGTGAACGAAGCAGGGTAAAGGGTACTGAGATATTCTTTGTACTTTTCTTGTTATCTAATTTGTTTGAAATTATTTTCAAATAAAATATTTTTTTAAATACTAATAAAAACAAAGTCCTTTTGGCTTAGTAATTTCACTTTTAGGAATTCACTGTGGGAAAATAATATGAGATGAAAATAAATGTACGTTGAAGGATGTCATGAAGGTACTATTTATATCAATGAAATACTGGAAATAACCTAAAAGGCCAGGCACTGGCCGGAGTCTAAGGAAAGCCCTGTGGTTGCCACATGGGTAACAACAGAGCAGCCGGATCGGCAGAGCCAAAGCCCCCTGGGTTAAAGATGCGACTGGAAGACCCTGAGTTAGAGGTCCCTGTGCTGGTCCAGACGAGAGGCCTGGAAGGTTGGCCTCTGGCTGGTGCCCACGCAGAGGCCCACAGAGATGAGTTGCACTTGTGCGGGAGGATGAAGTGGTCCCCCAGGGGCTTGAGCAGCTCGTCAAGGAATACTGGGTGGGGGGTGCAGTAAAGGGCGGGGCGTGCAGTAAAGGGCAGGGCACCGAGAGTTGGGTTTTAGCCTTAATTGTCAAAAAGGTCACACCGGCAGTGGAATGTCTGAGTCTAGAGCTGTTCAGGGCTGGAGATAGAAACTGATTTCGGGGTGAGAGCTTTTTCCTTTTTCCCTTTTCCCTGGTTTCCAAATTTTCCACAATGAATGTGTCTTAATATTGACAGAGTCTTAAAAAGTTATGTAGGCAATTAATTAATTACCAGGTGGGTAATGAGACAGCGGGAGCCCCGAGGGTCCCTACTCTGATGAATAGCACCCCTCCCCATGCCCGAGCACAGTACCCACGTTGGGCCCCCCCGAGGCCAGGCTGTCCAGGAGGGACGGACGTTTGGGATGGAGAAGGCACTGCACACTGGGCATGTCCAGCAGGGGTGTGGGTGCAGGCCCCCCTAACACCTCCCTCCCCCCATCCTAAGGGCAGCTCGCCGGGAGCCAGCTCTCACCTGGGGGACCTCAGCACTTTGTGCAGCAGCTCCTGCGGGAGTTCCCGGAGGTGGATCTGTGTCCCCACCAGAGGGACCAAGTTCATCTCCATCCACTTCTCGCAGGCAGTGGTGAGCGGCTCTCCTTTGTACTGCGAAGGCAAGAAAAGCGCATGGAGAAAGGAGTCCCTGAACTCGCAGCGCCCTCTGCTGGAAGGCGACGATGCTACACGCGTGCTCTCGGGAAGGCCGTGCTGCAGCCCTGCTCAAAGCGCTTCTTCAAAACATAAACTGCAGCAGATAACCCACGTTATCTGAGTGTCTGCTATGCTCAAGGCACTGCACTAGGTTGATTCAAATCAATCCTCACTGCTACCCTAGGAGGTCGGTTCATTATTATTCCTATTTTACCTAGGGAAAAACTGAGGCTCCAAAATTCCTGCTCTTGCCTGAGGTCACACAGCTAGGTAAGTGGTTTGACCACAGGGCTTGCAAGCTGAAATCTCTGAACTGAGGTCTCTGACTGATCACAGACGCTCCCCCCCACTTGGGTCTCAGTTTTCTCCTCTGATAATGAGAGTGTTAGATTACGTCATTTACTGCCAACCCTGACACCCTGACTGAGCCCAGGGGGCGACAAATTTCCCTCAACCCCGCCAAGAATGTCCTGGAATGTTGTCTGCTGTTTTGGCAAGAAACGCTGACTTTCCCCTCCCCACCCCCTCACCCCCCAGATTAAAGCTTTTCTACTTTTTGGAGTGCTAAAATATTCTTTTAAACATAAACTGATTTTTAAAGATTGTTCACTTGGCACTGTTAGGTTGGTGCCATCAGATTTTTTGGAGCTGGGCCTGAAATCCCAGAGGACCCCCCAGGTGCCACGTGCCCTGTCCAGGTTGCTCTCACCTTGCAGCCGGCCAGGTAGAAGTTCTTGATGGTGCCCGGCGTGAGTCCGTTCATCATCGTGGTCACACACCTGCAGAGAGACAACTGCTGTTCCTGGAGGCCCCCAGGCTGCTTTTAGGGAAGCGGGCAGCCCCAGAGGTTTTACCTCAACTCCGCGCCGGCAGCAGAGACCTTTCAGGGAAGGGAAGGAAAAGAGCCTTATTTTAGGGATGTGGACATTTGGCTGGAGGACAAGACCAGCAAGGCTTGTTGCAAAGAGCTCTGGGCTGAGGGAGGTGAGGCCTAAGGTCAAATCCTTCTGAAGGAAACAACGTAGCCTTGGCACCAGGGAGAAGTATTACTGTTTAGAGATTAAGCACCTAAAGGTGCCTTACTGAGTTTTAATTTTAGCCAGGGTGACCATTTGTTTGTCCCCCTTCTGGAGGTATTTTCTTCCTGTACAGACCATTGTGGAGCTGTAGAGGGAGGGGCTCCCAGTCCTGTTCCTCTCTGTACGAGAGTAGATTCAAAAAGCAAGTTTCTGATGAAAATCTCCGTCCTTTTCATGACTAGGCCTCATTTACTTGCTTCACTTACTCATCAAAGATCTATTTACTGAGCACGTACTATGTGCCAGGCACCCTGCGAGGCCCTTGGGTTACAAAGAATAAAGCCAGTGGGCCCAACACATGTTAAATAAACATTTAGACATGTAACCACATTATTACAGTTGTGTTCAGGGTTAAAAAGTCAAAGAACAAGGTGCCATAGGAATGTGAAAAAGGGGGAATCTGACCTGGTGGGGGGATGATCAGAAAAGTGACATTTAAACCTTGAAGGAGGAGAACAAAGAACTGTTCAGACCAGGAATTGGGAGACCAGCATTCCAAGAGGAAACAGGATGTGCAAAGGCCCTGAAGCAGGGACAGGGGTCGTACTTTGAAGGAACATCAAGGAGATCCCAGATGCAGTACAGTGAGGGGGAGCAGGACTAGGAGATGAGCTGGGGTGGACAGGGCGTGTGGTGGGGTGGATATGCTGGGCTAGAGTTTCAGTGACTCACCTGTCACAGCTGAGATTAGTCTCCAGCGCAATTTTCTTAAGGCATGTTCGTGTCATCAAACAGGGCACCAGAGAATAGCTACTGAGCTCTCATACAGAAGCAAAATCTTGAACTCATTATTACTCAATGGTTATCCTAAACTCAGTTGAGATACATGTTGCTCTTGGACAAAGGCTTAAAGGATATCTGGTAAGTCTTGCACATATTCTAAAATGTATTCTTCAATTAAGCCAGGTCAGCGAGAGCTGGGGAGCTCATTACCACCAACACCCACACCCCTGAAGAATAGCTTTTACTCAGTTGCATTTTGAAGACTTTGCCAATATCAAGAAAGAACATTATTAAATTTATCGTTGCACCCTGTGTAACCCGCACGCACACACTTCATCCCCTAGAGATGGGTGGCCTCAAGTGTGCGTGATTCAGACTCAAGCAGCCATCTGGGTGATTTTGCAGTGGCTGGGGGTTCAGCCAAGATGGCCTTTGGGATCCCATCCAGCACCTGGATTTGTGATGCTATCAGAGTGACCCGGGGCATTTCTGTTCACGCGCGCGTGCGCGCACACACACTGAGGCTTGCACTGCCACACCCCTGCCAACTGTACCATCAGCCTCTCAAAGGCAGGCGAGACCCAGCCCAGCTGTGTGCCAGACCCGTCTGGCTCCGGCCTCGGATTCCAGCCCCACCAGCTCCGGCCTCAGATTCCAGCCCCACCACAATTATCTGTAGAATCTCTGGGCAGGGCCCATCAGCCCCAGGCGATCCTAGGTTTGTTCATCAGTGGAATGATAGGCTTGGCTCAGTACCCAGAGCCCTCCCTGCTCCGGCATTCAAGACAAGGCATGCAAAGGAGGAAGGAAATGAAGAATCTGCCATTCTTGGTTCCACCCCAGATAAGCCAGGGCTATGGTTCCGGAAGGAAGATGGGGCTTTGAATCTGGGCCTCCCGTAGGGCAGCTGAGGCTCACAGACAGAAGGTGGCCAGATGCCCCACTCCAAGAGGGAAGGTGGCCTTCCAGGTTTGGGGCCAGAGTTATCTTCCAGCACAGCACCAGGAAATAGCCGCTCAGAAATGCGTGCGCGCATTTAGTGGTGATTATCAGTCACAAGGTTATGTGGAGCTGAAGTCACGTGACACACATGGGAGGGGAGTGGGGGTTCTCAGAAAACCCAGACTTTACCCCATCACCCGCAGGGTCAAGGCCAGACTCCTTGGTTCTCCCCGAGACTCTACACGACCTGTCCCTGCCTGTGACGGCGGGCCTCCCATCCCTCACAGCCAGCCACCCACCCCATAGTCTGGCCAGGCCGACACACTGGAGTGCCTTTTCAAGACTGGCCCCCTCCGCGTGTCTTCTGTGGCCACGTCCAGGCCTCTGAAAGCCTGCGTCCCTGGGTTCACGGGGCATCTGCATCCCCAATGAGGCTTCGAGATGCTCCAGATTGAGGATCTGGCCTGAGTCATTTCAGGTGCCCCCAGGAATGAGGCACCAAATCAAAAAAATCTCTGGGATTGAATGTGGCTGTATGGATTCTGTAGAAAGTGAGTTGAAACCTGCAAGGTCCCTGGAAGAGATCCTGACCCTGCCTTTTACAGAGCAGCTGATGTCCTCTCTGGGCTAAGATGGGATGTTCGTTCATTCATTTATTCATTCATTCATTCATTCCCTCAAATGAAGAAACTGAGGCTTAGGGTGGTGAAACAAGTCAGGCAGAGCATCCCTGCCCTAAACCTCCTCCCTGTTGAATTGCATCAGGAATTTGGAACTCGAAGAGCGATCAGATACCACCTCTGTGTTCAGGACGTGAGTGCAGTAAGCACACATCCCTGAAAAAGCCCAAGAGAAGGGACAAAATATTCTAGAAGAATTAATCCCATCAGGGCTTTTCCATTTGGTTCATTTACCTTCCATAAGCATTAATGGCCGACTCAAACTTGTGTTCTATGCAAAGAAACCCCAGATGTCCCAGACCACGGAAGAGGGATGCTCCATGAGCTGGGCCGGGAGGGCCCCTTTGGATCCCACCTGGGGCTGGCCCTGGCCGCGCCTTGCCACGGTTCCTTACCTTTGGAACAGGCTGCGGAACTGAAGAATGTGGGCTACAGCCAGCACGCCCAGCACGTCGTCCACGCTCACCTTTACCTCGCGCAGGTAGAGACTCTTCAGGGCCACGGCGAGGGCTTGGGGAGGCAGCATTGAGGGCCAGCATGGGGCTCTGCAGCCCCGCATCCCTCACGCACAGGTGCCCTCCCCGCTGGATGAGGGTCCCTGAGCTGGGGGTCGGGGATGCATTAGACAAAACGCAACGGCTCTGACCTGGGCGCAGATGCTGCCTGGGCTCCCAGCCCCCCAAAGCAGTTGAGGATGAAGCTAAAGAACATGGAGCTTCTGTGAAAGAATCTCCTGTGAGCCTGTCCTGAGCCCGTGCCTCAGGGGTTCTCTCCTAACCTGGGGTCTGGGGCCTGTGCGGGGAGGTGGCTACCCCAAGGTGTGCACAGTGCTGTGTGCATGAGGTGTGTTTTGTGTTCTCTGGAGATGACATCATTACAGCGGGTTTTCCTCAGAGTCTGGGATCTTCAAAAAGGTTAAGGACTCCTGGGACGAGCGGGGATACATTTGCTAGTCCGTGGACTCAGCTTATTCCGAGTTCTACCTGATCCCCAGCAGTGCTGTAGTGCAGTCCCATGGGCTCTGAGGACAACTGGTGTGGATAATTATTATGTGGAGAATTTCCTGATGGCACGTGACAGCACGGTGCGTTAACACCTGTTAACAGGTGTGTCTAGGTGGCCGGGATGGGATGGGGAGGGGCTGAGCCCAAGGGAGGCCCCTGGGGGAGGTCTCTGCTGCCAGCAGCCAGCCAGGGAGGGACCCTGGTGGGAAGGGGTGGGTCAGTGTTGCATACGGACAAGCGTGGGCCTGAGGGCTTCCCTGGGCATCTGCGCCCAGGAAAGCAGTGACACCTTCCCTGGGTCTGTCTGGGTGGCCCGCCTCTTCGTCCCTCCTCTGCATTCCTCACTCCTCTGTACAAGGACGGGGGCCTCTCTTTAGCAGAATTCCCCCTTCTTTTATTTCCCCACCTTGTGCCAGCCTCCTTCCCCTCTTCCCTGCGCTGCTTGGCTTTTTTTTTTTTTTTTTTTTTTTTTTTTTGCGGTACGCGGGCCTCTCACTGCTGTGGCCTCTCCCATTGCAGAGCACAGGCTCCGGATGTGCAGGCTCAGCGGCCATGGCTCACGGGCCCAGCCACTCTGCAGCATGTGGGATCTTCCCGGACCGGGGCACGAACCCATGTCCCCTGCATCGGCAGGCAGACTCTCAACCACTGCACCACCAGGGAAGCCCTGCTTGGCTACTTTTAACAAAGAGGCACTGAACACTGTGTGCCTCCAGTTTGGGGTGTTTTGTTTGTTTTTCAAATCTGAGAGGCAGTTTGTTCAACGACACTCTCAGAATACGAGGACAGGTGCACGTTACCAGCTTCGGTGACCAGAGGGTCACTGATCTTCAAGGAAACGATCGTCTTCTTTACAGGGCGTTGTTCTTTAATCTTCCCGGGCAGCTGAGCTAGCGAAGGGAACAGGACGAGGACGCGCAGGTGTGACAGCCACAGTGACCTGTGCAGGTACAGCGTGCGGCCCCACAACTACTCACGCAGCCTTGATCTTGGCGTGGATCACGCTGTATTTTGTTCATTTTTGTTTGCTTGTTGGTATAGTGGATGCATTGTTGAAATGATTATTTCTTTTGAAATAGTTGAAGACTCACAAGAAGTTGCAAAAATAGTACAGAGAGTTCCTGTGTCCCCCTGGGCCAGCTTCCCCGATGATCTGACACAGCCACTGTGACTGTCAAGACCGGGACACTGATACAGACCCCCCTCCCCCTCTCTCTCCCCCCTCCCCCCTTCCTCTCATTAGGCTGTGAGCAGCGAGAGGGCCAGGGGTGGGCCTCCATCATCTCTGCGCCCTGAGCACCTAGCTCAGACCTGGCACCAGGCAAGAGCGCAAGGACCATCAGCTGAAGGATGAGTGTGGGACCAGGCGTCCTCCCAGCGGCTCCTGAGACTTTGCCCCACGGAGCTCCAAACAAAGGACCCCCGCCACAGAGGGCTTCCAGGAGGAAGGGAAGGGGCACCCTGCATCCCCGCCAGCCTCCACTATCCACTCAGAGTTACTCTGAAATGTGAGGTACGACACATGGTGCCCTCGGGTCTCCAGCGGTGTCCCATGCCTTTGGCACGAAGCCAGAGCCCTTCCAGCGGCCCCAAGACCCTCCCACTAGTCTCCAGTTCACCAGGTCCCAAACCTGCCTCTTCGTGGTTTGTTGCCCAGGAGATTTGTGGAGCTCCCTCTCTTCCCCATCAGGGGCCCGCCTGACCCTCTGCTATGGAAGGGAGCTCCACACCACCACCTCCCCCCATACTGGCTTTATATTCCCTCCTGGACCAACCACCTGCCAATACACCGAGTATCTGTTGGTTTACTATCGGCTGGGCAGGCACACTGGACGGTGAACCTGCCATCCCACCTCAGGCCCTGCACAGTCTTGCACACACTGGTGCTCAATGAGTATTGGCCCAATCGATGGATGAATGGATTCCATGGCCAGTGAGCTCAGGGTGCCAGGTCATGCAAGTGACATGAGTCAGGAGCCCAAAGTAGGTCACAATTTGCAGCTACAAAGAATGCAGAAAAAAGAGAACAAAGGTCCATTTCCCTGAGGCAAACAAGACCATCGAGCCTTCCCTCACCACATTCTTGGCACCTGGTCCTGTTCAGGCTCTCATTCAGCCAGTGTTTATTGAGCACCTACTAAGTGCCAGGCCCTGTTCCGGCTCTGGCTCACTTTCCTCCCCTGGATCTCTGCACAGCCTCCCCTCTGCCCGCTCCATTCTGTCACTCACCCCCACTGGGGGCAGGAAACAAGAGGATGCTGGCAAGTGACTGACACGTAGCGGGTATTCAGGAGGCATCGTTAGGATCATTATGTATCACACGATTTCTCACGCTTTATCGTCACTTCAGGTGGGCTTGTCTGTCCCCCACCCCCCGACATTAAGTTCCTAGCACAATGCCTGGCACAAGTTAAGTACTGAACAGCTCTTGAAGGGAGGAAGGAATATTATCAGCTACGTCAGAGTAGGTGGAAGACAGTTTCTGTAAGTAAAATTTCACAATCTGATAGGAAAGTGATAATTTGATCATACGCTTCTGAGGTGCCCCCAAACCAAAGTGGTTTGTTTTTAGTAAAAGAGGGTCGTTTGCTTTTGGATCCTCCTAGAGAATAAACACATGCTGCTATGGTACAGCCGATCCTGGACTCTGGGTGGAATGAACATGAACGTGAGTGGCTGGGACAGCCCCGTGTGGCCAGCACAGGGTTGCTCCAGGGGAGCTGTGTCTCCTCAGCACCCACCACTCCAGGGCTTGGTCAGAAACTTTCTCTGCTGCTCACTCCAGGAGAATGACGCTCATGTTCTCAGGAACAGAAAAGCAATAACTGTGAGATGCGTATAGAAACCATCATCGAAGGCACATGAAGGGCTGGGACTGTACCCACTGAAAGCCTGGGAGACACGAGTCCCAGGGTCTGACGCAGTTGGTGGTGCTTGCAGGGGAGACCCCGGGAAGCTGTGACAGCCCAGGCACTGAGGTTTCATCCCTGCACGTGACCTGATGTCCCCCAGCCGGGCCCAGCCTCTAGCAGGGGGCTTGGATTAGAGCAGCTGTTTTAGTAGGGCCAAATCTAAGTGGGACCATTCTAGACTTACTAAAAACATGAAAACTCCTTTTTTCCCTTCCATATTCTCTTGATTTTCATTGTACTCACTGTCTGGACCCCAGTGGCCTTTCACTGGTTGCCCAGGAAGAGCTGTGATCTGGGCACAGGGGCCATGGGAGAAAGAGCTCAGTCCCACGTTTGAAGACACTGGGACAAAGGCTCAGGAAGATCATAAGTGTGAAGCCTGTTACAGTTCTATGGGGATGCCACGGCCTGCTCTTGGCTCCCAGCTTGGCCGGGAAGAGCTGAGTCAGAGGCTCTGTGGCCGGGAAGATGCCGGCAGGCAGCCAGGCTCTGTCTTCCGACTGGGGGCTCCGGCAGCCTGTCTGGCTCCAGAATATCAGAGCTTTACTGCCACGTCCTGGAAATGTAATCCCATCCTGACTGGCATGCTGGCTGCTTGGGAGACCTTGAATGTTCCATGGCACCTGTTTATGAGCTGTCTGGAGGTGATGCCAATCTATATTACCTGAGAAGAAGTTGGCAAGGCTGCAGGAGAGGAACTTATGGGACAGATAAGGGGCAGCTGGGGATTATTAAGATTCCAAAAAAGCGAAAAAGAAAGACGTGACCTAAATACTTTGGGGTATGAGGTGGCGTTAAGAAAAGAGAAAGAAAAGGAAAAGAAAAAATGAAATTGATGTACACTTGTAAACCTCCAACCAGCACACTTAGAGCCAAACAAGCCACAGATGTCAGAACTATGCCTTCTTTCTAGAAAGCCCATCAGAAGACTCAACACAACCCCCTTTCTCTTCTCAAAGAAGTGGGGAGGGCCTCCATCATAGCTGGTGGACAAGAATGGGTTATTATGAGAACAGAACTGACATTTACTGACCACTCGCTATGTGCCAGGTGTTGTTCTAGAACTTCACACCTGTTACCTCCTCCACAATGAAACACAATAAGAACCATTATCCCATTTTATAGCCGAGCAGACTGAGGTCAATCCTGTAATGAGATCACACCATGAGCCTTGGTCTTAACTGCCAGAGTGACCGTGGTCCCCAAACAGATAACCGAACGCCAAGCTGGGGCCTCTCTAACCAGAGAGCCCTTGGGGGTCCTGCTCTGGGTGAGAACGTACCTTGCAGAAGCTTCTCAGGGTTTGCGTTGCCCCGGGCCAGGGCAGTCATGTAAAACTTGGCCAAGGTCTCGGACTGAAAAAGCCGGGTCTGATGCAGTTCCCATCTGAAGCCAAGACATTTGAGAATCACAGCTGAGGAGAGGAAAGGATGCTGAGCAAACATTTTAACGACCCCCCGACCTGAAGATGCTTTCACTCCTTTTCCCACGTACTCTCTGTCCATCCCGTTATCGAGCAAACAAGGGGGCAGGCGGCTTCGCTAGGAACAAAGTGACAGTCACGGGGAGCTTCCTGGCTCCCAAACGGATCCGATGGGAACAAGGTAACTTAGAAAGCGGTAAATGTCCACCAGAGCTGCCAACCAACAGAGGCACACAAGCTGCCCTCCAACTTGGGGACTGGAAAAAGCTTCGTGGGGCAGGGACGCTGGCTGTGACATTCTTGGAGGGGGCCTCACCTTGCCTCCCCCATTGCAGTGTTTCTTAGCCTCGGCACTGTTCGTATTTGGAGCCAGATAATTCTCTGTGGAGGGGTCTGTCCTGTGCTGTAGGACGTTTAGCAGCATCCCTGGCCTCCACCCACTGGAGGCCAGTATCACCCGCCCCACCCAGGAGTTGTGACAACCCAAAATGTCTCCAGACTTTGCCAAGTGTCCTCTGGGGAGCAAAATTGCTACCTGGTCCCCTGTTGAAAAATACTGGGCTGTTAGTGTCTAATTATTACCCACCTGAATGTCATAGAAAAAACCCCATCACCAGGGGGCAGAGTTCTCATCAGCATTGCATTTCTCGAGGGGATGGACATCATCAGAAAGCCCAGCTCACAGGCGTGAAATGGGATTACAGTGTGAGGAGGGTCACTTGCAAACTGTAAAGGGCTTTATGCTGGGGAGTCTCACCCGGGGTGGCATAGATGATAAGAAAAAAAGAAGAGACTTGAATAGGAGGGTAGATGGAGGATCCAAGGATGCCTGGCCAGGTGAGACATGAGAGGCTATGGGCAAGAGGGGCTCTGCAGGCTGGACCCCTGAATTAGCACAGAGCTGGGGGGAAGGGAGCCATGCTCAGGGTGATTCCCCCCAAACCCTAAATCCCAGCGCCGGACAGGACCTTGAGGTTCACGAGCCCCATCTACGTATTTCTTGGCTTTGCTATTATTTTGACTGCATGACTTTGGGTACCTGTTTCCTCTCCTGTTATTATTATTGTTATTCACCAACTTTATGATATTGTTTGGTGCTGGGAGTTGAGAACCTGGGTTTTCATCTCAAATCTCCGGTCACCTCAGGTGACAGCCTGGCTATGCGGATTAAAAGGAATCTTGCCCCGTAATGGTGATTTTAGGCAAGGGCAGAATTGCGGATAAAGTGGGTCCCCCGCGCCCCCTTCCGCTTTCAGGATGGCAATGCAGGGCAGACATCACAACTGATCTGGAACTCTTTCTCCTGAGCCCGGAGGCGGCCTCACACTACTTCTCACACACCCCCATCCCACCCACCCCTCATCCCCCACCCCCCACCCCCAGCTCCCACCATCAACCAGAGCTGACTGGTGAGAAGAAATCAATTAGCCTCTGCCGGGGAAGGAGGCTGGCTCTGACCTTAGACAGCCACACCCTGTGGGGTGGGGTTTATCCAAAAAAGCGCCATCAAGAAGCTGACCTGTCCAGGCTCCTCGTGGGGCTCAGCGAGCCTTTCCCAGCTGGACAGACCCGGTCTGACTCCTCATCCTACCTCAGATAAGTCTTCTTGGATGAGTGCAGATGTGGACATCCAAGTCATAATTGATTAAAGCCCAGAGGGACACAGAACAGCTGCCCCGGGCTGGATGGGCTTCTGCTTAGTCTTCCAATCCAAAGCCCATTTATTAACATTGGCAGGTCTGTATTTATCATGGCCATTAGCATATGAAAATGTGTTTGCCAAGCAGTTTCATCCATTGTGCATTTGGGAAATATTTACAGTCACCTCTTACACGTGGGACACTGTGCAGTGGGCAGGAACAGACCTTACAGACTAGTCACCAGGCCTCTGGTCTAGTTTCCTTCCATAAAGACCATAAGCTACCCCTGAGGTCAGCAACATTCTGACGAATCCATTGGTGAAAAGAACTCACCTGCCTCCCCGCTTTGGATGGCCTTGTTCTTCAAATTCTCAGGGAACTTTTTCTGAATTTGTGAAATGCATAACCTCAAGAAAAAATACAAACAAAAAATCCAGGGGTTAATACTGACATTTTTCTTCATCTGCAACATGGATGATTCCAGTGTAAGCATCCCTAAAGCATAAATGAATCAGTCTTATCATATCTCTCCCTTTGGGACAGTTTCCTCAGGTCACTATGTGTCTGCCAATTTGACAAACTGTAAGCTCTGTCTGATGACCGGCTCAAAACATTAATTCCTGTTTTCAGTTTGCGGGTAGATCTTACCAAGGAGGCATTTGAGGCTACATCTGGCTGCCTAAATGACACCTCTTTGGGTGAGTGTCTAAAACAGTGCCTAGCATATAGTAGGTGCTCAATAAATAACTGCTGGAGAAAAGGGAGAGAGAGTCCTGGCATGTCTGGAAAGTTAACTCAGCAAAACTTCTGGTTAGGGTCATGCATGCTCCAGTCTCAGTGTGCCCACAGTCTAAACACAGAATCTACTCTGAGGGAGTTCCCTGGTGGTCTAGTGGCTAGGAGTCTGGGCTTTCACTGCCGTGGCCCTGGGTTCAATCCCTGGTCAGGGAACTGAGATCCTGCAAGCCCTGCAGTGTGGCCAAAAAAAAAAAAAGAATCTACCCTGAACTGAGCCCCAGTCCTCTGCCAGGAAGTGGCATCACCAGCCTCCAGCTGCCCAGGCCAGCACCCGGAACGCTGTCTCGCCTGATCACTTGCCCAGATCTAATGAAATGCCTTTTGAATTCATCCATCTGTCCTTGGGTGAATCCTTGCCCTCATTGCTCTGACCTTCATCCAAGCCACCATTTTCTGCCCCCAGTCACTGCCAGTCTCCGGGCCTCCATGTGGTCCCCTCTAATGCACAGCCCACACTGCAGCCTGAGGAGCCACCTGAAATGCAAATCTGGTCTTGCCTCTCTCCTGCGGAGAATCCTTCCTTGCCTCCCCAGTGCTCCCGGGGGAAAGCCAACCTCCTTCATGCGGCTAGCAGGCTTCTGCCTGTCTCTGCAATCTCATCCCTTTCCACTCCCTGCTCCAGCCCTTTTCAACAGCCTGAACCCATCACCTCTTGCTTCTACTCTCCCGGACACGCAGCTCCCTCACCTTTTCACTGGATGACCTCCTACGCATCCTTCCAGATAAGCTTAGTTGTTGTTTCCTCTGGGGAGGCTGGGCTGGCGGCCCTCCCCAGCCCGCCCTGGGATTGTCCCTGTTAAAACTCCTTCCCCAGGGTCTTCTGGTCGCCTGTTTCCTCACGCGCCCTCTGCACCAGGCTCTGCATCCCACAGAGTCGGCGTTTATTTACCCCGGCAGCCCCAGCACAGCCATCATGCAAGTGCTCGATAAATATCAACGCTTGGATGATGACAAAGATAAGCTGCTTTTCCATAGACACTATATTCACCCTGCTAAGCAAGGAAATGAAACAAAACTGGAGTCACAGATTTCACAGCTTGAAGACAGTCATCCCAAGAAAGCCAACCAGCCAAGGGACACTTGACCACACCAGCCACTCTCACATTTGCCATGCTGTTGTCCAGTGATGCCAGAAATCCTTATGGGCCAGAGTGTATGCAGGGGGGATTGGGTCAGAGAGCCTGCGTCCAGAATAATATTGACCACATGCTGCCCTTTCCAAGCAGAGATGGTGATTACAAGTGACTCAGCCTCAGGAAGGTGGTGGGTGCTTGAGTTGTTTATCCCACAGGAGCAGTGGGCCTGACCCAAGACAGACTCAATCCCCCTGGTGGCTTGGGTCACACATCTGGGAAGAGCTGGCTAAGGTCAGGAGTTCAGACTGTGACCTCAAAATGGAACGACAGACTTTGTCCTGTTGGGGCAACAGCCATGACCTCAACTACCCTCACAAACCTCACTGTCATCAGTTGAGCCAGGAGATGCCAGGCAACAAAAGTAACCACACTGCCTCCTCCTGGTGTATTGGCTGCTTGCCAAGATATACCATGTATCCTGTGGACTCTGTAGCTCCCAAAGCTGAGGCTCATTTCAGGACCATTGGAAAAGCTAATGGGACACATGGCATCTGTGAGTTGTCCTCTTCACCCTGTGGGACCAAGTGGCCTGGGATAAAGTGGGGATGCTGGGAACATGCCATTAGTCTGGGGCTCACTACCTTGATGGGGAAACAGAGGGTAAAAGGGAAAGTCCATACGTTTCTCATGGACATATGGACTTCCTGCAGCAGACCATCCAAAGGGCTTTTGACTTGATACCTTCAACATGCAAAACTCCAATTTGGTTTACCAGGAAGAGTCCTGCAGACCTTGGGCCTGCCTCTGGGTCTTGGTTCTTCCCTCTGTAGGAGGGAAATGAGGACCACGTGGCAGTCACTGGGGGAGTAAAAGAGTTAATGCTCGGGACGCCTGGCACTGAGCAGACACTGTTCTCCTATCAGCTCTACACCGTGGATCATGGGTCTCCAGTCCCAGCTCTCCGATAAAAATCTAGGGGTCCCTTCTTTGCATCCTTGCCTCTTAGCATGACCTCCTTCCAACCTCAGAGTGGACTTGGCATTGCAGTCAGAATGGGAAAAAACATGAGGCAGGGTCACCTTTTCCTAGGGCCCAAGCCCCCTAGATCAGCAGTCCCCAACCTTTTTGGCACCAGGGACCGGTTTCGTGGAAGACAATTTTTCCATGGACCAGGGCTGGGCGGATGGTTTCAGGATGATCCAAGCGCATTACATTTATTGTGCACTTTATTTCTATTATTATTACCTTGTAATATATAATGAAATAACTATACAACTCCCCATAATGCAGAGTCAGTGGGAGCCCTGAGCTTGTTTTCACTTGCCGCTCACTGATAGGGTTTTGAGATGAGTCTGCAAACAATTGATTTGTTATGGTCTCTGTGCAGTCAAACCCCTCAGCTAATGATAATCTGTATTTGCAGCCGCTCCCCAGCGCTCGCATCACTGCCTCAGCTCCACCTCGGATCATCAGGCGTTAGATTCTCATAAGGAGCGCGCAACCTAGATCCCTTGGTTGCGCAGTTCACAGCAGGGTTCGCGTTCCTATGAGAATCTAATGCCGCCCTGACCTGACAGGAGGCGGAGCTCAGGCGGTAATGTGAGCGATGGGGAGCGGCTGTAAATACAGATGAAGCTTCGCTCGCTCACCCGCAGCTCACCTCCTGCTGTGCAGCCCGGTTCCTAACAGGCCACGGACCGGTGGCCTGCGGGGTGGGGACCTCTGACCTAGAGCTTCCTTCCTCAGCCACACTCCTCCATCCTGGATCTTTGGGTTCATATGTTAGCTGTGTCCACACGTACCAGAGAACTCCAGGGACACTGAATGACACATGTTAATTGGGTGTTTATTTGCCAGATACTGTTCTAAGCTCTCAATGAATTATGTCATATAATTCTCATGGCAACTCTGTAAGACAGCATCCCCAGTTTGCAGATAAAGAAACTAAGGCACAAAAAGGTTAGGTTGTTTGCAAGGAGGTTAGCATTTCCTCATCTCTCAGGCCCCTTCTCCCCGTACTCCACACCCCAGTCCCAGTGGAAGGAAGCATGACGAAGACCAGGAACCTGAGGTTCCTGTATAGCATCTCTGAGTTCTGGAGCCAAAAGCTCACGGCATCATGGAAACCCACAGACACAACCAGAAGTACTGGCTAGCTGGGCAGAACCTGGGGCATTGACATATGAGAAGCACAATTACGTATCTGAAATAAATGGGAAGCTCAGAGCTAGTTAACTCAGCTTTCCACGGCCAGTGACGCTTTACAGAACTAGTAAAATATAGATGGGTCCAGCTCCCATCAAAGTCAACAGCGCTCCCAAGTGGAAGAAGCAACAATAACAGCGTCAACGGCAAGTAGGGGCTTGCTGCTTGGGCAGCCAGAGAGCTACGGGGAAGGTGCCCGTGTGTGTCGCAGGTACAATTCCAGACACCCCCCACCCCTACCGTCGACCTTGTTAGCTGACAAGTCTGAAAGGACAGAAGTGTTACCAGGAGTAAGCCCTTTATTTTATTACCTAAATTAAATAAAGCTTTTGTTGTGCTTTCCAAGTTTATGTTTCTCACAATCACATGGAACAAATCCCCACTGTGAAAATAAAGAAAATAAAATGTTGTGTTTATTAAAGAAAATCAGCTCCTCCCACACTGTAGTAGACTACACCCATGGCCCCAATTAACATACCCTTGTCCTGCAGGACTCCCAAGAGAGTTGGTGTGTATTTCCTGCCCCTTGACTTTGACTTTGGCCACGGGACTTGCCTTGGCTGAGTGGACATGATGAGCAACTGGGCCTGCCCTCTTGCCCTCTGCCGTCACCAAGACAAGGACATGCCCAGGCTAGCCCACTGTCTCAGGAAGAGGACGAGAGGCTTGTGGAGCAGCCAAACTGCCCAGATGAGCTGAGCCTCGGTCGGCTGGCCACTGCTACACGAGTGATCGGCCTGCCCTGAGTGGCTACCTGCCCTCAGCCTGCCTCCCGACCCCCAGCTTCCCAGCATCACCAAAGAGAGAGGCAGATCTGCAAAGCTTCTCTTGGGAAGAGAGCGCCCAGACCAGTCCCTGCATCTGCTGTGTTTGAGGCAAGGTGTTTTGATTTGGAGAAAGTGCTAAGAGGCAGGGTGACCTATGGAGTCATTGGCTGGCAGAGCACAGGGCTGACACTCCCCCAAATGAAACCACCAGGATCAATAACTAAGACTGCTGCTTAGGCTATAAAGATAATAGCTCTGTTTATTGAGCATCTACTATTTGCCAGGAACAGCACTAATCATTTTTAATGTACTGTCTGATTGAAGGTCACTCTTCAGGGGAGATGCTATTGTCACCATTTCACAGATGAGGAAACTGAGGCTCAGAGAGATTAAGCCACTGGCTGAAGGTCACAGAACTAGTAAATGGAGGAGAAGGAATTCCAACCCTGTCAAATAGACTACGTTTAATGGCCCAAAAGCCCAGCACCAATGGCCATCACCCCTCAGGCCATCACCCCCAGCCTAGCTCAGCGATTCTGCAGACCAAGTCCTGAAGACGTCTGCCCCTGCAGCCCAGCCTCCCTCCTCAGGTTTCTGGATCAGTTTGCCTATATTCCCAGGCCCAACTCCTGCGCCTGCTTGCCCGGCCTGGCCCTGATGCTAAGGAACACAACGAACTCTAAGACGTCTTCAGGGCTCTAACCAAACAAAATATAAAATAAGTTCAAAATCGTTTAAGGCTATGAGTAACCAATGCCAAAAACTGCAACTCACAGCACTCAGTTTTTTCTAAGCTGGGGTCATCAGATAATTTAGAGACCAAACCCAGATGGGTTTTGGTTTATTCACATGTGTGTGGTATAGTCATCTGTGGGGTGGGAGGCAACCGAGCAGGGCTGGCCGGTGGGCCTGGAAAGGGAAGATGTGCTTCCCTTTCCATGTTCGCTCAGCAAACATGGAGCCAGGAGCTCTTCCGTGCCAGGTGCTGCCCAGGGCACAGCCCACACTCAGGTAGATGCCCAGGTAGGTCAGACAGAGTGCTCATAAGGCAGATGTGCCAGTCCACGAAGGCAGTAGCATCCAGGCAGATCCAAAAGGCCAGGAAGTGAAGTGTTCCTTCTGCAGTGGGATCCAGCTCTGTGTCCCCAGGAGAGGCAAATAAAAACTCATAACCGAAGGAGTGATGCTCTAAGCCAGCGGCTCGGAACACTTTGCGGGTGAGCGGAAGCCTGCTTCTCCCCTTGCTGGGTGGACGTGTGCATTCGTGGGAGGGGTTCAAACTCTGAGCCGGACCATCTCACTTTGTTTGTCAACAAATCAGTTGATAAACTTAGAATCCTGTTAGGGTCCAACGTTCCCAGTACAAAGGAAAATCTAGAAAAAAATTTCTCAATCTCTCTGGACTTTAATCACCACCCACATTCTCAGAGGAAGCTGTCACCCTGATCCTGGCCATCCCTAAGGGATGGTCCCAAAGGCAGCCTTCCTTGCTTACCCAGGACAGCCCACCTGCCCAGTCAGAGTTGCCTAACCATGGGGCACTTCCCAGAAGGGTGGCTCACCCTGCCATGGGCCTTTGGTCTTCCTACCTGTCTGGGTTCTTCAGAACTTCATCAAAGTCTACATTGACAGCCTTGCACATCTGGGAAAGCGCCAGCAGGTCCCCCAAAAAAGGCTCTCTGGGGAAACGCCACCGGTTGGTTGAGCCAACGAGCCGGCATTCCTGCTGGAGTTTCTGCTGCTTGGGCAGCAAAGAAAGAACGTCTTTTTTTTTAACCACACATAAATACCAGGTTTTCCAAACTGTACAGCAGAAAGGAAATCAAGACAAATTTTAAAAGGCTGGTTAATTTTCAAAGATGGCCAATATTTCTCCAAAGCTGTCTTCTCAAGGCAAGTATATTGTATTCAGGAGACTGAGGACTTCAAGCCACAAAGTAATTTGGAATTTAGCACCTGGGACAGGAGGTGCCAGAGGCGAAATGTCAGGGAGAAAGATATCAAACTGAGGAGATTTGGGGCAGGGACTGTTTTTTTTTAAATTGCAGTAAAATACACAAAACATAAAACTCACCATTTAATCCATTTTGTAGGTACAATTAGTAGCACTTAGTACATTTACAGTGTTGTACAACTATTACGACTATCTAGTTCAGAACATTTTCATTACTCCAAAAGGAGACTGTCAACTCATTAAGTCATCACTCCCAATTACCCCCTTCCCCACTTCCTGGAAACCACTCATCTGCATTCTGTCTCTATGGATTTGCCTATCCTGGAAATTTCATATAAATGGGATCCTACAATAGTGGCCTTTTATGTCTGGCTTCTTTCACTTTGCATGTTTTCAAGGTTCATCCACGTTGTAGCCTGTGTCAGAATTTTATTCCTTTTTAGGGCTGAATGACATTCCGCTGTGGGGAGAGGCCACCGTTTTTTTAATCCATTCACCAGTTGATAGCTATTTAGGTTGTTACAACCTTTTGGCTACTGTGAATAGTGCTGCTATGAATATTCGTGTATGAGTTTCTGTTTGAACACCTGTTTTCAGTTCTTTTGGTATAAACCCAGGACTGGAACAGGTGGGTCACTGGGCAGGGACTTTTCCTTAGACATTTTCTTAAGGTCCTGGGCTTCAGCAATTTCCTTAAGGGAGCAGTACAAAACCCAGCATGGATGTAAACCTCAGATGTGGTGGCTCAAGGAAACCTACCCAGGACAAGTGCACCATGAGGGACGCAAAGGAATGGGTGAAACTGATCCTAAGCCACAACAAGCACCAACAGGGTGGTGGGGAGACCACAGGCCATGGAATGGAGGATCTGAGTTCAAATCTTGTTTCTGCCACTGATTGGTTGTGTGACCTTGGGCAAAGAATTTACTCTTTTGAGCCTCTTGGGCCTTATATATAAAATGGGAATAATGACGATGATAATGAGGATGAAGATGAGGATGAGGATAAGGATGAGGATGAGGATGAAGATGAGGATGATGTGGATGAGGATGAGGATGAAGATGAGGATAAGGATGAGGATGAAGATGAAGATGAGGATGAGGATGAGGATGAGGGTGAAGATGAGGATGAGGATGAGGATGATGTTGAAATGATAAAATAAAGTTTGGGGACTATGCTTTAGTACAGTGCCAGGAATATGGTGGGTGATTGAAAACTGGAGAATCTGAACCCAGATACAGCCCTGCTGAAGTGTGACACAAAAATGATGGGCTCTGACAGCAGGCCTCCAACACACTCTTCCCAGCTGCGTCAGCCAATAAAACTTGAGGTCCTCAGGGGTGCTGGACCCATCCACTTTTGGAAACCCAGCAATACAACTGTCACCAGGTGCTTCTGTTCCTCACCATTGCCTGCCCTCTTATGAGACTGATCTACTTACCGGATTCAGCATTTTCATGAAGGATCATGGAGATTACACAAAGGGAAGAAGCACCTGGAAGATGAAAGAGGTAAATTTTAAATTTCAAAAAATTTCCAAAGGATCTTTTCAAAATATTATGGAGGAGATTGGACCAAAGAGTCTATATTTTGCCACAAAAGTAATAATGAGTAAGCCTCAAGTGTCGGTTATTTATCAAATTAAGTGAAAAATCTAATTTTTGAAAGCACATTAGTAGAAAAACGATTCTCTGCTCTTGTGCTGGGAAAGTGTCTCAGATAAAGCAAAATAGGAGATAATCCATGATTCTGATTCTCCACCCTTTACCAAGGTGATGGGAACCAAAGGAGGCCTATAAGTAGGCTGATCATGTAATTTGTCATTCAGACCCGGAGGCTAAAAGGGGTGATATTAATAATTAAGCCTAGACAGCTAGTGCCGACCAGGGCTGTCCTGGAGCACAGTGGACTCATCTCACCTTAGCTTTGAGGGACACGAAAGGGGCTGAGTGGCAGAACTTCCCAGCTGTCTCTGATCATTTTTAGGGCAGTTTGGTTGCAAGCAACAGAAAGTAACTCTGTTAATGATATGGCAAAAAAAATTTTTTGGGGTTAAGGGAGGTTGGGATTTGTTGAAAGGATGGTAAGGGAAAGAGGGAACTCAGAATCAAAGGGAAAACGGAGACTCTTTTTGGGGACGGCCAGAAAGCAGCTCCAGGGATACGGTGCAAGCACCAGTGTCCACCTCTGTCAGACGCTGCCTCTAGGCTGCCTCTAGCAGTTCCCCGTCTCACCCCCCGGCCACCCGCCCCAGTCAGTCTTGGGCGGTCCTGCTCCACTGAAATTCTCAGCAAAAGAACACAACTGGCTTGGCTTAGGTCTCAGGCGGGCAGACAGCTTGATTAACTCTCCCAACAAGACGGCAGTGGGGACTGGGTGGTTCCCCAGAACAAGCTTGGGGAGAAGGGTAGTGGCCGAGCAGGCAAAACCAGCAGTAACTAGGTCACCTGGTGACCAAGCATCCCACCTGACTCTGTGCATCACTCCCCAGATAGCACTTCACCTGCACTATAGCCGTGGTGCTGAGAAGGGGCTCACTTGTCCATTTAACAAGCATATTCTGTGCAGCTGCCGTTTGCAAGGGAAGTGTTAGTTGTTTTGGGGATACGGCAGTGAGCAAAGTGGACAGGATCTCTGCCTCATGGAATTTCTATTCCACCTGGGCAGACAGGCTTTTCTTTTCCTTTTAATTACCTTAGATTTCTTACATTGCCAAAGTGATGTACATTCATTGCAACAAGTGAGCTAATACAAAGACAAGTAAAGAAAAATTTAACAATAGTCACATAATATTTCATACTGTGGATATATGATAATTAGACTATTCACCTGTTGATGATCATTCAGTTTGTTTCCTGTGCTTTTACTCCCAAAAACAATGCTGCAATAAACATACATACATATATGTATGTGTGTGTATATATATATATATATTTTTTAATTTTATTTATTTATTTATTTTTGGCTGCGTTGGGTCTTCGTTGCTGCATGCGGGCTTTCTCTAGTTGCGGCGAGCGGGGGCTACTCTTCGTTGTGGTGTGCGGGCTTCTTGTTGCGGTGTCTTCTCTTGTTGTGGAGCACGGGCTCTAGGCACGTGGGCTTCAGTAGTTGTGGCACTTGGGCTCAGTAGTTGTGGCTCACGGGTTTAGCTGCTCTGTGGCATGTGGGATCCTCCCGGACCAGGGGTTGAACCCGTGTCCCCTGCATTGGTAGGCGGCTCCTTAACCACTGAGCCACCAGGGAAGCCGTACATATATGTTTTTAAGCACAGGTATTTATATCTATAGCCGTTAACTACATCTCTATCCATCTATCTGTCTATCACCTATCTTTCTATATCTATATATATATCTTTGTGTGTTATTGCTTTTACTTCTAAGAAATAGATCCTTCAAAGTGGGATTATGCTAAAGAAGACAGGTATCTTTAATTGATGATGCCAACTCACTTTCCCAAAAGTTATAGTAAATTGCATTCCCATCCAATTTGTAAGTGCTTTTTTCCCCACACCATCTCCAGTACTCGGTATTATCAATATTTATTTTTGCCAATCTGGTGGGTGATAGTTTCAGATTGTTATTTTAATTTGAACTTCCCTGGCCACCATAAAGATTCATTTATATATGTATTAGCCTTATAACTTTCTATTCCTGAGAAGTGCCTAATCATAGGCTTTCCTCATTTTGCCACTGGATTGCTATAGTTTCCTTAGCATTTCTCGAAGCTCTCTGTATACTACAGACATTAATATTTTGTCTACCTTACATATTGCAAAAATTTTCTCCAGTGTATCATTTGTCTTTTCACTTTGTGAATATTATACAAAGTATTTAATTAGGTATGGAAAATATGACAATTACATATGTATGCCTATACATATATCTCTCTATATGTATATGTACATATCTATGCTTTGACTATCCCTAACTTAAAAACTGGATATCAAATTGATGTATTTCCTTTATGGCTGGGTTTCCATCTTGCATAAGGTTTTTCCTACCCTCAGGTAACACATATATGCTTCTCTGATCCATTTTCCACGCAGGCGTCAGAAGGACCTTCAACTCCGCAATGTCAAATCTTTCACCAGCTTCCACTGTCCTTACTATAAACTCCTGAATCCTCAGTGGGGCCACTTTGAGGTTAGAGTTACATTCTAAAGCAAGCCTGGTCAGCACAGAATAAACCACAGCCAGACAGAAGTTTCCCCATACCTAAGCAGAACTCGGCATCGGCTTAAGAGGGGGAGGCTGGGGTTTGCACTAAGGTACCCAAGCTTCTGCTTGATATCCAAGAGCCTTTTTAGCTGATCTTGAAATCCAGGGCTATCTCAATGGCCTGGACATGTTATTTTTCCTTTTTTCATCACACCAGGCAAAATCTCCTTTAAAGGGTTTCGAGGGTTGGTTCCTGGGTCACTCTGATTGGCATGAGCTACTTAGGATGGTACCTCAGCTCCCAGACCCCTCCTGCCTCCCAGCCCAGAACTCCCGAAGCCCCTCTCTGCCAACTGACCATATGGAATCAAGTCCAAGCAGTGCCCGTTACTATGGATGCCCTCTGTGTCTCTAATGTGGATGAAAGTACCAGCCATACTTACTACTTTGAAGCCCCCTTGCCCACCGCAGGTGTGCTTACAGGGGGAGCTAGTGGAACGAAGGCACTCTCATTACATCGGTCTCTGAATTACAGGAGAGCTGAGAGCCATTCGCCTTTTGAGCCTGAATCCTCAGAGCGCTCACAACACCTGGGGCTCACCTTTTTCTTCCTGTGGGCAAGGTGCTATGGCAGGGGTCTTTTGTTTTCTCAGGTCTTTGTGGGCACCATGGCAACATCAGGGAAGGCTCCGAGAACTCCCTGTTCCAGGCTCAGTCTCAGCACAGGCTGGGGGCTGCGGGAGGGGCAGAGCCTTACAGAGACCAACTGGGGTGCCATGCATGTCCTCCTCCACCTCCCTCCTTAGGGAAACAGTGTCATTCCTGTTTCCATGTAGCGCCATGCTTCCTTACAGCGCCTGGGGTAACTCGATTCTCTAAAAGGGCCTCAGTGGGAACCAACCCCTAAAGCCTCAGGCCTCATCTGTAAAATAAGATTGGACTAGAAGGTTCTCAGATCCCTCCCAGCTTTGGCATTCTGGGGAGCCCCTTTTCTAGATCTAGTATCCAGAAATGTTTAGACAAAATTGCTTAAATAAAAAGTGGAGTATTTTATATTATTGAAAGCGATGCCTGATGACTTATTTCGATGGTAGATGATTTTTAATCTGTTCTCTCCGGGAACTGAGAACTGTCTACAAGCCGGGGACAAGGCCGAGACCCTTGATAACAGGGGCTAAGGCGGGATCTTGCAGTGTCCTCAGTGCCTTGGTCTGCGAAGCCTGTGAGGTAGGGAGGTGGGACCTCGTCCACTGAAGTCCTGGACCCGACCCCAGGGCTCACAGAAACACCAGCTACTGTAATAGGGGCCTGGAGTCGGTGCAGCCTGTCAAGACCTGAGGGCCTTCAAGCGCAGCCTCTCCTGAGTCAAGTAAATTATAAAGCAAAACAGGAAAGTAGCTACTCTGCCTGCTGGTAATTGTGTTGTCCAATCTGTAAAACCCTTGATAAAAGGGAGGCACCTCCAAATGTACCTCCCTCCTCATTCTCGGACCTATGATTCTACCCTCCTGACACCCACATTCTGCTTTGCAGAGTAGCTGGTTACTGTGATGTGTCCAATGGCGGCTTACCCATCCCTGTGTGCCCCCAGAGCCCAACACCAAACGCAGCCCCTGGGACCTGCTCAACAAATGTGTCAACTTGGATAATTGGATGTATCAGTCCCTACCCACCACTCTGTCTTTGCACATGGATGAGCACTGTGTGTGTGTGTGTGTGTGTGTCTGTGTGCATGTGCGTGTATCTGCTTCTGTGTGGGTCATGGTCTCGTCTCAGCAGAAGTCTGTGTGCAAATGGGCAGATTCACTCCCTCTTTGTGGCTCCCTTCCATCCACTCCAAATTTTCCCAGCCCCTGTCCCTGGAATGTAGGGCCCCATATAAGATTTCAATTAAAAAGTTTGAAACGCGTTGTCCTGGACCATCTGGCAATTCCACTTGCTCCATTATGGGCCACATCCCAGGATGCCCTCAGGTACCACTTTCTGGGGCACAGAAAGCAGGCCCTTGGGCGCCCTCTAGTGTCCACTCTAGGGAAGCATCCCAGGGTGGCACACTCCCCTCTGTCGGTAAGCAGAACCCCTGGCCTTGGCTGGATCCATCGCTTCCTACAGAGTCTGAGCTCAGGGATCCCGGGCCTTCAGCCTACCCCAAAGCCCTCTATCCACACATCTCCCCACAAAGCTTGGGAGCTGAGCTATTGGCCAAAGTCAAAGACAGCAAATACAAATAAAAAGAAATGGCCCCCATCATGCTTCCCTAAAGCCCTTTCCTGGTGGTGTCCAGTGTTCTGGGGTGTGCAGTGATCCAGCCCCATGGGCCCAGACAAGTCAGAAGTCCCCAAGATCCTTCAGTGGCTGAGACACCAAACCTCACTGAGCACAGCTCTCAGCTAGAACCATCTGGTACCAAAATCTCCCGTGACACGGTTACAGGAGGATTCCAGTGCGATGCCCATCTTCTTCTTGAACACTCCAGGGATGAGGAACTCACTACCTTCCCAGACTGCCCATGTCAGCCACTCCATCTGGTACCCCATATGGAGAGGCAGTGGAGTACAGGGGAAAGAACACCTGATTTTGACCCTGGTTCTAGCACTGATAAGCTGTGTGACCCCGGACATGACCTTAACCTCCCTTGGTGGACAGTGTAGACTCAGAGCCCCTGGGGCCTGGCAGTTTGGAGCATCTAGGTCTTAGAGCCCAAGGGTTGGCTCTAAAGCAGCAGTCCCCAACCTTTTAGGCACCAGGGACCAGTTTCAGGGAAGACAAATTTTCCACGGATGGGGCGGGGGGCATGGTTTCAGGATGATTCAAGCGCATGACATTTATTGTGCACTTTATTTCTATTATTATTATGTCAGCTCCACCTCAGATCATCAGGCATTAGATCCCAGAGGTTATGGACCCCTGCTCCAAAGTCTCTGGTTCTAAAAGAACCAGGGCCCTGACACGGTGTGTGTGCAGTGGGAGACACCATGGGTATCGGGATCAGCTGGCTCCCAAGGTATGGGGGGCTGTCTGTGCAACGTGGCTCCAGGCCAAGCCTCCGGGGGAGGCCGTGTACAAGCTGGAAGACAGGCAGGGGCTTCACCAAGGAGAAGCAAGGGACGGGGCGTGCCCTTGAGTTGAGTCCTACATGGCAAGGGGGTGGTCTCAGCGATAAGGAATGAGAGCTGGATCGGGTCAGACCCTGGCCACTGACTTGCTTTGTGACCCCGCGAGAGTCTTGCTCTGGCTCAGGACTTCAGTGTTCTCACCTGCAAAATGAAGTTCAGACAAAACAACGCAGCTGCATCCACCGCTGATCCTATTCTTCCAAGACCCCTGGTTGGTGCAGCCAGGACTGGGAGGGGGTGATGACAACGTGCTGGCCCAGGGCTTGCTTCATTTACTCATTTCAACAAAGTCTGATGGTCAAGTTTGTGCTGGGTGTTGGGGTGCAGTGGCGGCAAGCCGACAGGTGAGACCACCCTTGCAATTCCGTGACCTCAAACGGCCTGCAACATTGTTTACGCAAAATTTTTCTTTAAGAACGGGCTTACTTTTTTACTTACAATTTTTTGTTACAATGTTTTTAAAGTAAATTTATTTTATGGATGAAATAACATATTTGGTATACCAGTTGATTTCTAATATACATTAGAATTTTAATTTTAATATACATTAAAATTAACTACATAACTATTTTTTAGAAGTCATTTATAAGCTGCTCTTAAAAATCTTTTGTGCCCAAGCACCTCACTTTTGGCAGTTTAAACTCTGCCCCCGTGAGGCTCACAGCATACAGTGAGTTGCAGGAACTCATAGGCAGGGAAACTGACTGTATGAAGCCTGTCTCTTATTCTGATGCTTTGACATCTTGGGGCCTTGCTGACCCTAGAGGGACTGTCTCTCCCAGGACTGGACAATTCCTACAGAGAGTAAAGGACTTGTCTCCAGGTGAGCCCTTCATATGCAAACTGGCCAATCCAGAGCCCATATCCCAACCACCTGTGACATTCAGGGCCGCTGTTCCTCTGCCCTAACCATCCCAGGTACCAGACAGCTACAGAAAGCCCCTATGCCCAGAGTCAGCTGAAATGATTCAAACTAGCCAATCCTAAGCCTGCTCACCCTGTCTCACCTGCTCCTTCCCTCGGGAACCACGATAAAGGCTCTCGCCCACATTCTCCCCCTTCTCCCTCTGGCTCCTGCTGGACCCCACCGAGTGCTTCCCCATGTGGCCCTGCTCCCCGCCCCTTGGGAACTGTGAGTAACAAACTATGTTTTCCGTGGCAATTGTCTCATCTGTTGGCCTCATCCTACCTGAATTATAATAAAACCTACATTTTAAAACACCAACCCAGTCCTGGGGCTTCAGGGAGAGTTCTTTGTAGGAAGTGACATCAAGGATGAGCGCCAAGGGGGTATGAATTAGCTGAGAGATACGATGATGGGCCAGGGGCGAGTGTCCCAGGTGGAGGGAACAGCATATGCTGGGCTGGAGTGAAGAATGCCCATGCAGTCTGACTGCACGATAGGGTGGGAACCCGGGACAGGAGGCCAGAAGGGGAGCAGGGAACAGATCTCCCGGGGCTTGGAGGGGCCGAGGAGTCTGGGTTTTGTCTAGTCCTACCACTTTTGATCTCCAGGTTGCCTTTTCCAGCTCCTAATAAACTCAAAAGAAAAACTTGTGAGTTCTCCAGATTCTGCCATTGCTGTTCCAGGGAACCCAGAAGCCTGGCCACCAGCCTGGGGAGGTGCCACGGGTCCACCGACTGCTGAGGGAAACACACAAAAGGCCAGGAAGAGCAAAGCCACTCACGACAGCCTAACAGAGCACACCTGGGGCAGCCCCACCACCCTTCCCATCCATTGAACAAAGAGCAGGGTTTTCATAGTCCGTAAAAACAATAGTGAAGCCAGCCCAGACTCAAGGCAGAGACACCAATCAGATGAATTAAAGAATGGACCTCAGGACCACAGCAGGCACCAGAGTGCATTCCCTCCCCTGTGCCTTCTCTCCCCACCACTTTCTGCTCCGACCTCCTTGGGAAGGAATATGTTAGCCTAGGGAAAGCAAAGGAACTTGCAGTCACTGAAGAAACCAGGATCCAATCTCCTGGCTGAGTGATTCAGCCAAGTCCCTGGGGTTAACCTCTCTGAGCCTCTGTTTCCCTCTTGTAAAATGGAAATAGAAATAGTTCCCGGGCTTCCCTGGTGGCGCAGTGGTTGACAGTCCGCCTGCCGATACAGTATACGGGTTCGTGCCCCGGTCCGGGAAGATCCCACATGTCGCGGAGCGGCTGGGCCCATGAGCCATGGCCGCTGAGCCTGCGCGTCCGGAGCCTGTGCTCCGCAACGGGAGAGGCCACAACAGTGAGAGGCCCGCGTACCGCAAAAAAAAAAAAGTTCCCATTCACCAGAGTATTTCAAGGATAAAATGAGCTAGAGAGAGGCTTACCTGGTGGCGCAGTGGTTGAGAGTCCGCCTGCCGATGCAGGGAACACGGGTTCGTTCCCCGGTCCGGGAGGATCCCACATGCCGCGGAGCGGCTGGGCCCGTGAGCCATGGCCGCTGAGCCTGCGCGTCCGGAGCCTGTGCTCCGCAACGGGAGAGGCCACAGCGGTGAGCGGACCGCGTACCGCAAAAAAAAAAAAAAGAGCTAGAGCGCACTGACCCCAAGGGAGCCCCCGCGGGTGCTCACGTGTAAACATCCTTCCTCCTGCCCACATGCCCTGCGCATGCGCACATCTCCACCCCCGCCCCCATCGGAACACCGCCTTTCCCGCTCAATTTTTCACGTGGAATGTCCTGGAAAGCACAGAGGCTTCGCTGAGAAACCTCAGCATCCCGCCAGGGCCAAGGATTACGTGAAAGGAGCTGCTCAGGGAGCCGGGCATCCCTCACTCTGGGCCTGTCACCTCCAATACGGAGCAAAGCCCTGCTTCCGTAAGCCTTCTCCAGACTCACCTGACCCAAGTCCAAATCCTATGCTGTGTATCTACAGGCCTCCTAAGACCCACTTACTGAGATGCCCCACAGCTCCCCCTGGCGGGCATCCTCCCTCACTGCAAGTAGCAATAAACCCGACTTGTTTAACCACTGTTGTGTTCATGGTGGCCTTTGGCTGGAGGACAGTGACAACATTCACTCAGGTTATCCACTTTAGGAACTTAACCTAAGGAAAGACTCACATTCATAGACATATGTGCATAAAGAAACTCATTGCAGCTGCGTGCATAATGATAGCAAAACACTGGACATGATATAAATGTCCATTAGTGGGCAGTTGGTAAAATACATTTTGGTTCCATGGAAGACATGGAGCCATTCAAAATGATGACAAACAGCTATATTTATTTATATAAGAGTTACCATAGTGTGATAGCCACATTATAGTATTAGGTGAAAAAAAGGTTTACAAAACGTTATGCAGGGGCCCTGCAGACGGCTGTGTTGGTGTGACACCATGTAACTCCAAATAATCCACTTTCATAAAAGTAAGTCTTTCATACATTGAGGGGAAAAGGCATAGAAATATAAGCATAAAAACATTAATAGGGGGCCTCCCTGGCGGCGCAGTGGTTGAGAGTCCGCCTGCCGATGCAGGGGATACGGGTTCGTGCCCCGGTCTGGGAGGATCCCATGTGCCGCGGAGCGGCTGGGCCCGTGAGCCATGGCCGCTGAGCCTGCGCGTCCGGAGCCTGCGCGTCCGGAGCCTGTGCTCCGCAACGGGGGAGGCCACAACAGTGAGAGGCCCGCATACCACAAAAAAAAAAAAAACATTAATAGGGCTTCCCTGGTGGTGCAGTGGTTAAGAATCCACCTGCCAATGCAGAGGACACGGGTTCGAGCCCTGGTCCGGGAAGATCCCACATGCCGCAGAGCAACTAAGCCCGTGCGCCACAACTACTGGGCCTGCGCTCTAGAGCCCACCAGCCACAACTACTGAGCCGGCGCGCTACAACTACTGAAGCCCACGCGCCTAGAGCCCGTGCTCCACAACAGGAAAAGCCACTGCCACGGGAGGCCCGCGCACCGCAGTGAAGAGTAGCCCCCACTCACCGCAACTAGAGAAAGCCCGCGCACAGCAACAAAGACCCAACGCAGCCAAAAATAAATAAATAAAAATTTAAAAACATTAATAGCATTTCTTGGTTTGGGGATTATGAGGTTTTTTCTTACCTGCACTTCCAGATTTTTAGTGATGGAAATGTTTTACTTAATAAAAAAAGTTAAAGCTTTCGAGCGATAGGAATGAGAAGGTAACTGAGGTCAGAATCTGGGGGCGGGGTGGAAGGGGGGTTTGGTCTGGATGAGCGAGCATGGGGGGCAGGGGGCCGCGGCTGAGCCCTGGGAGGTGTACCCAGAGGCTGGACCAAGCAGAGGTTGCTGGGCAGTGGCAGGAGGCACAGCCCTGTCCTGGTTAGGGTCCCTGCCCAGTGTCCAGTGAGGGTGACAGTGGGACGAGAGGCAGGTATTCTCTCCCAGAAAGGCAGGCTGTGTCTTTCTCTCCTTGGGCCGAGTGGTACAGCTGAGCTTCATCTACCTTGTACGTTATAGAAGAGACCCTCCCACCCCACCCCGTTGCCCCATAGCTGAGGCTGCACAGGACCTGCCCTGCTAGGGGTGGGGTGGGCCTGTGGGAGGGGAGCATCCCTTAGCCACTGTGGCTGGGCAGGAGAGGGGCATTCAAGCCCAGGGCCATCAGGCGCTTGGGGCTGCTTTCCAAGCCAATACCCCACACCACAGGTGTCCTCCCCAAAAGATACATCCACATCCCACTATCTGTGAATGTGAACTTACTTGGAAATAGGGTATTTGCAGTTGTAATTGAGAATCTTGAGATGAGCTCATCCTGGATACAGCATGAGCCCTAAAACCAAAGAGTGGTGTCCTTATAAGAGAACGGAGAGGCAGATGTGAGACAGAAGAAGAGAAGCCCACGTGAAGCCGGAGACAGAGATCGGCATGATGCAGCTACAAGCCAAGGAACATCAAGGATTGCCGGCCACGGCCAGGTGCCAGGGGAGGCATGGAACAGACTCTCAGAGCCTCCAGAGGGAACAAACTCCACCTACACTTTGATTTTGGACTTCTGGCCTCCAGAACTACGAGGGGGTAAATTTCTGTTGTTTAAGCTGCGAAGTTTGTGGTGATTTGTTACGGCCATCCTGGGAAACTGGGACACCTCCCTTATCCCTTCACTGCCCTTAACACCCACCCTTCAAGCTGGGGTCCCTGGGAAAGTTAGGAGCAGTTAGGGAATCTAAGGGAGACATATCCCTAACCTCCAAAGTGGCTTAATCACCTGTCATCCACTGTGAATTGCCACCATTTCCTATTCCTTTGGAGAGGAATGGACAACATTTCAGTGTTCATCTGCACAGACTAAAGGAATGAACAGGAAGAGTGACAGCCTGCTACCAATAAAGGGAAGTAGATTTTGCCCCCCCTAAAGTCCAAGAGAATTTGTAAAAACAAAATCTAAGCTAATTCAACACACTCAATTATTTAAGTAGCAAGTCAATATTTCTCAACTGCTTCATCTTACAAACACAGCCACGATAACAAAGGAAATGTTATTTAAATCTGTGGACAAAAAAATGAGCCCAGACAGAGAAGAGTGGAAGGCCAAATCTGATATGCTTTAACAAAGGTGAGAAAAGACCCAACCTTTCCCAGAAAATAAATCACAGCCACACTTATTGCCAAGATCCAAAGAAAAAAATTTATTTACAATAGAGAATTTTATTTGAAACATGCATCTTCTTTTTTTTTTTAAACAAATCAGCAAATGCAGATCAAGTTTACACTCCTTAAGGCAAGAGTCCCTTTGCAAGCTGTACATGATCATATTAAATCCAAAAGCCGCTCACCCTGGAAACTCATGTACAAAGGGCAAGGCCAAGGTCAGCGATTTGTCTTTTATTAGAGAATCAGACAATCTCCCTGATACAGGAACTCTGAGGTCAACTTGCTATGAATTATACTAGGAAAATGCAAACCAATAGCAAGAAATTCTGATAGTCTCCTTAGTACTGCATATAATCAAATCAACTTTATTTAGAAAGGAAATACAGTAGTGCATACGAAAAAGTGAAAACAGAACCTGTCCACATAACCAGAGGGACAGCAGTGTGCCGACGGTCATATTGCACGCAGTGGTCAAAGTCCAAACATTTGGTTCAAAGTTAGCTTTTCCCCATTTTGGCAATCAGTTCATCACAAATCTTGGTGAGTTCTTCTATCTCTTTATTCTGCAAATGAAGACAAAAGAAGAGGTTGATGAAATCTGGTTGTTTGAAATCAAGTCAATCAGAACGGTCACTGGGCTTTGTAAGGGGAAGGGGTCCTCTGGGCCACCTGGTCCCCCTGAATTTATCTAAAGCAGCAAAAGAAATGACCTGGAGCCAAACAATCTGTACATCCCAGCTCTAGCTGTGTGACCCTGGGCAAGTTACACAACCTCTCTGAGCCTCGATTTTCCTTATCTCAAACGTGTGGTCAATAACATGTCTCTCTCAGAATTAAATGAGGTAAGAAATATAAAGTTCCCTGCACAGTGACCAGCACATAGTAAAGGCTTAACTAGTATTGGTCCTCTTCCGTTTATTTGTCTCCATGGATGTGGGCACAGAAGGATGGTGGCTTTTTTTGAGAAATGCCACCAGAGGGGATAAGCAAGTCTACCTGGATGGGATCCCTAGCATTATTCAGAGGATGCCAGGTGAGGAGGTACTGTGGATACAGGGCCTTAGGAGAGAGGTGAGGGCAGATGCAAGACGTCTTCAGGGGCTCCTCAAGTCACACCTTGCCCGTCCTCGGAAGCCCCATCAAGAGGAGTCAGCTACGTGTTCATCTCGCACCAGTCATCCAACAACACTGTCCATTCTCCGGGGACGGGGATCCTACGGGGTGACGCCTCCATCTGGACAGCAGTGGCTGTGCTCTCAGATGGACTAAATGTCGAGCCTGATGCTGATCTGGCTCAGTAGCCAACCTTGAAGGGTCCTCTCCAAGGGGGCGAGAGCTTTCCGGTATCCCCAGAACATTGTGCAGCCAGCTTTTCCTCGAGGTCCCCATGGAAGGCAAGTCAATCACAAGCCTGTGCCCTGAGGCTGTACTGAGGCCCTTCCCCGGAAACCCTGGGGCCTAAGACACCTTCCAGCCCGGAGCCACGTGCCCTGTGTCCAGGCTGGGCTCCAGGAGCCACTCATCACTGAGCCGGTGCCTGGGAGGAATCAGCCCTCCTTAGCAGGGGAGAGGTTCGGTCCTGGCTGCAGCCCTGCCACCAGCCCCGCCGGGAGAGAGCCCCACCTGGAACATCCCCTTGGCCTTGGCCCGTCTAGAGTTTTTGGCTCCCTGAGGCACTGAAATGCCGGTTGGAAGATGGGGCTCTGCACGGGCTGCAGGACCAGCCACTAATCCTGAAATTACTATTATCGCCACTACTTCCGCTGCTGGGGCTGCTAACAGTGATTTTTCATCTTATTGGAGCGCTTACCATGTGCCGGTCACCATGCAAACCCAGCCTAGGCCCTGTGGTCGCACTCTGTGTTCATCACAGTCCCTTAAAGGTAGCCATTATTATCCCCCCACTTTTCAGTGAGGAAACCGAGGCTCAGAGAGGTTAAGCATTGTGCGTAAGGTCACACAGTTGGTCAGACGTAGCAGGCCTGGAATGCAAATTCAGCTCGGCCTGGCTCCTATACAGCTTGGCTATTTTATGTATTAGGCATGCTGAGAGGCGCTAGGAGACCCACTAGCTATCAGTTCTTGGAGGTTCTCCAAGCTCTATCCTGGCACCATCAGCCCACCGCCCAGGAAACTGCCCCATCACGGAGCTCAGCGCACTGGGCAAAAGTCCCAGCTCGTTTTATCAAGTCCCGACTGGGTGAACTGCCCCAGGCCGTCACCTGAGAGCTGCCCTGGGGGGAAATCATGCTTCTGGATCTCCTGAAAACAGAGACCACCGTCTCCATATCACTTAGAGCCATTTAGCGAAGAACTCATGTGCTTAACCCCCTCTTCCTGGGTCTTGGTTTAAGACAAAACTGCGTCTGCAGATACATTTGTATTTTTTCTGTTATCCGAAACAATGCAAATCCAACTTGCTTTCTCCTTGTCTTTTAGCTTCCCAGAAAACCTAGCGTCAGTCACCTTCACTTTGCGACCGTAACCATCTGAACAGGCCGGGTGCCTTGAAAAGCATCTCTCCTGACCCTGGTTTTAGCTCTATTGATTTAGCTAACATCAGGATGCAATTTAAACACCATCATACCCTGATGGAAACAAGAGGGAACGATCTCAAACCTTCAAGATCTACTGGTTTAGTCCTCCAACATTACAAACCTAGAAACCGAGGTGAAGGGCCAGGCCTGCCAAGGGTCAGGATGGATGGCAGGGAGGGGCAGGGACCTGAATCTCCCGAGTCCCGGGCTCTTTCCCTGACACCATGCAGGTGACGTGAGAGGTGGTACCTGCCCACTGCAGAGGTGAGCACTGCAGAGGTGGCCCAGACCCCCTGGGGACCCCAGCCAGCCATGCTGGAACCTGGATGGGTGCTTCTAGGGGAGCAGAGGCCATTTGCGAGACACCCTGGGCTCCTGCCTATAAAGTGTCCTCACCGACGCCCACCAAGACCCCAATGCATGCGAAGTGCTGCCACCTCTGGCCACTGGGCCCTCTGATGACCCCATCCTGGGGAATCCTAAGGCTCAGTAAACCAACCAGAATGGGGGTGCATGTCTGCAAACACACCCAGGGAGGAAGCCTGCCTGGCGCACACTCACTCAGAATCAGATTCAAAGCACCCCTGGGTGGAAGGGGCTTCTCATCTGGACACCCAGGGAGATGGTGTTTAGGGTGGTCCAAGCACTTGACTGGAAATCGGGAAATCTGGGGACAAGCCGAGGGACCTCAGGAGGATCCCACCATCCGCGAAAATGAGGGGACACCTGGGGGCCCTTCTGACCCTGACGCTGCCCATGTTCTGCAGCAGCCGCTTGTCTCTCCCAGGGGGTTGCCGGGTGGGTACCATCCACTTACTAGTAAGCTCGCTGGATGCAGGGATTAAAGTACTATGCCTGGCACACTGCAAGTGCTGAGCAAGTATCTGACGAAGGAACGCTGAAACGGAATGAAAAATAGCAATTCCCAGAAAGGCAGAAAAGAGGCCAGCCTCGGGGCTGCGTTAACCTGGATCTTCCAGAGGGAGAGCGAGGCCGTGCTCATGAAGCACGAACTTGTGCCGGGAGTGCCTGACACGCGGGCTGTCCCGGAGCTGCCACGGGCGCAGGGAAGCCTAGCCTGTGTGTGTCTCAGTGTCTGGCCAGCCCGGCCCGCCTGGGCCTGTTACCTTCTGCTCCAGCGTTCTTTCCAGAGCGTCCACTCGAAGCTGCTCCTTCCGCAGGCTTGCCTGGTACGCAGCCTGTTCCTGCTGGGCCTTGCCCCGGACCTGGGCGATCTCAGCATTGGCCCTGCAGGAACAGCGTGGGGTTGGCGTTCAGAAATGATCACCCTTCCTCAAAGATGCCTCCCACTTTCCTCCTCCCAAATCTGGGCACGGGGAACGCAACCACCTGGCTCCAGCTCTTTCTAGTGGGGGCTGGAGCACAGGAGCCCATGAGAACCCCCATGCCCGTGACGCCGAGGTGCTTCCAGCGGGTACCCTGGAAATTACAACACGCATCCCTTATTTATCAAATGCGCTCTCATCTTGAACTGTATTGAAAAACACAGCTGCATTAACCACCCTGCCCAAGCCGATGGCAGGGGTGCCGGAAGCTCCCAGCCTGCCTCGGCCGGGGCTGCTGAGGGGCCCTTGGGAGCAGACCCGGGGCGGGGGCATTACCTGTCCAGCTTCTCCTCCGCGTGGACCTTCAGCGCCTGGTATCTCTGCTCTTCCTTCTTTACTCGGGACAGGTACTCCTGCGCACATTTCTTCAGCACCTCTTCATTCTGACTCAACAGAAGACAGGGGTCGAGCCCACAGAAGAAATGCCGAGAAGGGTTGGGAACCCCGAGCGCCCTGGGATGCGGGTGTAACCCCGGACAGCCAAGTCCGAGCGCCCTGGCCTGCAGGGACGGCCTTCGCGAGCGGCCCGCAATCCTCCCAGCCCGCCCCACCTGCTCCGCCACACGCGTCCCTCCTGCTCTGCCCGCGAACATCAACACACCTTGCGGAAGCCCTCCAGGACCTCCTTCATCTTCTCGTATCTCCTGAAGAGATCGGCCAGAGATTTCTCCACCGAGTTCAGGTCGGCCAGGGCTTGCTCCTTCTCCAGGACCAGCTGCTGGACCGTCTGGTGGGAGACCGACTTCTCCCTCTGTTCATCCTCTGGCAGGAGACACGGGAACAAAATGATGGGGCCCATGGGCTCCGGACCTGGTCTCAGGGGCTGGCTGAGGCCTCAGATGCAACTCAGCCTGACTAGCAAGCAATCTCAGACCTTGGCTTTTGGTTGAGACAGACGCACTCCCCCGAGCCCATCCAGCTCCAAAGGAACAAAATCCATGGCCCCAGCATTCCAGACCTGGGCCTGGGCAACATCAGATGAGATGGAAATGAACCAGCATTCTCTAACCTGATCAATGCAACCTCCTAAACATCTACCTTGGAGACCCTGGTGATTCTATTTCATTGTCCACAGCACACAGACCGATCCATAAGGTAAAAAAAGAAAATGTCGCTACTGAATTTTGTGTTGGTCCAGATTAAAAGGTGCCGTAGATTGAGCTGTGAGGGAGAGAATCTCCCTTCTTTAGTGTTATTAAGCTAAAGAGATGGTCACTGGGAAAGAAAAAAGGTTTCTTCGTCCTTAAAACATCCCATGAACCCGAAGCCCACATAGCCATGGCCCTGAAATTCTGCTCCACACAGAAATGGACATTTCCTTTGACAGAGCAAGTGTCTTAACTCCCAGGAAAAGGGAGCTATTTCTGTCAAAGTGAGTTTCTCAGTTATGCACAAAAGAATTAAATTCTGGCCCAGTTCAGACTGGCTGATCCTGGTGAAAGGGACTGCTTTGTGGGCCACTGCGAGCGAATATGCCTGGAACCCCTTGAAAACCCCTCATATCGATGGCAAAGGCTTTCTCTGGCCACGCTATAGAAAAGTCCCTCAACCGCCCAGCGCTCTCTATGCCAATCCATCATTGGTCTGGGTGGGCAAGGAACCACTTGCTCTGAACCGTCTGGAACTTTGCTGGCAGCAGAGAGCGGCGGGGGTGAGGGGAAGCCCCACTCCGAGCTCCTGTCCTTCCTTGGCCCCAGGTCAGCTGGGAGGGGTGCCTGGGCCGCAGGATGGACAGCAGCTGTAAATGATGACACAGCCATGGTAAGAGCAGCGGCCAGTGTGTACCGGGCTCTTGCACGGGTCGGGCGCCGGACCGACTGTTATCTTGATTCAGTGCTCCTAAGCCAGCACCCGGCAGCAAGGCTGAGCTTCCAGAAGTCCAAACCGGGTCACCCCACCCCAGGGGCTTCCCTCTGCCCTGGAATAAAATCCAAACCCCTGCCCCACACGCTCTGCTCTCAGCACTGCTGCGTCTCTGCGGGTGACGCCAGCCCAGAGCTTCCCGCCTCGCTCAGAGGCACCGTCCCTGAGCCCGTGTGGGAAACGCCTCCTCGGAGCGGCCCAGCGGTGGCCACTCCGTATTGTGAAATCAGACGTGTGTGTGCACATGTGTGTGCACGTGTGTGTGTGTAGAAGGCACACTCCCTGGGAGCAGGGTCCTGAGTCTGTTTTGTCCGCTGCTCTGTCCCAGAACTAGGATAGTGCCTGACTCACAGGACACCTCAATACGCGCTGTGCAGCCGGCAGTGAATGAAGGAGCACAGCCTTGAGGCAGATTTCTAGTATCCGTCCGACAGGAGAAGCCGAGTCACTTGTTCACCGAGGACGCGGCAGATCCAGATCCAAACCCAAGGCTGTGCTCATCCATTCACTGCATCTCCACGTGAGCCTCTTAGGGATTGACCTGGAAGGATGCAGCTCCCTTAGAAGTGGGGAGATGGGGCGTCCCTGGTGGCGCAGTGGTTGAGGGTCCGCCTGCCGATGCAGGGGACGCGGGTTCGTGCCCCGGTCCGGGAGGATCCCACATGCCGCGGAGCGGCTGGGCCCGTGAGCCACGGCCGCTGAGCCTGTGCGTCCGGAGCCTGTGCTTCGCAACGGGAGAGGCCACGGCGGTGAGAGGCCCGTGTAGCGCAAAAACAAACAAACAAACAAACAAAAAGTGGGATGTTGCTTTGGGTTCTTTTCCCTTAGATTCCCGATAGACGGGCATCTTTCTGTATCCTGACGTCAGGCATGTTCTCGGATGTGGGGAGGAGGGAAGAGCACGGCACAGGGGGCCACATTCTGGTTTCGGCTCCAGCCCTGGCCATAAACTTGCTCATAAGTCCTCCCTCGAGGCCCCAGGGCCTCATTGCCAAAATGAGGGGCTTCTCACACGTGAGCGTGTATCCTGATCAGCGGGGGGCTTGTTCACACACAGATGGCTGTGCCCAGCCAGCGGGGTCTGATTCAGTCAGTCTGGGGTGGGGCCGAGGATCTGCATCTGTGACAAGGTCCCCAGCGATGCTGAGGCAGCTGGTCCAGGGACCACGTTTGGAGAACCACAGGCCCGGAAGATGCTGAGGTCCTCCTACCCTGCCTCTCAGAGATCCCGCTACCAGGGCAGAGGTGAAGACCCAGGAGCCAGAGTCCGAGAGCCCACATTCCAGACCTGGCTCTGATACTTCCCAGCTGTGTGACCTTGGGCAGAGTTTTTCAGCTCTGCCCTCCGCACCTGAAACAGGGGATCATAGTATTTATCTTGTGGCCTTTGGGAGAAGATTAAATATAATGCCCTCAACACATAGTAAGAACCCAATATCAGTGACCCGTTATCAGCAGCATCATTGCCTCCCCCGAACTGGTATGATGTCAAGTCGCAGTGACCCACGAAGGGGGAGCTTTTTAACATATGGCAAGAACAGAACCGCCAGCAATCTGTTTGCTACATCTAGACTCCTAAAAGAAAGGGTGTTACAAAGTTCCACCAGTAACCAAATGCTTGTTTTTATTCTTTGAATTTTAGCTGCTTCCTTAGTTCTCAGCAAGCTGTACAATGCACATTCTGGGCCGGTTTTACGCCATGTATACATTTCACTTGGCTTGGTAAAGGAGCCATTTATCAAACAGAGTCCATCTGATTTCCTGGATCTGAGATTAGGCCGCCTCAGGCTTCCTTTCCTCCCCCCCCATAACCCTTGTAAAAATAGAATTTCTCTGTTCCCGAGGAGAGAGTGCTTCACACATCTTTTTTTTTTTTTTTTTGTAACTTGCAAATGCTGCTAGGTGCTTCAAAGCAGGAAATCAGCTCAAAACCCAAGATGCTCTAGACACAACAATAAAACAATGGCCCTGGAGATTTTCTGGCTTTTTCAGGCGGAACACTATTAAACCATGTGGGGAATGCAGCCAAAACACAAAAGCAAAAGTAACAAAAATAGAAAAACAAACAAACAAATAAGGGTTGCAATGGGCGGGTGTCAAATTAGGTGAAAAAGCATTTACTTACCAGGCTTGCCTGTTTGTTTTGCAAGCAAAGGGCAAGAAGCAACGGAAAATGGAAGCAAAACAGATAATCAGGGCAGTTGTTAGGAAAGCAGGAAAAAAAAAATCAATCGCAACAACCTGCAATGCAGAAAGCACAGCAATCCCTTTTTGTTCTGAATTCTGAATAGTCGGTATTGGAACTTAATGAAACATATTCTCTTTAGTAACATATGGTGCGAATGGACAGTGATGGCAGGACAGATGTCACATTGACATGGAGCATTTGTGAAGGTTAAACAGAGGTCAGGGAGCCAGGCTGGAGTCCAGGCTAGTGGAAGTTGGGTACAAGCTGGTTTTAACTTCAAAATGCTAGTACATTCACTCTGGGCCCGAGTTACCCTTTCCACGAGGATGGTGGGTGGGTGAGCAGAAACGAGACGAAAAATACGGGATCCAGATGAGACACATGGGTGTGTTTCCTGCCTCAAAAGAAGGCAGGTCCCTCCCAGAGCTACAGTGAGTCCCGGCCATGCCGCAGCCCCACACCATCCTCGGCAAGGACACGAGGACCCTGAAATCGACAGTGGCCCTCATCGGCGACCTGCAAGTGACTGACGGATGACACCCACAGACATGCCACCTCTCGGATGAGAACAGCTCTGGGAAGGTGGGTGATGAACGGGACAGGAAGTGAGGATGGGGAGGGGGCGATGAGGAACAGACACACCATGAGGCGCCACCCCAAGGGACAGCACTGCTTCCAGCCAGGGACGCTGGGGAGGGGGTCTCGCAGAGCCACCCGGAGAGTGCTTCAACACCCCCCAACAGGAAAATGCTCAGAGGGGCAATTTCACAGCTCTTGAAGAGAGGGGCTCTCAGGCCAAACACACCAGGTCTCCTGGAGGGGGTGGGGATAGGGGGGTGGCATGTGTGGCCTTAATCCCTGGAGTCAGGGTTCCACACGCTCCTCAGACTGTGTCTGAATTGAAAACACTGTTCTAACTACTGTCCCCTGCAGCGTGGAAAGCATCAAAGTCCAATACTCTTTCTGTCACCACAAGGACAGGCCACTATGTCAACTAGAGACTCTGACTCTGTCAGTTTTCAAGAGGGAATGTCTGCTTCTATCAAACTGCCAGCTGAGCCAGAATATTTGGTTGCTCTGGGCAGCCTGCTGGCAGGACAAAGGCTCATGTCCTCTTCAACACTGGCCTAGATGTCATCATCAAAAGTAAAAAATAAAAATGTATGACTCTGAGATGCAGAAGGATGTTTCCAGACGAGCCATGTAGGTTTGAGTGACATTTTCATGTCCCTAGACTCCAGGATGCGGAAAGGTTGCCAAACAATGTGTATGGGAAGATATAAATCCTTCCTTCTGACCATTTTCAGCAGCCGTATCAGTTCCAAGGGTTTTTTGGGTTTTTTTTTTATCTCATCCATATGTATCCATATGTTATACCAATTTAACAAAGAGGTTTCATTTGATAGAAAGCATACACCGTGAGGCTGATCCTTAAAAAAACTCCAATGGGCTTCCCCTTGAGCTCTGGGAGAAATGGTCTTTATTATAATAAACCAAAATTAAAGCTTTTTTGAAGGGAAAGCACTCAATTGGAAGCTTCTTCACTGTTCCCAAGGCTGCGGTCATATTTATCTTGGGGCAAAAGCTACAGGTGTGGTGTGATATATCCAAACGTTTGAGATGACGAGGGGTCACCTGCTAAAACAGCATCAAACTGTGGTTTGCAGTGAGCTTATGTCCTTTGGAGTAAAAGGTTTTTGAAAAAACTGCTATCATGGACCTAAGCAAATAAATAAATAAACAAAAATCCCACACCTCGCACCCAGAGTTATAACAGCATTTTTGAATGATGATCATCAGTGAAAAGACTTGGGCTTGGAACTTCTGCAAGGACTTTTCTTACTTTTTCTTAAAAAAAAAAAAAAAAAAAGAGAGCCAGGCATGTATAACTTGTAACATGAGGCCTTCTTTTATTGCAGGCCAAAGTAATCTGTCAGTACTGGCTGCCAGGGATGCTGTGTTAAGATGGATTCTAAGGCAGTGTCCAACCTCAGTGAGAAATAGTGTTGTGAACAGTTAATAGGGACAGGCAGCTGGACTGCCACGTGTTCTACTGTCCTTGTTCTAGACCTCTATGTAAAGGCCGAGTTGGGTATTTTTTCACTTGTGTCTAAACTAAATTAGGGTTTAGAGATTTGATTATAGAGATCTGATTCTCTCCCATGAGCAAAAAAATCACCCAAATATCCTAGTAACCAACCCAAATCTCTTTCCCCATGAGGTGGGCCATCCTGGCTGGGTCAAGTGGTGGCCATTGAAGTGACATTCACGGCTTCCCACAGGCATGAATAATTCATGCTAAGGGACACACATGCTGGCAGGTGTTTCCAGGAGGTCCCCAGACTCACTGATCTGGGGCAGAACCACGTTCTGGGATGCTCTGGTCCCTCCCTAAAGGGCTTCAGGCTCTAAGAGGAGCCTGAGAGGAACACACTCCGAGTCTGTACCTTCAAAGCCCTCCCCAGAGTTCAGAAATCTCAGGGCGGGCCTGAGCCCCCCACCAGTGAGGACACCCACCTATCATCTGGGCGATGGTCTTCTCATACTCAGCCACTATTTTCCTGTAAGAGAAGTAAAAATAGGTTGGAACTGTGACCACAGAATGGTTTTTAATTTCACGCGGGAGCCCATGTGCTGGATATCAACAGCCTGACCACTGTCTAAGAGGACGAGTCTTATGGGTCACAGGTGGCTCAGACTACTAGGGACCCCCCCAGCCTCAGCCCTCTTCTTGCACACTCAAATAGGTTCATTTGCCTAGTGCAAGACTCTGATCAAATCACTCCCTTATACAAAACCTTCTGTGTCTCCCCTCTGCCCACTGAGAAAAAAAGGAAGGTCAAACCTTCAGCCTGCCAGTCGAAGCCTTCTGTCACCTGGGCCTGATCTTCCTCATCAATCTTACCTCCTTCCACGCCATCTCGTGAACACAGCGATTCAGTGAGAACAATGATTTCTTGTCTGCCCTGAGCTTTCTCACCTTTATGGCCTTGCCCATGTTGTTCACTTCCCCTCTCTCTTTCCACCTGTCATAGTCTATTTCTGAAGGGCCAATTCAAATGCTACCTCCTCCAGGAAGACTTCCCTGATTTCTCCTTAGAACCCCGTAACATTTTATCTGAATCTTCTTCCAAAACATACATCATAGTACTTGAGTGGAAGCTCCTCAAGGCCCAGGGACCACTTCTTAGTCACCTGTGTTGTTGAGTGGGGAGTGGCAGGGGAGGAAACAGTAGCACTTCTTGGGTAGGCTCAATAAAGCGAAGCTGCACAAAAGCACTAAGATCCCTTGCTTATAAGATGAAAGGAGACTCTCAGAAAAGACTTGAGGGTTTCACCTACATGATCCAATCCACAAGAGAACCAAGAGCTACTAACCTCCAACAGATCTAGGACCTGATTGCAGCTGAGCCTGCCTCTCCGAGCTGTGTGATTTGGCCAAGTCAGTAATGGACGCTGAGGGTTCAGCTTACTGCCTGGTACAGTGAGGATTACCTTAGACCTTGACTTTCAGGACTGGGGGGTGGGAATTAAATGAAGTTAAAAGCAACGGTGACAGCAGAACACACTCTTGCAAAGGCTAAAGGCCTTGCAGCTGCTGGGTGTCTGTCCCTGGCTTCTTGACCTTGGCCCCAAGGTCACTGCCTCACCCAAGGGCAGACCCACCACAGGAAAGGCAGCCACAGCATGAGTCCACTTGCATTCTCTCTCTGAATCCTACACAGAGACACTTCGTGTCTTCTGTGCTTAAACAACCCCTCCTGGCACCCCTGAATCACAAAACAGTGATGGATCTCTGAGGCTGCCCCATCTAGACCCACCACCACTGAGGGCGGAGGCGGGACCACAGCAAGTAAGGGATGTGTCCTTTCAGAAGTGCTAGGAGACCGGGGGCCAAAGAAGTGGTCTCCCTAGAATTGCTACACAGGGTCATTCAGGAACCTTTCCAGGATCCCAGGGTTACAAAGTGGCAGAGCTAGGATTCAAACCCAGGTAGCAACTCTGGAGTCTTTGTTACAACCCTTCGGTTCCACTGCCTCCAGGCATTGTGACTTACCCCCATTTTACAGATGAGGAAAGTTAGACACAGAGTTAAGAAACAGATTCAGAGAACCTGCTGTATAGCACAGGGAACTCTACCTGACTCCGCTGGACAGTAGAAACCAACACAACATCGTAAAACGACTGTACCGCAATTAAAAAAGAAAGAAAGAAAGAAAAAGAAACAGACTCAGAAGCAGCTACAAAGCAGGGCCTGACTTCCACCTGGTCTGGTTCCAGAGGCTGACGTTTAGGGCACCAAAAACTAGTGCTTCTGTGCCAGCTGGGGACACTTGAAATCCCACTGTACCAGTTAGCAAACCCTGGAGCCCCCAGAGGTACAATTTCTCCCAGAAAAGCAAAAGGAATCAGAGACAAGAACTTCCAGCCTCCCCGTATGTCCTGCCTTCACCTTGAGTGCAGGCAAAAAACCAAAGCCACCCGGTTCCCTCCCCAACTCCCCCTTAGCCAAAAAAAAAAAAAAAAAAAAAAAGATAAAAGAGATTTTAAAATAATGCAACTACAGGGCCTCAGTTTGAATGTGAAATAGCACTAAGATTAAGCTCCAGAAGTGATCACAAAAACTGTCAGCAGAAAGATGGAACTAACAGAAGAATTTTCAGGAAGATACTATTTGACTTAGAAAATGGGATATGATCACCTAAACATTTGCTTATTACTTAAAACGGTAGCCAGGAATATGATTTTGATAATTAGCTAACAGCACTACTGCAATTAAGTGTACTAAAAATGTACAAGTTCTTCAACCAATGTTTAAAAATGCATTCATTCTCTTATTCCCACACTTTGAGACTTTAAAATGAAGCCTAGTATGTATCCTTGGCACAGTGCCAGACCTTCTGTCTTGTTAAAATGATTGTGCTTGAATCCATATCTTCTCTTGCAATTGCCTCAGTTCGTGCTGAAGAAAGGCAGGTGTGTGGAAAATGAACTATGCCCCCTCCACCCCGCCATGAGCAGTTCTTAGACCCGGCAGCATCCAGAGCCTGGACAAGACGTGCTAACCCAGGACGGTCAAGAGCAGAGGTTTGGGCCAAAATTGCTTTAAAAATGCCACTTACAATATAGTTTTAAAAGTCACATCCCAAGGGTAAATTCTAGCCCCAGAGATGGCTTCTTAGTTTCTAAGAAGATGATGAATTGAGAAAGGAAAAAATGGGGAAAAGGCATGTGAGGAGTGAAAGCAAGAGGCAGGCAGCTGGGTACAGTGGGAAGAGCTTGGGTTTCAGAGTCAGAAAGGTGGAGTCAATCCATGTTCTTGTGAACTAGAAGCTCCAGGGCCTCCGTCAAGTCACCTGACCTCTCTGAGCCTTCCAGCGGGGCTGGCCATCCCCTCGACAGCTGTGGGGTGAGACAGGCTGTGTGTCTCCAGCCAAAAGCACAGTGCCTGGAACACGGCAGGTACTTACCGTGTGGTAGCTGTCATACACCTATGACAATAGGCAGCAAATGAAAATAAATCACTCAGGCGACATTTGGGAGACACCCTCAATGTTTATCGATTGAGACTGGTGAAATTAATTATGTTAGACCCTTAAAAGGACTGTTAAGCACCTGTTGAACAATAAGGTCAAGATGTATAAAAATCTGTCCAAGTTAGGCTAAGTTAAAAAAGAGTATAGGGTAATGTACATTTCTACACTCCACTTTTGAAGAAGAATGGAGGCTACATAGATACCTGAACACACTTGGGATCAGAAATGGAAAATTCTGGGAAGGATACACCAGAAATGGTGCATAGTAGTTACCTGAAGGGTGTGGAACCAGAGGCTGAGTGGGAAGGAGATGTGTTTTTCCTTGTACATACATTTATTTGATTGCATTATTTGATTCATGCTCATGGTATTTTAATAATAGTAATACACTAAGAATACTTTTGTGAAAATACAAACCTTGTGGAATAATGGATAACTTCTATAGAGGACACTGTTCATGGGCCACACCAGCTCCAGCTGTTATCAAACCACAGGTAAGCATCCCCCAGGTACCAGGAAGCCCGAGCATCACAACTGACCTCATTTCCATCACTTCCCGCCTGCTTTCTTCATATTTATCTTTCCAGTCCGAGACCTCTCTCTCCTTGGTTATGATCTAGTATCAGGGAGAAAAAGAGGAAGAAGGTTAGTCTCAGATGAGTCAATTCAGATCTGAGCAATTCATACACCAAGACAAGGAAACACTAAATAAATATGGAATTAAAACCTGCTACACCAAATAACTGTATTTAGAGAATTTCCCCGAGCATGAGATAGAAATAAGCCAAACATGAGACTTCCACAATGCCCACAGAGAGCAACTAAAAGGCATGTGCTTTTTTGTTATAACTCGAACGAGGCCCTAAAGGCTCGTTAAACAATAGTGTCCAAGATCAAAACCCATGGTTTGCCGCCTGTCTCTGCCTGCAGTGGTCAGAGGAGAAAGTCTGTGTCCAGAGATGCTGGCTTTGTGGGATGTGGGTACATACACTTATTTACAAATGGCAGAACCCTGAGCTTTTTCCAGGGCACCCAGAGCTGGCCTTGCCTTCTCTGAGCCACACACACGCCACAGTACCTCTGCCCTGGCGATCTGGAGGGCGGAGTCCAGGTCAGGCTGCTGGAACAGAAGGCCTGTGGGTTTCTCTACCTCAGCCGTGCCGATGCGGGAATACAAGGCTGTTTTGGAGATGGTGACGTCTGTTGGGTGAGCAGCTTCTCTCTGTGGAATGGTTTTTAATTTTAAAAAGTTAACATTAATCTTATGACAAAGAGAATTGCATCCATCCTCTCATGAATGGGTCAGTTGTATGGTTTTGAAACAAAGAACATCGAAAGTATGAGAAAATGCTAAGACTAATGAATGGGGAAATGCCGGATACAATCTACGGAAATCTATCATTCTGCACCTGCACCGGCTGACAAAGGGTCTAATGGCGGATGCCTCCCCAGCTCCCAGGACCTGGAGTCGAGCACGTCTGGTGCCCGTTTATCACTGCCATTTATCAGCCGCAGAGGCATTTAGGCACGGTGCATAAGAACCAAGGTCATCTTCCAGCAGGCTCCACTTCCAAAATAAAAGCCTAACGGTGAACAATGTTGAATTCTACTCTATGTTTTCCCAGTTTTGAGTAACCACAGATCTGATCATTTTTGCAAGACGTGTCTACATTTCAACCTAGGGGACATTGGTTAGCTCTATTTGAAAGGATATAATTCACACAAAGCTTAAGGCCTACCATAGCTCTCAACCAACACCACCTTCAACGAGCTAGTTTCTGGGTGCCGAAAGGTAAGCAGTACGTTGCAGTTACAGCGTCAGCGGGAAAATGGAAAACTGGATCACTGATGACATCCACCTGTGCCGATAAGCCCCTCGATGAGTGGTGTGATTCCCTGCCCCTACGACTGACGCTGGACAGTCACAAGCCTCCTGGGAGGGAGGAGAGGTCTGTGCTGACTCTTCCTCCCTTTGCACAAATGCTCAGCCATTTCCAACACACCCGAAATGCAGCATTAGGAGCATCGTCAACCAGTGCAGCAGGGTTGTCAATCTAGTTCTACTGCAAAAGACATGTCAAACCAATCACACTCCCAGTCCTATTCATTAACCTCCTGGCCCGTCGTGGTTGCCAAGGCAAACCTCCACCCTGGTTACTAGAGTCCAACTGGACGTGAAGCAATGGGGGTGTAATGGGCAGAGGGCAACTGCTTTTTCTTTGGGAAATTTATGAGAAGAGATGGAGCCGTGAACAGAACACCACAGTGTAGAAGAAAGAGAGAGATGTGGGAAAGGAACGGTGAGGACTTATCTTGTAGATGGAAGCAGAGGAGATGAAAGAACCAATGGTAACTGGGAAGGGTGGTGGCCCGAAGGTGCTTGAGCAGAATTTCTCTCCTCAATTACGGGAACAGGCATGCTTACCCTACTGTGGCCTCAGAGACAATGAACTTGTGACAGCTTAGAAAAGGCAGGTGGAAGCTTAATGGATAGGACTGGAGGTCACCGAGTTAGGACCAGTTAGTTGTATACATGCACGATGAACTAAGTGGTTTAGGCTGTCCTGGAAGCGAGCGTCTGCTGCGTGGGTGTCACTACCCCTGCCTGGCCTTGAGTATCTGCGCTAACTCTCACATGGGACCCAGAATGACCACTGCTGGTCAGAGCGGAGCACCAGACCCCAGGGACACACCCAGCTGTCAAGTGGGATGCCAGGATCTTCGGTGACGGGACACTTGAGCAGAACACAAGTTTAAAGCCCTCAGGAGCAGGCAGGCTGACCTCTCAGAAGAAAGAGGGCCACCAGACCAGAGGGCAGAGCCTCTCCCATGTAGGCGTTAATCTCTGATGTCTGAGATGTTTTCAAGGTTCTACTTGTCAAATGGGAAACTTCTCAGGAAGTAAACAGAAAATTATACCTAGACACCAAGACTCAGTATTTACATGTATCGAGAAAGTTCAAAAACACAAAATTCTGAAGAGTATTTTTAAAAAACCTGTTCCTGTCACAGTTAAGTAAAATAATGTATTCTTTGAAAAAAATTAGAATAAAGTTTTAAAATGGAAAGAAACTTAGACACCATCCAACTCATCCTGGTCCCTCTGATGATGAAAAAATTGAGGATCTAAATAAGATTTGGCCAAATCGTTTCCCAGAATGAGATTCAATTCTGACCCAAGATAAACCAGCTCTCTGAAGTGCAAGAGAAAATGAATTAAAACTGACTTTATCATACTGGGCAGAAACAAAATATGGCCAGTGCAGGAATTAAAGATCTTTAAGCTGCCTAATGCCCTTTGTAAAACAAGGAAGGGGATGAAAAATAAACAAAATAATGAGCCTAAGGAAATGCAAATGGTTACTACCAGATACAGTAATTCACTATCACCGGTCATCCTGGCCACCTGGTGTTTTCAATAAAGAAACATGATGACTTAAGAATCCATTTGAATTACTACCAGAGTCTCTGCATGTTAATGCAATTCAAGGTACACACCCTGGTTTTCTCTTACAACCAAGAATTGTTTTTAACTGAAATTAATAGATTTGTCTCTTGATGATATTTTAAGATCAGACTTAGATTAAGCTTTGTTTCTCCCACATAACCTCCCACTTGCTACTTTAGAGGAACCAAAAAGCCACCAGAATCACAAATTAAGATGCGAAATGGCCACGACTCAGACAGCACGGGACCAACGTCCAACCTCTCAATCCACTCCCTCAAATCTTGGTCCCTGCGGGGACCCCTGGGGCACGGTCACCTGGGTCAGGCCTGCAGAACTCATGCCTGGGGTCCTTCTGGCCTTGCAGCCAGGGGCGGGGGGTCTTGTCCCTCACCCAGGCTCACAATACTCCTGGTGTCCAAGCCGCTGTTGCCAGGCTCAGGGGAAGCTGCCATGTCTTGGACCAAAGCAGGATCGCCGTCCCCGGGAACCAGGTGGGAGAGCAGTGACAAGGCGCAGGGGTAGGGCCCGAAAGCCGAGATCAGGTCATGAGCCAAGGTCATGGAGCGTGGACACAGGCTGGGCGCTTGGGGGGTGTCGGGGCCACGTGGCGCCAGGTCGGGCAGAGAGCAGCCTCACCCCAGTGCCGCCCCATCCACATCTGACAAGGGGCGGGTCTCAAGTTCAGGATGGCAAACAAGAGGAAGGCACTTGATACGTGCCCTTACTCGACTCCCCACAGGAGGCGCCACCACCACCAAGTGGCCTCTCCGTCCCCCTGGGTCAAGACATGGCCTCAGACCTCAACACAGGCTGCAGACAATAACCACAAATTCTTGAAACTGGCAAATAAGCTGAAACCCATGTGCCAGCCCTTTGCCACTGCCCTTCAGACTGTTCTTGTGGGTTTCGGGTATCACGTGGTTAAATGGCCGGGGTGGGTGGTTTCTGGACACAGAAGGAGGAAAGGAAGCTATGCTATCAGGCCGTTCACCAACCATACAGTTGCCCCAGACCTGATTCCTTCTCCCACTGATGCTGCGACAGCCCAGGCATCTTCCTTTATGGGCCAGGACTCCTGGAGGAATCACACACTGAAGATTAATACCCTTTCCCTCCCAGGGGAGCCTGTTTCTAGGACCTCCTCGGGTCCCAAAGCTTGCCATTTGTATGATCCTTGTTCCTATGTTACCCAGACACATCTTTCCTTCTTTATATAGGGTCCCCCTAATCCCAAAAGGCCAGATACTGGACCATAACCAGTATCTGTTACACACACAGATTAAATCCATCCCTGTGCCCTGCAGCCCTTGGAAAGCCATACAGATGGAACGCTTAGGTTCTATCCACCCTGCTTTAGTGGTGAATCCAGGGCTGCTGCACCTCACAGCCAGTGACCTGGTCAGATGCCCCCCAGGAGGACACAACCCAATTCAGTTCCACCAGAAGTGTGCAGAAGGAAAACCATAAAGAGTCTGACACCCCAGCCCCTGTGGAGTTTCCCTCATTTCTAACGTTTTCTGACTACTGAGACAGGAAACCGCACAGCAGTGCCTGGAAGGCTGGCTTTGCTGGCCCTCAGTCTGAAGGGAAACGTGAGTGAAGCTGCTCACAGGAGCGACCAGAAATCACCCCCATCATATTTCATGACGTTTTTCATCCCCTCAGTATGAGTGTTTTTCATTCCAAGTGATTTCATTTTGTGTTAGCAACAGTTTAAGACCATGCTGCCAGAAACACTGGGCTAGGTCACCTGCAGCTGAAACATATGGGCAGAAAAAAGAGCAAATTGGATACACAGTTGCTGTCTTCTCTTTCTATGTATCAGGAGTTTCCAATGCGCTAAGGGGCAAGCAAGCATCTCACCAGCAAGAAGCTCACAGAAACCTAATTGGGTTCAGGTAAATGGACCACCCTAGGTCTGGTGAGCTACAGAAAAGAGCATCTATTTTTCGTGGGCCAACGTCACTAGTTTAATATACTTCTTACAAAAGTGGTACAAGTTCCTATGGTAAAGAAAAATGTTCCTCATACTCCAAGACACTTCTACCCCTATGGAACAATTCTTTTAACACGCCCTTCTGGAATACATAAGGAGGGAGTGGGGGCTGTCTCTCCAAACCACACTCAGTAGACTCACGTGACAGTATTTTCTCAATCAAAATCGGGACATATGGTCTGAGAACAGGCTTTAACTGACAGGAAGCCAACTGCTGGCCGTCTCTGAGAAGGAGGCAAGGGTATCAGGCAGTCCTGAACACTTCATACTCAACTGGAACCACTGAGAACATGCTCAATTCTGCCTCAGACTTCTGGACAGGAATAAACTGTATTTATAGTGACCAAACGTCAAGCAATTCATTCTGTGTTTAAGCCACTACCCAAGGACATCAAGAAATAAATCTAACGGGGAAAAAATCCTTACTGCTTAATGCATTCTAAAAATCTCATTTTTACAGAAATTAAACCCAAGTTTATGGGTTGGCCACAAGAACAAGGACATCAGCAATCGGTGTTTACATTCCTGTAAACACCCGATGTTCCCAGTCTGGACACCAATGGGATGACCTTCTTCTCTCACAGAGAGATGTCTCTGGAAAGGGGTCCCCATTTGGTTCCAGGGAAACCACATGTGAGGGACCCACAGGGCAGGGCCAGCAGATGAACTCCTGGTCCTGTTCCAAGGACCAGTGAAGGGAGAGAGCACGGGCCCCTCTGCCAAGTGAGCTGTTACTTGAGATGTACAGGCAACGAGCTCCCATATGGAGATTCTAGTGCTGGTTCCCGGAAGGCCAGTGAATCCCAGTCAGGCCTTGGGCTGGTTCCCAGGCTCCGTTTTCCACATCTGTAAAATGGGACCTGGACCCGCTGTCTGAAGAGAGATGTTGGGAGAGTCTCATCAGGTAACAGAGGCACAAGTGAAGGTCACCTCCCAGCAGCTTTCACTGATCGTACACCTACTGTGTGCCAGGCTTTCTGCACGTCACCTACCGTCCTCACAGCAACGTGCAAACTCACTGCTATTAGCCTCTTGGCACAGATGGAAAAACTTGAGGCTCAGAGAGGCTCACCAACTGGTTCAGGGCCACAGAGCGCACTGGGGCCCAGTCCTGGTCTGACAGCCCAGGTTCACCGGGCTGCCAACGGGGGGTGGGGTGTGGGAGAGGGAATGAGGCGGATCCTCAGAGGCCAGGCGCACCCGTCAGCCCTGGGGGTGGGCTGAACCTCCCTGGACCACGCTCCATCGTGCATGTCATCAGCGACACATTCTAGTTGTTAAGAAAAATTACTCCAAACTTGGAAGCCAGCAAAACAATTTCTGCAGGTCTTGTCAATATCACACTCTACCCTAGAGAAGGGTTGGCAAATTACAGCGATGGCTCAAATGGCCTGTCGCCCTTTTCTGTAAAAAGGGTTTTCCTGGAACTGACCACACCCATTCCTCCACGTGCTGTCCGCTGCTGCTTTAGCAGAGCTTCGGTGCCTGAGTTGAGTAGTTGTTACAGAGATCAAATAGGTGCCTACAAAGTCTGAAATATTTACGCTTTCCCGTTGCAGAAAAAGACCGCTTTTCTGTAATCCTTTTGACCCTGGCCTAAGGGTCGTCTGACGTCTCAGGAAGGTCTTGTTTTCACCTATTTACTATTGACCAGGATCCAGTCTCAGTATAATTAGATGTTAACTTGTTGAAAATAGAAAAGTTGCAAATTATTTTTTATTAGTAGCGAAGCAAATGATTTCTATAGGAAGAAAAAAGAACCTCAAAGGCTATGAATTATCTGTCCTGTTTAACTAGTATTAACCTGTTTTATATCTAACTTTGCAACCTTATTCCAGCTTCCGTACCCCACTGACTGGACATCGGTTTCTCGTATTTTTCTTTATTCAACAAGCTTTACCATCCTGCTGGCGTGTTCAGTGTGTACTTACGCACAAATTACACTTTTAGCTTTTTGGAAAATCATACTTTGTCGAACACCTGCCTGGCCATGGTTAGCAAAGAAGCTTCTGGACCACACAACATTCTCAAGAGGCAGCACACGGCAGCAGCAAACCGGTACCTTGGTGTCCTGGCGGCTACGGGAAGCCAGGGTGATCTGCCTGGCCAGCTTCAGGGCTTCTATCCGCATGATGGCAAACTCTAACTCCTCCTGCCGGAGGGGTGGGAAATGAGCAAACCGCAGGGGAAATGCATCGAGACAGGACGGAAATGTTTTCCACATCCAAGAAACGAATGTGTCACGTGAATGTGTCATGACAGGTACTCGGGGAAACATACGCGCTGGCTTTCTTTCACAATTAACACCTCAGCAGATCATGAAATAAATGTCTCATTTCCCTTTTTTTTTTTTTTTTTAAATCACCCTTTGGGATGTCTGGCGGGAAGTATTACGCAAATACGAAATAATTTTTAAGATGGGATCAGAATTTTTAGTGCACTGTTCTTTCAATTTCTCTCCTTTTGTTCACTTCATGTCAAGTTGGCCAACAATTTCCACGAGTGGATTTGCAAATCTCAAATGACTATTAACAATCTCTCTTAAGTTTTTGCTCTGAACATCCCAGTCTAGAGGGTATCAAATTGAGCTGTCAAATTTAAAGCACAGACTGTAGACAACTGTTTTGGTGCCAGATACAAGACCTGAGTCCAGATGTTATCTCAACAGGGGTCTGAGATAACCCTGTATACATAAACAGCCTGGCTCCATGGTGAGCTAATACCCTTGGTTCCATGAATAAATCAGAGAAACTGCTTTTGGGGCTATCAAAACTTCTGAAAAATGACTGCTTCGGTCCATTTTCCAAATTGAAATACAAATGGTTTGTTCCACATGTAACGGCACAATTCATAGCACTCTGGCGTCCTGGGTAAAGAACACCACATATATCTGTCTTTGAGGGGAAGCTATTCCATCTGAAACATTCTCAGCAATGCTCCATTAAATCCTGCCTCATTGCATTTGGAGTTCGGAGGTTCATTCTCTACTGAGGTTTTGACAAACTCCCCAAAGGTCACACGTGGGCTACAAACCTGAAGTTTCTGAGCAAATACTGGGGGGTTCTTTTCTGCTAAGTCGGGTTCCAGATAGTCAAGCGCACCACAGAGAGAGGCTGGATGAGCTAGCCTGCTGAGGAGGGCATCAGCAGAGGCAAAGGAGCCCTCAGGAGCTGTCTGAAGGCCGGCAGAGGAAGACACAGAGGAAAAATAGAGGAGAGCAGAGTGATATCGGTTCCAAGCAAGGACCACCCATCTATTGGCTGGACATCTCTGCCTTAAGGCTGAAGAGAGTATCAGTTAGGTGCCAATACTTTCCTTTTCATCTGGACTAATTCCCACATGCTGATCACGGGCACCGTGAGATCGGCAGGCCCAACCCACTCCCCAAAAGCACAGCCTTGGGTGCCCTCTCCACCCCCATGTCACCCTCACTCCATAACCAGTTGTTAGGAGGAAAGCTACCCTTTACTTATTTACTTGAAAACCTCAGTGGGTAGGAGACAAGGTAGGTGAT